>NC_090925.1:948039632-948348374 GCF_040938575.1 Ambystoma mexicanum | reverse complement strand
CTGTCGCCTTCTCCCCCGTGAGGAACACCCTCTGATTTTGAGTGTCCCACAGCAGCCCCAGAAACACCAGAGTTTGTGTACTGAGACTTCTGGAAGTTGATTGAGAACCCCATTTCGTAGAGTGCAGTCATGAGTGTGGTTGTAGAATACCTGACATGCTCATGGGACTCCCCCTCTGACCAGTCATGGAGATAAGGACACACATTGAGGGCCTTCCGACCTGAGCAGGGCCGCCACCGCGTTCAGTCTTGTGAATACCCTGAGCGCAGAGTTCAAGCCGAACGGCAGCACCTTGTATTGAAAGTGCAACCCCATGACCCGGAACCTGAGGAAGGATCGATGGTGCTTCACTATGGGGACATGCAAATATGCATCTTTAATACACAGGGAGCACATTCAGTCCCTCTCCTGCCCCCACACAGCATGTCCGTTATAAGCACTGGCATTACCATTTTGAACTTCTGCAGCGGTAGGTATAGATTGAGGAAGGAAAGATCTAGGAGCGCTCGTAGGAACCTCCTCCACCGCCTCGCTCTCCACTAGGGTGCAAATCTCTGCCAAGAGTGGAGGAGCCCCAATCTGTGGAGAGGTGGGTACGGGCGGGAGGTGAGGGGGACGGGGGAGAGGGGTTGCGCATGCACAGGAGGGGATGGCGGGTAAAGTAAAAAAAAAAACAAGGAGACTACCGAAATCACCCATGAGTTTGTTCATTGTGAGCGGTAACCTTGACTGTGCAGGGCCAGCCTGCCCGACTTGGGTGCTGTGGACCTGATGAGAACGGTCATTGCTTTTTTTTTTTTTAAGTCTGTGGCAGATGACAGAGGGGGACTGAAAAAAGCCCTTGTGTGAAGACTCCTGGTATTTTCGCCTATGTTGGATGGGTGCCTGGACCGGCCGTCCTGGAAACCGCCAAAGGATTGGCCCTGCTATGATCGAGAGTGGCCCTGTGAGAAGGTTTTGTCCACTGGCTTGATGAGAATGGCCAGGGACTTGGCTGTCTGTGAGCTGCTCTTTTTATCGAGTTTCCCATCCATGGAGGAGTTGAACAAGTCACCGCCCTTGAAGGGTAGGTGTAGGATCCTGTCCTCAACATCAGGATTGACTCCGGTTGCCTTGAGCCATGCCGTCCTCATGTCAGTTGCCACACAAATGGCCCTCCTCGCAGTATCTATGTGCGCCACCGTGGACTCCATGATGTCCTGTGCCAGTAGTTTCGATTCTCCGAGTCCCACCTTGTAACAGGCTCGTTTGTCAGTTGGGATATCCAGCAAGAAGTCTGCTATCTCACTCCACAGCCGTTGGTTAACCACTGCGAGGATGGTGTCGGCATTGGCTTGCCTGAGGTTAAGTCCTGCGTTCGAGTAGACATTCCGTAGGCCTCAAACATTTTCTCTTCTTTGCCCAGCAAAGCTGAAGTTGCAGTGCTCATGGTGGAGGTCTGGGCTTGGCATTCATAGATGCCTCTGCAATGCCTGAAGACAGTGGCTGGGGGTGCACTGACAAGAGCAGAGTGTCTCCCTCTGACTGCCTGAACTTTGCATCCAGCCTTTTATTTGTTGGAGTGGAGCTTGAGCCCTCCCTTCTTCGCAAGGGCCTCCACATCATCCTGTAAAGAGATGCCAGATCTGGATTCTGCTTAAATGGTGAGCACTTCAGCCAGTACCCCTGACTCTGGAAGCTCCCTCTGTGACTGAAGAATGCCAAGGTAATCGGCTAACCCGGTAATCCTATCATGGAATTCCCTCGCTGAAGACGTGTCATGCTCCTCCTCATCAGTGTCTTTTTGGTCACCTTTTCCCATCAACAAAAGGACTGATCAAAAGTATGTGGTTGTCAGGATGGTAACCCAACTTCAAATTCAACCAAAACTTGCACAGACAACATGCAAAAACCTTTGATGAAACCCAATACAGACTTTCCTCTAACTTCAAAGGGCAAACATGCAACCCATCCTCACCCCTTTTACAGACTATGGTCTTGTACCCAAATGTAGGTAGAGCAAAAAGTATGGTGGACAATTTAACAGTTCTGGTTACCAACCTGAATGAGGACTCTGCCGGTTCCTTCTTCATCACTTGCAGTAATCTGGTTAGCAATCCTTTCTTGCCATCACACACTAGGCTTCTAAGGAATAAATATTTTTACAGTTAAATATGCTTCCTAATCATTTTTTCTAAATGTATTTTAGTGCACTTGGCTAACATTAGGCACATTCATACATATACAATTACACATTATAAAAGAAAGACAAATAAGTTACTCACCGTAGTGACTAACGTACACCTAGTCGATAGTCCCCTTTCCTCCATACTGTATGGGCGTCCCTCACTAGGGACGGGAGATGGAACCTTACTTACCAGAAAAATCATCTTCCCTTTAAATTTAGATGGGCGTGGCCCTGGGAGCATGCACTCCCCTGACTCAGCCCACCGGCGCCACTTCTCAGCCCACTTTGATGCGTCGACAATATTAGCATTGGCTAATGACACCAGTTTTATTAGGGGGGGTGTGAGGGAGACAAGTATGGAAGAAAGGGGAATATGGGCTAGGAGTATATTAGTCACTACGGTGAGTAACTTATAATTAATCTTACATCCCGTCCCCTTTCCTCCATACTGTATGGGCGAGTACAACTGAATGCAGCCCCAGGGTGGTGCGGTGCTCTCTTAAGAAAACAAGTTCCTTAACACTGCCTGCCCAAATGCCACATCCGACCTGGAGCCGGCATCCAAGCAGTAGTGCTTGCAGAAGGCAGAGGGTGTAGCCCATTTCGCCGCCTTGCTGATAACCTGCCACGGGACGTGCCTCTGGAAAGCAACCACCATAGCTTTAGCACCGATTTTGTGGGCATGCATATTTGCTGGAAGAGGTTTGTGCTGCCCCTCGTACGCGTCCTTAATGGCCATAACCATCCACCTTGCAATGGAAGCTTTGGAGGCTTGACAGCCAGGCTTTGACCCACCAAAGATGACAAAGAGGGAATCTGAGTTGCAGAAGCTCTTGGTCCTGTCCAGGTAGTATCTCAGCGCACGCCCCATGCCCAGAAAGTGCAATACCCTCAAAACGTCATCCTTGGGGTATGCAAAGAATGTTGGTAGCACCATCTCCTCATTTAGGTGAAAAGAGGACACAACCTTAGGTAAGAATGAGGGGTGAGTTCCAAGCACAACCTTGTCCTTATGGAAAGTACTAAAAGGCTCTGAAGCCACCAGCTGCTGGATTTCATTGATCCGGCGTGCCCAGGTAAGGCCCACCAGGAGGGCCGTCTTAATGGCGACTAGCCTGATGTCCACAGACGCCATAGGCTCGAATGGTTTATGCGCCACGCCACCCAAGACCACATTGAGGTCCCACATTGGGTGTGGTTTCTTGATAGGCAGGCAAAGCCTGGTCAGGCCCACCAAGTGACTTTTAGCCACCGGATTAGAGGATGAAAATACCTCCGAGTTCCTGTAGGCTCCAATGGCCACCGGATAGGTGCAGCATGTGTCTACCTGCACCCCTGAGTGTGTTAGATGTGCAGAGAAGGATAGCACGTTGTTCAACGTGCAGGTCAATGGATCGACCTTTGATTCCACCCAGTGACAAAACCTCGTCCACTGGCTCCCAGTAGCATTGCTCCTTGCCCCTTGTATAAAGTCTTGTAGATTAGCTTGTGACAGATGAAGATGCCTCAGTGTGACTTGTTCAGGAACCACGCTGCGAGGGCTAACTTCTGAGGGGCGGGAAGGATGGCCATGCCTCCCTTCTGAGGGTATCAGGTAATATCGCCACCAAAAATATCGCCGTACATATGGTTGTTGAGAACGGCCATAGGCGATATTTCTGGTGGGGATAATTTATGGGGTAAATGGATGAGGGAGTTGCGGGGGTGTCCCCCCCCCTCCCTTTTAAAATATATGGGGGTTGCAGGGGTGTCCCCCGCAGGTTCCATGGGGTAATATTGCCGCTAAAATATGGTGAAATTTTTGTATGGCGATATTTTTGCGGCAATATTATCACATGGAACCCTTTTGAGAGAGTTGGTGTGCTGGGCCCAGTGAAAGGCGCACCAGGACCTGACCCGACAGGCTGAGTAGTTCCGAGAACCATGATCTTGCTGGCCACCACAGAGCTATCATGTTGATACGGAGGTGCCCAGCCTCCCGGATCTTAAAAATTACCCTGTGGACCAGGTGAGTGGGAGGGAAGGCATATGCGTTCATATTGTTCCAATGGATCTGCATCACGTCGCCTAGAGAGCCCCTACCAAGTCCTTGCCAGGGCGCGAACTGGGGGCACCCCCTGTTGGACCAGGTGGTGAAGAGATCCACCTGAGGATGACCCCACCTGTCAAAGATCCCCTGAAGGACCTGTTCATTCAACTGCCATTCATAGTTGTCTGCACCCAGCCTGCTGAGCCTGTCCACCTCCAGGTTGGACTCCAGTGGGAGGTGGATTTCTGCCAGGTGCATGTTGTTTACAAGAGCCCACCCTCAAATGTTGACTGCCAGAGTGCAGAGGGGAGGAGACTTGTAGCCACCCTGCTTGTTTATGTAATACATGCTGGTAGAGCTAGCCGTCTGAATGAGGACCGCTTTCCGCTGATCATCAGGAGGAAGGCTTTGAGAGCGAGCCAGATGGCCATAACTCGAGCCAGTTGATGTGGGACGCCTGCTCCTGTCGGGACCATATCCCATGGACACTGGCTACCGAAAGTAGCTCCCCAGTCATCTAGGGATGAGTCCATGAGCACGGTGACCTGAGGTGCTGGTTGACGGAAGGGCCTGCCCATCCGCAGGTTATTGTTCATGATCCACTAGACTAGGTTCTGGTGGAGATGTGGGATCCTGACCATCTCCGCCTGGGAACCCCTCTCCCGAGTCTAGGAGGCTGTGAAGTACAACTGCAATTGCCTCATTTTGAGCCTTGTATGAGGCACTGCAAGTAGACATGCCGCCATGATGCCCAAGAGGTGTTGGTACCATCATGCCGAGGTCACTGCTCTGCTGAGAAAATGCCCTGTGGCCCACTTGATGGCTGCAATCTTGTCTGTTGAGGGGTAAATCCTCTCGGAGCTTGTATTCCAGATAAGGCCCAGGAAGGTTAGACTCTGCGTGGGCACCTAATGTGACTTCTTGAGATTGAGGGAAAATCCCAGCTCATGTAGTGCATTTGTGAGGGATGAGGCAGTGTGCTGGACTGCCTCCTGAGATCTTGCCCTGACTAGCCAGTCGTCTAGATATGGGTAGATGTGATGGGCCTGCCCCCTGAGCAGCGCTGCCACACCGTTCATCATTCTTTTAAATACCCTGGGGGCCGAATTAATGTCAAACGGTAGACCCTTGTAATGGAAGTTAAAACCCGTGATTCTGAACCTCATAACAGACCAATGGGGTTGCCAGATCAGAACATGTAGGTAGGCATCCTTCAGATCCAGGGAGCACATCCAGTCTCCCGCACACAATGTCTCCACTATTAGCGCTAGGCTAACCATCTTGAACTTTTGTAGATGAAGGGAAAGGTTCAAGGTCGAAGGTCCAAAAACTCTCTAACCAGCCTGGTTCTTTGTGTATGGCGAAAATGTGTGACTAGAAGCCCAGACCCCGCTGCAAGGCTGGGACTTCCTCCATTGCCTGACTCTCTACAAGCGAGTGCATTTCTGCCAACAGAGTTGCTGTACCCATCTGTGGGAGGGGGGGGGGGAGAAGGAGGGATAGGGAGCCGGAAGCCCGTGGATACTACAGAGAGGATCCATGGGTCCGTGAACATTGTCGGCCAGCGGTGAGAGTGAAAAGCAAACCAGGGCCCAAAACGCAGACTCGTGGATCCAGATGGATGTGCCACAAATTTTTGCCCACTGGGGCTGAGGGGGGGGCTGGAAAAAGCCTTTCTGAGCCACCTTGTACTGCTTGCAACTGTGCTGGCTCGGGGATCAGTCCGGTTGTCTGAACCACCTCTCTTGGAAACCCCTGAAGCCCCCGAAGGACTGACCCTTGTCTGAGCACTGGTCCGCTTGGCTATATGCCTTAAGGGTGGACTTGGTGAAGATCGATAAAGAATTAGCAGTCTGCAAACTATTTTCCTTCCTCGTCCGTTGTTGAATGGAACATATCGCCCCCCTCGAACGGAAGGTCCAGCATACGTTCCTGGATATCAGGGTTGAACTTAGTCACCCTTAGCCAAGCCGTCCTTCTCATGATGGTAGCAATGCAGATGGTACGGCCTGAAGTATTGGTGTAAGCCACGGTGGACTGCATTATGTCCTGTGCAACTAATTTGGCTTCCGACAGCCCAGTCTTGAAGCAAGCATGGCTCTGCACAGGGAATTCAGGTAGGAAGTCAGCAATCTCCCGCCACAGCCTCTGGTTGACCGCCATTAGAATGGCATCCGCATTGGACTGGCGCATATTGAGAGTTCATTGGAATAGATTTTCTTTCCAAACGATTCCAGGATCTTCTCCTTACCCAGGACTGTTGAGGCTGATGTAGCAGAGGATGATTGAGGATTACAGTACAGTGAAGCTGCTGCTATCACTGATGAGTGTGGCGGGGTTGCAGCGACAGTAAGAGGGCGGTTCCCTTCCGTTTGCCTGAACTTAGCATCAAGACGCCAATTGGTAGGCTGAATAGAATGTGGTTTGAGCCATCCTTTTTTGGCAAGCGCCACTACGTCCTTCTGCAGTGGGATTCCCGTTCTAGCCGTGGGGCATAGAGTGAGAACTTCTCCCAATTCTCCTGCCTCCAGTTGTTCCACCTGTGGCTGTGGGATCCCAAATACTCAGCCAGACCCGCCAGCCATTCGTGAAAGGCTTTGGCTGATGGAGTGTCGGGGTCCTCCACCCCATCTGTGTCAACCATTGTGTCTTGCTGGTCCGGTGCAGCTGGAGGAGTGCTGGGCGCAGGAAGCTGTGGCATACTGACTATCAGTGCCAGAGGGAGTGGCGCGGGCACCTGGGGCTGCGCTGGACACGGAGGAGATGGGACCCAAAGGCGGTGTGGCCATGGGTGCTCGCAGCTGTACTCAAGGGGTCATGTCCCTGATCACATCCTTAAAGATGGCACCCATCGGTGGGGACCTCATGAGAGTAAGGAACTGCTCAAAGAACCGGTCTTCACAGGCCGGAGGAGTGCTGGATGCAATAGGCATAGGTGTGGAGCCCTGAGGTTGCCGAGACCTATGTGCGCCCCGTCTCGCTGTATGGGGCGAGATGTATCTGCCCTGCGAAGTAGATGGGTATGCTGTCGGCCAAGGGACAGGCGTTGACCAGTCCCACCTGGAAACTCGTTCCCCTACCTGTTCCCCAGAGGGAGATGGTGTCGGGGGCAAACCGCCATTTTGTCTTGCTGCATGCCACGTGCATGCGTCGTGGTACTTGCTGTGCTGGGCTCGGCTTCCTTCAGCACGCGGAGCAGTGGAGGCTGAGCCCTACCCTGCACCTCAGGACAGGGTTGTAGAGCCGATAGAGCTGCGTACAGGCGGCCCCTCAGACATCAGTCCAATGTTGGGGCATATCCCCTCTGGTTGAGACCCGGTAATAGTACCTTGCGGTTCCTCAGTGGGATCACCAGTAGGATCTTGCAACCCCTAGCCCTGGTGGCCGGTAGCTGGAGCAGCCTCAGGGCTTGTGCTGGTCGTGGGAACCGTTGGGTCCCTCCCGCTAGTGCACTTCCTGGGAAAGGAGTCGCCTTTGCAGGGTGCGGAGGAGAACAGTGCACCTACCTTGGGCCTGGTCTTGTGCTTCACAAATGCTTTTAGATGCTCTGGAGATGACCTTCCGAAGAGCTCTCTCCACCTGGCTAGTCTGTACTAGTGGGCGCGTGGCATCAGAGTGTCGCATGCGGTACAAACGCCCCGGCCGTGGTCAGGGCCAAGGCTGCTGGAGGAAAGGGCGTGGCGCTGGGACATTGGGAAGGGACCCTCGCAGGCTGGACACCTGCTGAAGCCTGCCATTCTGTCGACATGCGTTGGGGAGGAGTGTGGCGCCAGAGGACAAAGCGATACCTGACAATTGAAAAAGAAATACATATAAAACAAAACTACTTCTCCGGGGAAGAGCGCGTGGAATTACTATGCCAGAGGACTAACCCAGGAGCGCTGGTCAAAGCAGTCTGTTCCCGTCGATGCGGAAATGAGGACTGTGGAGTGGCGCCGGTGGGCAGAGTCAGGGGAGTGCATGCTCCCAGGGCCGCGCCCCGCGCAAATCTAAATTTAAAGGGCAAGATGATTTTTCTGGTGAAAAAGATTCTGACTCCCGTCCCTAGCGAGGGACGCCCATACAGTATGGAGGAAAGGGGACAGGACGCAGGAGTAAAATAAAGTACTTTATATTCAAGTTGCAACACTGAATTTCATAGAAGGCAACAAAACACACACGAAAAGCCAAGTGATCTCAAGTTACACCTTCAAAATTCAATTAAAAGCCTTAAAAATGCTGAGAATCAACAACCATGATTAAGATTTCTCAACTAGGGATACAAATGTCCACCAAATGTAATATGCAGCAGAGAAATAGACCAAAGAACTGGCAGAATAAAGCAAACTCCAGAATTGGTATGTCGTAATAAAAGCCAAATTATGTAACACCTCTCAATAACCTTTCAAGAAAACCATTTGCAGTACCAGTTAAAATGTGGCGGGAGTTTCTGCAGTAGTATTACACAGCCTACAATGTCTTTCCTCTGCTGGAAGCTTCAACCAGGTTCCTTTAAACTCCAAAGTTGGGAAGATATTAAGGTGTAAATGAATTATAGACCACCTTAGTTTCCCATCACACAACTTAGTAAGGTAAGAATGAGGGATATCAAATGAAAGGTTCTGTTGGCTATACTGGCTGTGACGCTTCTTATTCTGCAGTTTCGTTACTGTCTCAACATTATCCCAATATAATGACCTTAGCTTTGGGTAAAGAGTGCATTTCATCCAAATTCTAAAGGATGGTGTCAAAATGCTAGACAGCAGTTTCTCTTAAGGCACTGAGAAAACTGTTTGTGCACGGAAGCTTGTGACGCATTGCCAGTAGTCCCCTTAGGGTCTGATCTTTAGGAGAACATTATTAACTGGCACTACAGTCTACACCACTGAATTAAACAACGAGATCTAATCGAGTAAAGATCTTACTCACTTCTAACAGCCTCTACAGTTACCGATTGAAAGAGCCCTAGGTTAGAGCGCAAGACCTTTCCTTCTACATGTTCAAACCAATTCACATCTTTCTGGCAGCCATTCTAGGACATTTAGTAGTTGAGGCACTATGCTCGAACAATAGTCAGCATACCGTTGATGTTATTACCATCCTTAGTAACAATACCTTTTTATTGCCGCCCACTTCTACCAGGTTTGGTAAAGATGAGGTCTTTGTAAAAGGTTTTAGAATGGGAAGATTTTATGGGGAAACCTAAATACACTTAACGATAAACGATAAACAGTTACAAGACATGGTGGCCCAGAGTCCACACACAATTACCACACTTGAGGCTTTTATTGCCAGATACCAGGATTTAGTTTAGTGTTGTTTATGGTAAAATGAATCAACGTTGAGTATGTGGAAAGAGCAGTGATAGAACGTTGAAGGCCTATAGGGGTCGCTTCCAAATCACTGAGGTTCTTCACAGGATAATTCTTTAAAAACAAAATAAAATACCTCCCATGCAATCAGAAATGTTGAATGTACAAAGTGTCAAAGAATTACTTATTCAGATATAATATTGTTCAAACTACTTAACAATTTTGAATATGGAATAAGTTACTTACCTGTAACTCCTGTTTTCCTGATTTAGTATTTTTCACAGATTCACATGCCGTTTGAGTATTCACCATCGCCAGGCTGGGAATTCTTGTTAACATTAAAGCAGTTTACATTTAAATTTATTTTAAAACTACTGTCACTTTAGTGCTCTACTAGAGTCATTTTGGTTCATATTGCCCCACAGAAAATAGACAGGACACCCTTCTTTAGAAAAGCAAGAAGAGCCAAGAAGTGGGGTAGGCAAGAGGGTCGCACGTAAATCTATGAACGATACCAATGCTAGAGTACAGGGGTTACAGCGAAGTAACTTATTCCTTCTCCAGCATTGGATCTTTCATAGATTCACATGCTGGTTGAATATATAATAAAGTAGTCCACAGAATACCACAAGGGCGGAGGTAAAGCTCACACCTGAAGGAAAGACTCATCTCAGAAAAACACTCCCTTCACCCAAACAGGTTGCGCAGCACTGCTTGGCCGACCCAAACACTGGAGAAGCTTGTGAAGGTATGCACCCATCCATCAGGGGAACACAGGACAGAAAAGCAGCCATAGCAGCAACAGTCCTCAGAGTGGTCTGTAGACCTGCCAGGACGAGGTCTGTTGGTCAGCTGATGACCGTGCAATATGCATGTACAATCTATGCACGCGTACAGCCACGGAGGAATAGAGGACTTGGAAAGAGCGTTGCTCAATGATCGAATGACCCAAAGTCACCAATAGCTGAGAAGACTTGGGGAAACAGTGCGAGACGTAGAATTTCAGGGCTATTAGCACATCTTAGGAGTGCAAGGAGCCCTACGATTGAGATGAAGACCAAACCAAAAGAGAGGCAACGCCACAGGACCGTTAAGGTGGAATGAAGATGGAACCTTGGGACATGAAAGTCTGTCCCAAGAAACCACCTTGGATTTATGAAAAACCAAATAGAGATAATTGCACAGGAGCTTGGATTTTCCCCACACATCTCGAAGAGGTCATAGCAACCAAAAGGGAAGTCTTCCAGAACAAAAACCTCCAGAGAGCACTTGTGTATAGGCTCAAAAGGAGGCCCCATAAGTTTAGAGAGAAACCTGTTCAATTCCAAGGCTGGAGGAGCTTGACACGGAAGGAAGGCATGGAATAGTCCCTTGAGAAATTTCCTGATGAGTGTGAGACCATAGAGAACAGGGGAAGAAGTAAACCTGGAAACGGAAGCAGGGTGTACCTTGATGGAGGAATAAGCCAGACCAGCCTGCGCCAAAGACATAAGGCAAGACACCTCTTGAGCTTGTATTGTAAGGAACTCATGTTGGCAACAAGTAAGACAGACAAGTGATCACAGTTCAAGGGTGTTTATTGAACAATCAATTCTGTATGCAGGTTGGAAAAACACCTAATCTAAATCTAGGATCGGAGCAAGCGTCGACCATCAAATGAAAAATAAGGCAGTCCTAGTGGTGTTGTGTCAAATAAAAGGGGCTATACTAAGAAACCGATTGACAAACCTTACAACTAATACAAAAAAGGGTGTGGGGTGGTTTTCAAGAAAAGAAAGAAGGGTTCTGAAATAATATGTCCAGATGTGATAGCATGGGTCTCCCGTCCTCATGTTTTGTGCACGGGGCAAGGTGGGATCCTGGAGCACAGCACACACTTGAGCTTCTCCAGCATGAGACGACCGTTCTAATTGCAGCTCTCAGGACCGTGGATGGCCAAGTCTTCTTTCCTTTGAAAGTCTCTTGCCTTCGAGGCGCTGAAGTGTTCGCAAAACAAAGCTAAAGTTCCTTTAACCAACTAAAAGTTTGTTAGAGTGATAATGGTTCACCCCTCGGTCCCCCTCTTCTGGGCGCTGACCTCTCATGTATCGTATTCCACAATTATATATATCAGTTCTTTTCTCAAATGAAGTTTGGATGATAGCTTCCCCCCTGGATCTCCTTCGGTCGGGCTCAAACCCCTCTCAAATCTCAGCCTTTCCTCTGTGTACACTATGGCTCTCTTCTCTTTAGTTTCTCAATGTCTTTTTAAACGGTTCATAGTGGACATGCCTTGGCCGGGTTCACGTCTGTCAACACTGTTTCTCAGGACTTTAGACTTTGCCCCTCTTGTCAGCATCACTCGATCGGGTTCACTCTTGCCAACTTCACATTCACAATTGTTTCCAGGATTCACCTCCCTTTCTTTCACAAAGTTTGGAGATCAAAGTCTTTCAAAGGTACAGGGATTTTACTTGACCCTCAGTATGGCCACTTTGACCTATTTCGGTGTCCCTCCTATGGCCTTCTGGTATCTGTAGATTCTCTCAAATGGGGATCGATCAGTCTCTTGAGTTAGCACACACATGGTGCTGGTTTCCCTCAGCAGCTGGTCTCCCCTTAACACTTTGTACAGTTCTTTCACAGTTCATTGAACTTGGTTCAAACATGCCAGTTTGTGATTCTCTTTCAACACAGCCCGATTCTTATCGGTTCTCACCTCGACTCACCAGCTGTGATGAACCGCTTGGCATTTCTTTTCTCTGGAGTCAAGGCCGGTACTTTGGGCGTGGGAGCTTCACTCACTCCTGCTTATCGGCGTAGACGCCCTGTGTACCGTTGACATCTGCTGCAAGACACTTGTGCTATTGTTCACGGTCTTAGGATCTCTTCCACGAAGGTTCTGCGGGTCTGGGACAATAAGGGCATGGTCACTCCTCTCCTCGCCACTCTCTCGATTCCTGCCGCCTTTCTCCTTTTTAACTGCTGTGGCCGATTAGCCATCTCGTCGTGCTGTCTGCCGTGCTCGCCTTTCTCCCACTGTGCTTTTTTGCTCCACCTTTTATCCCTGTGGGGAAAAGGAAGGGCTGTGAGGTGTGTGTAATTGAAGTCAATTTGATTTGAGCATTTGTACCGTGCTCCGACAGGGACATCATTTAGCATTGTTTTAATGAAAGACCTGGGCTGTGGCCAGTGCCATGTGACTCGGCTTCTGGAGTATCTGGCTTTCTTGTTCAGGCCTCTTAGAAAAAAAACAAAGAAAAAAAAAACAGTGGCTCCACAATTCTAACACTTTCAGCAGTGACCCTAAATAAGAAAGAATAGGGATACCAAATAATTTGTCTTTCTGGAATAAATTACAATAATTGCTAGACTCATTAAAGGTTTATTTCAAGCCCACTTCAGGTGGTGAGTCACTGATTTAGTCTGTTCTTTAACACCTCAACTCAGCCTTTCATCCTTCTAAGGTTGATAAATGAGTACCAACACAGGTTGGGTGATATTGTATGTATATTTGTTCTATATAAATTGCTTAAGCGTAAGTGCTATATAATAACACATCATGATCATCATTTGGCCATGGATGTCTGCTTGCAGTCACATTAATTTGATAATATTGGCCTATACACACTGATCTTAATGATACATACATCAATCCATTCTTGTATGAAATGTATATCATTATAGTGCTATCGAAACATTTTTCTCAGTGTACTCAGGAGCAATGCTATGTTAAGCCACTTCCTGTTTTGTCAAGGGGTGAAAGGTCGTGCTCCATCGCTTCCTGTGATATTGCTTCGGGGTGGGGTCAAATTACATCACTTCCTGTGATGTCAGGGGTCAAGGGTCATGTGATGTCACTTCCGCTACCACTGGCATTTTGGTGAAATGACGTTCCGGCGCTCTAGACACTTACCTATATACAGGCGCAGATGGTGACAAATGCCTCAGAACGAGGCATGAATTACTCTTATGCATAAACCCTCCTTAAGCTGGCCAACTCCTATTTACACAGCAAGGTTTTAAGCGCCTTTCCAGAACCGAGACATTGAGACATTGTCTAGCAAGACCTAATTTCCAAATGGTAGCTTGTTCCAGAGTTTGGGTCCGTAGACCCCGAACCTCCCAACGCCTCTAGAGACACATTGTGCGCAGAATGCTCAGCAGTAACTGGTCCCCTGCACGCAACACCCTTGCAGGAAAATGGCGGCAAACTTTAGCACTGACATTCTCTGGGGCCAGCCCATTTACGCACTTAAAAATTAGGCAGGCAACTTTAAATTGAATCTGGTCCTCGACCGCCAACCAGTGAAGAGTTCTGCGCAGAGGGGAGACCTGATCCCTTCTACCCAGCCACCCTACCAGCCTGACCACAGCATTCTGAGCCTTCTGCAGCCTATAAATTTGCTTGGGCCGGATGCCCATCATCAAGCTGTTAGAGTAGTCCAGGTGGTTATGTCCTGGCCCACACAACACGAGCGTGGTGTTCCACATGTAGGAATAGTAGCACATTGCTGAGCATCCGCATTGAATAGTAAACTGCTTTGACCATGGCCCCCACCTGTGACTGACTTTGCTGACGTTAGGGTTGGGACATGTCAGGTGAACAGGTTGCATACGAGTCCGTTGTGCAAAAATGTTCGTACTGAAAAAGGGGAGAGGTAGAGTTTGTACATGTTCTGTGTGATAGGATGGGGATAAGATGTTATCGGAAATTATAGTATTTGTATTGGAAAGGGGAGGGCCTGGAGTGTCCGAGCATCCTACGGGATAGGGAAGGTTTGTGAAATGGACGAGAACGACTGGGATCGACAACAGAACATAGAACATACAGGATTGTGAGAACTGTATTATTTTATCTGAGCAGGTTGGTAGTACGAAAAGAAATCAGACGGACCGGAAGAGGAATGATTGGTAGTGTTAGGAAAATTCTCTGTTAAGGTTAATTTCCCAAACCTAGTGAGTCCCCCAGCAGCTTTGCTGGATTTTTGGGGTTTATTTTTTTCTCCTGCTAAGAGTGAGACTCTTTTTCTCCCACTCTTAAGCATGATTTGAGAATGTCCTTTGACTATGTAATGTGTTTTATGGGCTATGGGGTCTTTTACTCCATAGGGCTTTATGTGTTTTTGGTATGTGTGTTACACAGCACCCTCAATGCAGTAACACAGGGGTGTCATAGTGACCCCCAAACAGACGCCATACCCTGGGACGGACTACTGTCTCCCAGGGCATGTAAAGTCACCATTGGCTTTACTGGTCTCAAATTGTGAACAGAACCAGTACCAACCATCATATTGTGGAAGTACTGGTAGGAGTAATTCGATTGCCCCTGGGTCTGTTTTCCAAGGGGGCACTGTCCAGTCCCCCCTTGTCGAGTTTCTGGCTGGTGGCAGTGGATACCATGCAAAATATTCTCCCGGAATATTTCCTATGGGATTTTCCCATTCATTTTAAACGCACCACTTTTTGGTGCAATGTTAAAGATACCGCCGGGTTATTTATTTAATATTTAATCCCCGGTTGGGTCTTTTGCCAGGACTCGGTTTGTGTTCCCCTCTGAAACTCTAACCCAAGTCGAGCCCTTTGTTCCACTTTTTGGCGGGCTTCTCCACAGAAGCCCTCCAAATGGTGCCACTCTGTCTGGGGTCAACAGGATGTGTGGGAGGGGGATTAGCCACCCTGGACTGAGTTGCCTTGGCAACTCAAGTCGCACTCTTGTGTGATTGGCCCAGTGGTGAGCCGCCCGGCTCACCACTTAGCATGTTTGAGTGACAGCTAGGCTGATGAATGGGGGTTTTGCTGCATAAAAGCAGGGCTTTGGGCACTGGAACTTCAGAAGTCGCCACATGACCTAAAGAATCCGAAGAGGGGAGAAGCCGAGCCATCTACAAGGACGACACCACCGGTGGAGCCCTGCTGTACGAACTCACCACTTCTCCGACGACAGAGGAGATCTTCTTCCAGGAGTCTTCTTCCCTTTGAGCTGGTGGGACCAACCAGTTCGCCTTTTTCGCCTTCCTGGATCGTCTCGTGGTCAAATCGCCCTTGCCAAGCACCCCGGCGGCCGGATAGCCACGCTTCACCACTACCGCAAATAAAAGGGTCGTACCTTTTAACCGGGAAACTCTGCGGCTGGTTTCTTCCCTGGCAGTGCAACCACCTCCAGCTTTCCTCCACGTCGAGATCTTCTCTTCCCATGGACGAAGCCCAAACTTGCACCCGCTGCCAAGAACAACTGCCCCCGCTGGAGCTTTCTCACCATTTCAGGTACTGTGTCCCACCTGGTCTCTCTTGCAACAGCAGATTGTCCAAGGTGTCCCGTAAATCCTTGACTCTCTATCCTGGGGTGACCTCGGACCTGTTAACTTTACCTTTCTGACTTGATCCAACCTCTTGACTTTTCTGCAAAGACTTTGAGTGCATTTCCACTGTGTGATCTTGGGCACATTCCACCTTGCTCTCTCCAAGAGTGGGCCTGGCCTATGAACTTTTTGCTATACAGTACACCCTGCCTTTCTTGACTTGCTGTGGTTTCTTAAAAGTGTTGGTACTGTGTTATTTTCCTATTCTGCCTTTTCTCTCCCTTTTTAAAAAATTATTGGAGTGCCATCTACGGTTACGCACTCACCTCTGTTTTGCTAAATAGGTGGTGCCTTAACCTAGACTTGTCGAATAATTAACTATGGAGGTGTATATACTTATAGTGACTGTGTTTGAACTTGCTTGACATATTAGTGCCAGTGTATTTTTTACAAGTGTGTTTTTAAATAAATAATTATATACTTTTATACCAAAGCTCTGGTCAGTGTTTGCTTGTGCTACTGTGTTTTTAGCACTATTGTGTATACTCTATATACTGACTAACTCTTCTTGAGAGAAGTCTGACTGCTCATCTGGGTGGTGCAGACTGCTACTAATTGGGTTTACTGCTTACTCCTGTAGTCTTAAACTTTTTGCAGTGGTCCCTAAGGAAACTGCACAGGTTTCTGCCTAACACTTGGAGTAGTCAACTAGGGTACAGGAAATTCAAGGATTCTGAGAGGCGATTTTGATTCTACCGGGGTTCGTGCTCCCAGGGTATTTATCAGATCTGAAGGGCACGTCGGGTTGGGGCAGGAGAGATCTAATGGGAGGAAGGGAGGCAGACTTACAGCCTACGAAGATGTCGGGGAACTCTCCTTCCTCTCCCTCTCTGGTACAATACTATGTCTCCCTAGGGTTATTCCCTCAAGTATAACCCTGAACTTACCCATCCCAGTGAGCCTTTTTCCCTCTTTCACCCCTAGAGTTGGGATCTGAGTGGATCAGCCCTTTGTTGGCCACCTGAATAAGAGTTTCTTGAGGTTTGGTATGTGAGATACCCCCAGGTATTTCACAGTATGCAGAAGGGGTCAAAGTCCCTGGTCCATTCACCAAATGGAAAAACGCTTAAACATACTCTTGTAGCTGGAAACCGTGGAGGATGCCCGTGCCATGGCAAGAACATCCCGACAGTCAGGAAGCATAGGGATACATCAAAATTCTAGCAATACAGGGGGCTAGTCTGTCAAATTGAGGGAGGCTGAATCATGATTTAGTGCTGGCTCGCCGGCCCTGGACAGAAAGTTGAAGAGTGGAGGCAGTTTGATGGGGCAAGCTGATGAGACTGAGGAGGTCTGGGAACCAGAACTGTCTTAGCCAAGCCGGGGCCAACAATATCAGCCTGCACTGCTGCTGTCTGAAAACATGGAGTACTTGAGGCATGAGAGGAATTGGGGGAAACGCAGACAGAAACATCGCGACCCAAGGGAACGTGATGGCGTCCCCAGATACCCTGCATGACGCAACCTACTGGCAAAAGCCACACACGTTTTGTTTCCCTCAATAACAAATATGGATGTCTGAAACTCTCCACCTCATGACAATGCTGTGACCTTGGCTTTGTAGAAGCTCCCACTCATGGCTGGATCGCAGTTCTCAGTTTAGGGAATCTGCCACCGCCTTGTGTATTCCTGGAAGGTGGGGTGGAATGAGGAGCATCTTGTGGGTTAGAGGCCATGTCCACAGGGACAGAGTATCCATCGGCAGAATGGTGAAACGGGTGCCACTCTATGGATGTGACAGTCATTACTGTGACCTAACAGCCCGGGAGTCGAAAGGGCGCTCCTTGGGGGAGATTGGAAGTGAAGCATACACCAGCATAGACTGTTCCGGAAGGGACTTATCAGAAGAACCTTGTCCTCCCAGGAGCCAGAGATTTGCTTCACCCGGACGCTGAGAAAATCTTAGAGAGGCCTCATCCAATGCCTTCAGTGCTTGACTTGGGGAATTCAGGACAACATCATCCCCGACAGGGATTTCCTGTTTTGGAGTGTTAGGAAAGATTTCTCTATTATCATATGGACTCTCAAATCGGTTTGCTTTGTTTTTGAAACTGTTCTTACTTTTTTGTGGCTGGGGGGCTAAAGCCTTCAGCTTCACTTCCCCCTACCTTTTGCTCATTTATTATGGGGCAACTGATCTGTCCTACTGAAAAACTGTTTCCCTTTTTTCCACCTTTTTGTCCTTTACGTTTTGTAACTTTTTAACATTGAACACATCTTACAATGCAGAACAATGGGGATACTGTTGCATCAACCTAGCCTTTTACACTTGGAATTGTTGGTTACTTTTATGTGCTTAAAGACAAGCTGGCGGAAGCAATTCTATTTTTTTACCATGTGTGTTACTTCTAGTGTGCACATTCATGTTTACCGCATTTAGCTACTAAACATGGCTAGTACCATAAAATGGCCACGCAATTTTCGCTTGTTCTTTTACTACACTGTAGTCTGACCTTCATGCCTTGTCAGGTCAGGAAATCCCCATATAAGTTATGCACTTGCCTGGGGAATGTGCAGTTTTCGTGAGCTAGTGATTAGTGTGTGCACGTGTGTGGTGGGGGCCCAGTAAGTGAGTGGGACTGTCTAGTCCCACTCCACATCTGTGGTGCCATGTCTGGGTGTGAGGAACCAGTGAAAACAATAGTTGTCCCTGATTGGACAACTACGGGCTGTTTGAATGGTGCAGATCCTTAACATTGGTGGGCTTGGCCTTGCTTCCAGGCTGGATTTTGGATAAAAAGAGGACTCCTGCAGCCATTTCTATCGATCAGCATTGGAGCCAAGAAACCTGTGTAGAACAGCCGCCGGCTGAAAATCCAAAGAAGCCCGGCAACCCTTCCTGCATCTGGCCCGGCGAAGTCCTGTTGGACTACCTAATCTCTGAAGGCCCTGTGTGACGCTTTAAGCCCTGGACTAGTAGGACCAACCAGTCTCAACGAGGTTCGAGATGCTCTGAACCTTCAAATGTGTCCCTGGAGATTGACCACTGTTTTGAGAGGAAGCGTGTTGGGAAAGATTTTCTTTTTGCAACTCGCTCTTCATAGTTTTCCTATGGAACCCCATTTTTATGGCTCCGTCTTAAATCCTGTCCTGACTTTTGGAAGAGCAGCAAAGCCTTCAGCTTCACTTCCCTTACGCTTCCTTGTTATGGGGAAACTGAGCAGTCCATCAGTACTGTAAAAGTTTGTTTGCCTTTGGAATTCTTGTATTTTATATTGCACAGAGCTTCTTGCAGTGCAATGGTGATACTTTTGTAACACCCTACCGTTTAACATTTGGGATTGCGTGTTGCTTTTATTTGTTCTAAAAGATAAGCTGGTGGCAAGTTACTTTTATCTCGTTTATACATATGTTTGGAACGCATATTCGTGTTTTCTGTGTATGGCTATTAAAAGTGACTAGTGCCTTAAAATTGCTGTGCCACCAGATTTTTGCTTGTTCTTTGGCCATATTGGAGTTTGGCCTGCTTCCTGCCTTCTGAGGTCACAAAAGTCCTTATAAGGTCATGCACTTTCCCAGAAAAGCCTTTGTGTGTGTGTGGTGGCCCAGGAGGAGGGCTGGGACTGTCTAGTTCCAGTCCACATCACTGGTGCTACTGGGGCGGATGTGAAATAAGTAGTTCACCCTCACTGGATAACTACTGGCTGTTTGAACGGTGCAGATACTTAATGGTAGGCTTGTGTTGGGGAGAATTCTCAGAAATGTGCTAATTCCCTCCACCTTAGAGAGCCCCAGCAACTTTACTGGATTTTGAAGACTTGATTTTTTTTTTACCTGCAGCGAGTTAAACCCTTTTTCCCCACTCATGTATTTTAATGTGATTTTTAACACTGTTTCTTTTGGTTGTGGAGTCTGAAAAACTCCATAGGCATCATCTTTTACATTGTGTCACACAGCAACTTCAGTGCAGTGGCACAGAGAAGTCTTTCAGGTTTCCCAAAGGTTTAAATACCTTCTCTGGGATAAACTACTGTTTCCCAGAGCAGTAAAGTGAAATTGACTTTACATTTGTAACTTTCTAGACCCAGCACACACTATCTACCAATAGGATGCTGGAGGGGTTACCTAGTATCCCCTTTGTCTAGCTTCTCATGTAACAATTTTATGTTACCCTTTCCTCACTGAATGGCTGATGGCAGTGGTTTCGTTTTAACTATCATGGTGTGCTTTTACAGCGGGCTGCGTTTGCAGCTGCAGTAATGCACCCAAGGGTGCAATTTTCATCAAAATGGCCCGGTCTTCTTTTTTCACCATTTCTTTGTGGAAAGGTCCTTCTTGAGATTTACTCTGCGCGCCAAACCAAGTTTGGTCCCATTGTTCGCTTTGCCTTTGGCGGGATTCACGAGTGAAGTCCGGCTCTGGCTCCAGGGTGTCTGGGAGGGGCAGGCAATGAGGGAGGTGCCCGAAACTCCCTGTGCTTAGTCTCCTAGGAGACCCAAATGTACTCTGTAGTGATTGGGCGGCTGACTGTCCGGCAATGACAGCCACACTGCTGGGTGACGGACAGCTGGGCTGGAATGAATGGGAGAGAACTGAATAAAAGGCGAGGCTTTTGGCTTGGAAGGTAGAGTCGACCACTGGACGAAGGAACCGAAGAAGAACTTGAAGAGGACGCCTGCTGCAACTCCTGGACCATTTGGTTTGCCCGGTGAAGCCCTGCTGCTGTGATGAAACTCCAAATTTGTATCGAGAGAGAAGCCCCTGCAAGGACGACTTCTACCCTTCAGTTGGTGGGACCAATCAACTCCAAAGTAAGCCACCTGGACATTCTCTCTGAGCTGGTTTTATTTCCACAGAGTTGCTGCTGGAAACCGAATAGCTAGGGAGATGAACACCAGATTGTGTGCATTGCTTTTAAGTTGGCCAAGACCTCCAGGAAGCAGGACTGACCGAGCCTGAGCTCCCTCAACAGAGTGCAGGACCCCAGAAGCAAGGAAAGTCCATCTCGACAGCCAGGAATAGCGGTGTTGCTATTTGCGGTAGTCGTGAGGAGCTGAAACACTGAAGTGCCACTTCTTGGAAAGATTGCCGATTGAGAGCGGTGACTGTCCCAGTGTAGTGCAGGACTCCCCTGAAGTGCTCCCTCTTGTCCCCATGACTGAGGCCCAGGAACAGAGAGATCTGCAGATCTGCTCAGGAACAAAAGTCATCTGCTGCACTTTTTCTTCAATAAAAACGGTACTGTAAAATCTGAAATGAGAACTTACCTCATTTTAGAGTTGCTTGCATCTTCTACCACTCACAAGTCTAAACAGCGTGTGGCTCTACATTTGATTCTTCTTTTCTTCAAAGACTTCAAAACATGTGCAAAGACTTGTCTACTTACCTACCAGAGGTGCTTCATCCTATATAAGATTTTTGCCCATTGACTTTGGCCTAGCCTACTATACTGAATGACCCTGCACAGGGGATCCTAAAGGTATTTGCCTATTTAATAATATTTGTCGTCTCTTGTTTGTTCTAATAATCTTTTCCTTTTACCAACTTCTAACAGCATTTTAAATGCAAACAGTAAGATATTAATGTGTCCAGCACCCTAGCTATTGAAGTCACCTGAGGGTGTAGGTTGTGTCTGTGGGCCATCCCAAAAGGGTCTTTACTGATTTAGAAACTAAGAGTGTATAGTATAGAAGTATATTTGTGTGTTGCTTTTTATGTTGCTCCCTTCTGAAGGTTTATTCTAAATGACTGATACATTAATAATTGTTTATTCAAGAAAACTTGTGTGTAAGTGTTTATTTGAATACTTGTCACTGTGAATCTCTAACTCCTACAGCTCACATTAACCCCTCTTGAGATAAGCCTGGCTGCCCAACATGCTACCAAACTCTGTAGCACAAGCTTATACCAAAGGTTGGGTTTCCTATTACCAGTAGTCAGTGTTGTTGTAGTGCACCCTAAGGGTACTGCATACAAACTTGGCCTAACAGCTTGCAATTGCTCCCAGCTCAGATTTTGGATAAGAAGAAGACTTCAGATCCACCTTGGAGCCAAGAATCCCTCGAAGAAGAGCAGCCCATTGACCTGAAGACAACTCCTGAAGAGGCCCAGTATCCCCTCGAGTGCCTGGCCCGGGGAAACCCTGCTCGCTCCTCTGCCCGATCTCCGTAGACCCAGCCCATGGACGAGTGGGATCAGCTAGCCTCATTGCCTTCATTTAGTTTATTTATTGATTGAACATTTGTATGGCGCCTATACAGCAGAAAGTGTTTCCAGGTGCCACAAGACTAAGAGGGAGAGGGGGGGAAGAGAGGAGGATACAACATTAACGGTCCTACTAGGCCGTGTGACATTCAGATCAAGCAAGTGCAGCACACAGCAAGTGCAGCACACAGCAAGTGCAGCACACAGCAAGTGCAGCACACAGCAAGTGCAGCACACAGCAAGTGCAGCACACAGCAAGTGCAGCACACAGCAAGTGCAGCACACAGCAAGTGCAGCACACAGCAAATGGGCTGGGTAAGAGGCCAATGGCTTATAGGCCAAGTGCACTGGGGGACGGGGTAAGCATCAACAAGGGTGAGGAGGGGTAGATTACGCTAAGTAATCTAGTGAAGGGAGGTGCCCAAAGGCAAGGGCTGGTAAGGAGTGGCTTGCCAGACTGTTCGGGGGGAGGGCCTTGCCCCTGTATGACTCAGAAGGAACCAGGCAGCCAGTTGCTGCGGTAGGGGGGAGTTAGCAAGGAAAGGGGAGGGGGATGGAGGAGGAGAATAGGAAAGTCTTGAGAAGCTTACCGAACTTGAGGAGATCTGGTTGAAGTCTGCGAGGGGCAGGGGAGGCCATTCCAGAGGGAGGCTACTGCTGAAGAAAGATCTACCCCCAGCCTCCCACTCCGTTTGGAGAAACGTCTGACCTGCAGAGAGTTTGAGCTAGAGGACCGAATGACACTAGCCGGGGGGGGAGGAGGGGGGGTGGTTTGGGGGGGTTATTTAGGGAGAGACAGTTGGATGTAGCATGGTCCCGGGCCCCAGAAAGCCTTGTGGATGATGCAGAGGGTCTTGAATGTCATCCTTGCAGCCACTGCGACCCAGTGGAGATATATTAGGGCTGGAGAGATGCAGTCCCTGGGCTTGAGGCCAAGGATAAGTCTTGCAGTCCGATTCTGGATTAGTTGAAGAGGGCGGAGGGAAGAGAGGCAGATTGAGGAAGAGGTTGTTGCAGTAGTCTAGCCTGGAGAGAACCAGAGCTCTAGAGACATTGAGTTTCTGGGGGAAGGTGAGGAAAGGGAGAATGCCTCCGAGGAGGTGAAGCTGAAAGTGGGCCTCCTTGGCAAGGTCAGCGATATGAGGAGAGAAGGAGAGAGAGGAGTCGAAGATGACACCCAGGTTTTTTGCCTCACAAGAGGGTGAGAAGTGGCTCAAGGAGGGCGACCAGAGAATAGAAGGGCAGGGGGTTGGGGGGATTGGTAGTTCCAGTGAGAAGGATCTCAGTCTTACTGACGTTAAGAAAGAGATCATTAGCAGCACACCCTGCCTTAACGGCAGTCAGACAATCGGGAATGAGAGAGGAAGGAAAGGAAGCGGAGCTGGGAAGCTTAAAGGAGAGCCGAGTGTCATCCGTATAACATGAAGTGAGAAGAGAAGGTGAAGATCAAGTGGGCAAGAGGGGCAAGGTAAAGGTTAAAAAGCCACAGCTAGAGGATAGAGCCCTGAGGGACGCCACAGGTAGAGATTGAGGAGAGCAAAGGGCTAATCTGAACCTGGGAAGGCCGATTCGAAAGGTAAGGCGTTCAGCCAAGCCAGTGCCCAGTCGGTGATGCCCAGAGTATCACAGAGTCGATTCAAGAGGGTGACATGATTGACATTGTCTAAGGTAGAGGACAGATCAAGGAGGATGAGAAGAGAAGGATTGTTGGAGTCTAGGTTTGAAAGCAAGTCTTCACATGTGCTCAGGAAAGCAGTTTCCGTGCCTCTGGCTGCTCTGAATGCAGACTGGTGGTCGTGGAGACAGCCAACAGATTCAACACTTCTCAAGAAACCAGCCCTTCAGAGCTTTCGTAAGTGTACCTGGACTGTCCTGTGGACTGCCTAGGTCTCTTGTGCGCTACCTCATCAGAATGGCTTTCATTCAGCGTCGTTCCGAGTCTGCAACGTTGGTGGTTGCCAGCTTGTGCCACAAGCTCCCTTCTCCTTGAATTCCAGATTCCTATTTTCAAGGGAACCTGTCCTGGAGTGGCTTTTGTGATTGCAACTGGAAGGACACCCGTTGTCACCTGCAAACAGTGATCGTTGGCAGAACCCGCCTTCCTCCATCCCGTGAAGTGTCTTAAGGATGCTGGCATTCTGCATTTCTTCATGGACGGGGATTGCATCTTGCAGTTACACCCGACCGGGAGAATCTTCGAACACCCAATTCCTGGGCACCATGCATCGGAAATAAGGGCAGAATATTGAGCCGCGAGCAAACAACCCCCCGCGATCCCCCACCCCCATCGATCCATCATGGTATCTGGGAAAATCAGTCACAAGCATCTCTGTGGCAGCTCCAGCCCCCTCCATCTTTCTGCCATAGGAATACATTGGGAACAAGTCCCTTGGTTTCCCTGTCTCCCCTTTGGTCGTTGAACCTGGGTCGGGTATCCTGCCACTGGGCTCGCCTTGCATCTGGAAGAAAGGAGAGTACTTGCCTATCCTTGGGTAACATGTTGTAAACTAAATCACCACCACAAGCCCATACCTGGGAGAAACAATATGCTGGCCCCTGTGATTTTTGGACACAAGCTAGGATAGTGTGACAGGAACCAATCTCATTACGGGGAAACTGAGTGGAGGGTCATCAGGTTCACCATCCCCAGGCAACATACCATCAAATTCATCAGTAGTATATGTGTGAGTAGACACCACCCTAGGAGGTGTCATCGTTCGATTCAACATCAGTCTGATTGGAAGGAAGGAAGTGGAAGAGTCAGCAGGGAGACATGCGAGGGGCTTCCAATTTGAGGCAGAGGAGCAGACCATTGGCCTGCAGGAAGATTCTGACTAAGAGGAAGAGCCGGAGTGGGCAGTCTATGTTGTAATTCAGAGACTAGAATCTGCAGAAACATAGACAAACTGCCCATGGAGAGGCCAAGAGGCAATGAGTGATCGGGAGGCAGCCCTGAGGGTGCAGGGTGTGCACTTCAGGGCAGCATGACAGAAGGGGGGGTGCATGCTGGAAGAGATGGTGTAACCTCCACATACTTGTCTGAAAACACACCTTCAAATTCTGTATCGATGACATGTTCTAATTTGTCCTATGGGTGGACAATAGGTGGTCTGGGAACAGCAGGAAGTCATATGGTGCCAGTGTAAAGAGTGGGTGTGTACGAGTAGGCCTCAGTAGGAATGAAAGCTCAATTACAAAATCTCTGGCCTGTAAAGCCCCTCTTGGAGTTGCAGACAAGGAGACATGCACCGTGGACTAGGTAGTCTTAGTGGTAGCAGCTGTATATGGAGGCTTCTTCACCATCAACTCTGTAGTCAACAAGGTCGTTATTGACGGGACCGTGGACCGAGTCGTAGGATGAATGGATGACTTGACCTGCTTATGAGCCGTCAATGAGAGTGTTGTCGAGAGCTTCTTAGCACAAGACGAGTGCAAGCCAGCAGGTGACGCAGACGGGTGCTCTTTGGACAAAGACTTTGCGGACAAGTTTGTCACTGATGTTGTCAAAGACTATATAGTTGACACACCTGTCAACATTGTGGCAGTCCCAGAGTGGGAGGTATGCCCTGTTTAACTATTTTCAATGGAAGAATCTTTGTGAGACCTCGACCACTCTGTCAGAACAGACTCCTAGAGCACAATCCCTCTTCAAGGCAGAAGCAGTACTTCCGACAGGCCGAATCAGAGGCCCCAGCAACTTTGTCCAACCAAACCATCATCCTCCTGTGAGAGCATGATTGGCAAATGGAACAGTTGTTGAATTTGTGGTCAAGCTAGAGGCAGTACAGTCTGTTACGCTCTCCTGGCCTCTGCGGGGGCGTTGGGGCACGGTTGGAGCCCTCCCTGCAGTTGACTCCCTCAGACCGCCTCTCTCCCCCAACAGCTGCCTCTTCGAGGGCGTGGAAGGCTGGACCTGTTCCGGCGAGAGGGTGAAACAATATGAGACTAGCATGGTGGAATCGTGGTTCCCTTCTGCCCTTTCGTGCCAGAATGTGGTGCGCAGAGGTTTACCCATGCAGGCTCACCTGATAGTATGTAAGGGCGAGCTCCCCGTCCTGCTTTCCTTCAGCAGGGGCGCTGCAGATGGCCCTAGTTACGCCACTGGTCCTGATTGCAGAGGTCCAGACCGGCTGCGACCGTTCCGCATGGAAGGTAAGTGTTCTTATGACTTCCGTATTGTCCGTGTCCTTGTAATGACACTTATTGTTCGTAAGGGTATGTTGTTCTTTCTCCCCCCTGTAGCAATGAAGATGACCCAAGAGCGTGTGATGGCAAACGGAAGCTGCTCCGGGAGTTTCCACCACTGGTAGCTAAGCAGGTGATTTATGAGACTGCACCAAGTTCATAAATGATGCCGCCTTAATGGGTTAAAGTCTGTGCTATCGCTCACCTTGTGTCTTTTACTCTCTTTGCAGGTGTGGTAGGTTGGCGATGGCTGGAGCCTAGTATCTGGCACCTGATGGTGGTTGGAGACGTAGATTCGCATGGAGGCAGCACCCAAAGAAGGTCCCAAGTCGATGGAATGCCTAAAAGGTAAGGTTGTTGGGTTGTATCTGTCGAGGACTGCGGCCGAGTCGGGAGCTGATGGCGAGGCTTCCCGCGACTAAGCGATCACAGGTAAGGCTTGCGCTGCAACTTCTGAGTGAAGGCAGATGGTTATGCTTCCGATGATGGTGTGATCTCAGATAAGGCACGCGCAGCGATTGTAGAGAGGAAGTGAGTGACAAGGCCTCCGGCGATGATGCTTTCCAGGTAAGATGGTCGAGGTGGCAGGAAGTGCGTGCGTTGAGTCAGGTAGGTGGCGAAGGGGTCCGGAGACTGGGAGCACACGTGCTGGATCAGGTAAGATTCTTCTGGTCGGCGGTGAGCGTTACGTTGCTGATAGCAAACTAACGTGAAGCGTCAGTGTTCGGGTGGGGCCGGCTTATATAGCCTGGGCACTCCCTGTAGGATCTGCCTTGTGGCCCCACCTGGCTGCTCCTTCCACCTTCTGCACGTGCCTTCTCAGTAATAGTCGGGCCCCGCCCGGCCTTGCTACACATGCCCCTGATATTCTTTGTGCTGAACACACTTTGAAATGAGCTTGGTGCCATAGGCGCCAAGACTGGGTCCATTGGGACCTTGTATGTAGTGGAGTACTAGGCTCTTACCTAGTGACCATGACACAGTCACTGTAAAGATCTTCAATATACATATTCTACAGGTGGAACAAGCCATGAAGAGGCTTTTGTTTCTGTAGTCTGCCATAGTGCCCACAGAAACAAAGGACCTCAACAACAGAAGCTGAAGCGGCACCCCCGGAAGAAGCGAGAAGCCGATAAACGTACCCACTGATGGGTGAAAGGAAACCCAGTACTTCTGAAAATACAGAAGTAGAGTAAGAAAATTAAGCAATATCAATCAAATTGTCAAAAGATTAAGAGATTCTTTTGAGGACTCGACTCTAAACCAGGCAGTAAAAACGTCTCAAGATGGCCTTCAGGGGTGGAACTAAGGGAGACCCATCAATTGGTTGTGGGGCAATATGACCCAAAATAACAAAAAGCACTAAAGTCACAGCAGTTGTAAAACGTAAATGGAAACTGCTTTATTGTTACTGAGGAATCACAGCCTGACGATGGGGAATATATTCGAACAGTGTGTGAATCTACAAAAGATCCAATACTGGAGAAACAATCATTTATTTTCAAACACACGCGATATACCATTTTGCTTGTCCTAGTACTCTGCATTGCACCATTCCTCCCACATCAAGTGACTAAAAATAAAAAAATAACTTAAAAACAATCTAGCCATTATACAATTGTATTTGTAAGAATTATGCACACAAAAAACAAATGCTCTGAAAATATTTCAGCAGATCTACCTGCACTAAAAACAAACATTTAAAACTGCTAACAAATAATTAGTCCAGTGATTGTATTCATGAACCACTCTCAGATTGGATAGCATTGTAAAACATTACCTGTCTGTGTTAACTACTGCCTCCACTTCAGGAATGTTTGCTCGAAGAGCAATAACACTTAGTTCATCAAGTTCATGGCTATTTAACAACAGATACTTGTTCCTAAAAAAATGATGGGAAAAGATGGGACGGCAACAACATTACTCAATATAAATGACAGCTTTCACAAGTCCCAATATACTTTACATTTAAAATCAAATACTCAGTATTGTAACGCAAACATGTTTCCCTTTTTTCCAAATAAACTTGAACAAATGGCATCCAAGATGGTCATTTATGAGGGAATACAAATGTGAAATCTCAACAAAAGGAACTGTACCATCTTTAAATCTACAAATAATATATGCGACGCATACACCAAAGGGATAAAATAATAAAATGGATTTCTAGGACACATTTATAATTATGTACATCAATCTGCACATGCTTCAGAAGGATAACGAAGGCAACAGCGAAGTTACATTTAGCCAATAGAATCAAAGGGACTTGTATATGATGCCAATTCCTTAGAATGCAAATTTAAGATGATCAACGTCATTAGTTGCCAAGTAGGTATGTTAAATATTTTATGATAAATTACACTTTACGCAATGTAGAGATTACTGTAATAGAATTCCATGTTTCGCTTTCGGAATTCTCAGAAGATATTGTTCCTCCAGATCAGAGGACTGAGCATTTCTCACAAAGCATAGCTGAATGGGTCATGCTTGGGCCTAGCACCCATCCTCACTTCACCCAGTCTCAGTTTACACATCTATAAGCTTCAAAACCTCAATCCAATGCTTTCTGCATGTCTTAACAGAGGATGCAGAAGTTGTCTGTGGAAAGGTGAACGGCTGTACAGAATTCACTATGGTGGGTAACCGTTACTTACATGTCTGCCCTGCCACACCTTCCCCCGGACTTCTGATAATGAAGCACACAGATGTAGTCTTAGGGTGTATGGTAGCAACACTAGCCAACAAGTCCAACTTTCAGCTCTACCTTTCCTCACCTTCCCCCGGAAGCTCAACATCTCCAGAGCCCTGGCTCTCTCTCGAGGATAGACTACAGCAACACCCTTTTCCTCAATCTGCCCCTTTCCTCCCTTTGCCCACTTCAACTAATCCAGAATAGGACCGTAAGCCTAATCCTTATCCTCAAGGCTAGGGACAGCATATCTCCAGCCCTAAAATCTTTCAAGTATCAAATTGAAAATCCTTTGCATCACCCACAAGGCTGTCTTAGTCTGGGGCCTGGGACCTGTCTACATCCAGTTTTCTCTCCCGAAATACGGCCCAGCCAGAATCCTTCGGTCTTCGGGCTCCAACTCTCTGTAGATCAAACGTTTCTTCAAGCAGAGAGTAGGAGGTATATCCTCTCCTCGGCTGGCTCCTCCCTCTGGAACCCCGCCACTCAGACTTGAGACGGATCTTCTAAAGTTTCAAAAACTTATCAAGCCTTTTCTTTTCTTCTCTTCTCTTCCTTCCCCCTACCGTGCTAACTCTGCCTCTGTCACTGGGACTGGGGCCTGATCCCTTCAGATTCACACGGAGGCCAGACCAACCCCTCCCAGTCCCCCAAGCATCCTTTGCCAGCACCCCAGGCTCCCTTTCCCAGACTAGCCCAACTTGGTCCTCCCTGTCCACCCTACTCATCCTCCCTTTCCCCCTTTTCTCCTGGCACTTACCACCTTGGCCCGTCCAGCACTTCCCCACCCCCATTCCCTGGGGACACCCCACTCCTGCACTTCTCCCTCTACCCCCTTTCCCCATTCACTTACAACCTTATGTTTATGTTTAATAATTTATAATGCGAACCACAATACCCAAAGCTTGGGGGCGCAGAAAACAACAAATCCAAACAGTTGTACAAATAACAAACGCACACCACGATATATGAAAAATGCAAAGGAGCAGTAAGAGCATCAGAATTAGATCACAATTGGAGGATCCTCTGAGAATGTATTTACACTTTCTTAAAAATGCAGGTAACGTACTAGACCCACAACCCACTAAGATGCAAACATTATTGGAGTGCGAGCACCACTCTTTTAGATCCAACCTACGAAGGATCTTCAGGTCAGATAATCTGACCACTCCCAGCCCAGTTCTCGGTCTTAGCCAGGCAAGGACCTTGTAGCGCAAGGCTTCTCTGGGCTCCGAACCATCAGTTTTGCAGATATCAATAATAACAAAATTTTTCTTGTCCATAACAAAATCATGCATACTCATGTCATCTATTTTAGGCTTTTGACCCTTTCTTGAGCTTAGATTCTGCGAAGATCCTACCTTGGATATGGTATTCGTCTGTAAAAGTTGTCTAGTCCCTTTTTGACCCAATTTCTGAGCGTATGCTGGGGTGGAATGTCAGTATTGGAGAGCTCAATCCTTTTGTTGGTAATCACAATAGGCCCACTGGGTGCCACAGGCTCCCTAATAGGGAGATCGTTTTTTATGGACTGCTCCAGCAACTCACTGTGCATGTTAACTTGACAGGCCTTGTCCCGTTTGAATGATTGGATCCCAGCAACAAGACTAAGGGGCTCATTAGTTTGTGAAGCAGTATTGACTCTTGATGAACGCAAATCTGCTACCCAAATGTTGAGTCCGCCAATTGTCCAAGGTCAAAAGGGCAGGTACATAAGAGTAACTCTTTTGCAATACTGGCCATTGAGCAAGAACTGATTTTTCTAGTTGAGTGGGGTTAGGTCTAGCCCCCTCTAGCGAGGCATCATTAGATGGCATAAAATAATCTGTATGTTTCTCAGACCCTTCCAGGGAAGAGAAAACATCAAAAATGGGGGTAGGCTTTAATGTGTCACTGTTGTCAACCCATGGAGTACTTCCCAGGGATTTAGGTGCAGTAGGCTTAGACATCGGAAGAGAATTATCCGATTCTTGAGTTGGGCATTTTAAGGAGGAAGCATCATACTCAATTTTATGCATTTGCCTCTCAGAGAGATCACTCTGCAGTCTCCGTCTCCTACGAGAGCTGCGAGTCAAGACCTCTGAAACATGATCTCCGATAGGCGAGCGAGAAGAGGCCACTAAACCTTCTGATCCTGCTTCCGCCAATCTTACAAAAAAGACTTCTCAAGCAGTGTGGGAATATTGAATTTATAATCCTGGTCTCTCGAGCGTAGACCATAGAGCCCTCCCTTTGTATTGACATTCATGTTATCAACCGTGAGCGGGGACCTTTAGGTAAGAAGAACAAGTTACTTTCTTACCTGGTAACGTTCTTTCGATGGGATGGTCCGACGACGTATTCCATATCTATGACATGTAATCACCACAGCTGTGCTGCTTCGGAAACTTTTTCGGCGTCTGCGTCCTGCGTCGATGACGTCGATGCGCCGCCGTCGAGGACCTCCTCCGACGTCCGACGTCATCCGATGTGATAAGTAGGACGCACGACGCCAGTAGCCTCAGTTGTAGTTTTTTCCCCCAGAACGTGTGACATTAGTCAACTGCCAGTCCGACACAAAGCCTTGCGGAACGTAAGCTGCAATCGCAACAGAAATTCTGCAGTGGGGAAGGCAGGGTGGGAGCGATATGGAATACGTCGTCGGACCATCCCATCGAAAGAACGTTACCAGGTAAGAAAGTAACTTGTTCTTCGAGGGGATTGGGTCCTCCGACGTATTCCATATCTATGACAGACTCCCAAAGCAGTACCAAATCAAGGAGGAGGGAAAGAATTTAGAAACAAAATTTAGAATAGCCAATCAAATAGCAGAGCAAAGGACCGCCTTGCCAAAGGCCAGATCCTGCCCTCTGATGGAATCGAGGGAATAATGCCGTACAAATGTATGTACTGAAGCCCAGGTGGCAGCATCACAGATGTTGCGAATAGGAACACCCCTCTGCAGGGCAGTAGATGCAGCCACGCCCCTGGTAGAATGGGCCCGCAAGCCAGCCGGTGGGTCCTTACCCGCCAAGCGGTAACACTCCGAGATGGCCAAAATAATCCAGCGTGACAAAGTCTGTTTCGTCACAGCTTGCCCCAAGCGCTTACCAGCGTAACCAATAAAGAGTTGATCGTCCACTCTGACCCGGGACATGCGAGAAACATAAAAGCTCAAAGCTCTCCTAGGATCAAGCCTATGGAGCCTCTCCTCTTCCTTACCAGGATGCGGAGGAGGATAGAATGCCGGAAGAACAATCTTCTGGGCCAAATGAAATCCCGTCACTACCTTTGGAAGAAAAGAAGGACGAACTCGAAGGACAACCCTGTCCTTGTGAAATACAGTGAAGGGCGGCTTAACAGAAAGTGCCTGTAACTCACTCACTCACTCTGCGAGCGGAAGTAACCGCAACTAAAAACGCAGTTTTCAAAGTCAACAGCCTCAAAGGGCAAGAATGTAAAGGCTCAAACGGAGCACCCATAAGAAACCTAAGAACAAGGTTTAAATCCCAACCGGGCACCAGGAAAGGCGACGGAGGGAACACATTAGTGAGCCCTTTCAGAAACTGTGAAATTAAAGGGATATTAAAGTAAGAACATTCTTCAGATGAGCGCTTAAAGATGGACAGCGCCGCCAGGTAACCTTTAATGGTACCCACTTGCAAGCCCCTGTGGGCCAAAGAAAGCAAAAAGGACAGAACCATGGGGATGTCACATGCAAAAGGATCCACATTCTGAACTCTGCACCAGTCGCAGAACTTACGCCAACGGCAACGGTACAGAGACTTAGTTGCGGGCCTTCGGGCCGAAAGCAACACCTCCATCACGTCTTCAGGGAGGTCCCAATCCTTATACCTCAACCTTTCAGAAGCCAAGCGTGAAGGTTGAGGGATCCGACCTCTGGATGGAGAACCTGACCCCCCTCCCGTGAGAGCAGATCGTCTCGGTAGGGAAGACGACGTGGAGGGCAGATGGACAAGTCGAGAAGGTCCGGGTACCACGTCCTCCGAGCCCACGCCGGAGCAATGAGGATCATCCGGGAACCGAACTTCCGCAACCTCCGCAGCACTTGCGGGATGACGGGGACTGGAGGAAACGCGTACAGCAGCGGGAATGACCACTCCACCACAAACGCGTCGCCTAAGGCTCCTTTCGGAGGAAATTCCCGCGAGCAAAACCTCTCGCACTTCCGGTTGACACTGGAGGCGAAGAGATCCACTTGAGGGGTCCCCCAAAGGGCGAAGATCTCCAGGAGAATCTCCTGAGCCAACTCCCACTCGTGAGAGATCGCGCTCTGCCTGCTCAGAGCGTCCGCCGTCACGTTTTCGTCTCCGGCCAGATGAACTGCCGAGATCGAAACTCCCTGCCGGATGGCCCAGAACTCGAGCTGCATCGCCTCCCTGCACAGAGGAAGTGACCCTGCCCCCCCCTTTTTGTTGAGGTAGTGCATGGCCACAGTGTTGTCCGTCATGATCAGGACAGCCTTTCCTCGCACAGTCGGCAGAAAAGCCTTCAGGGCTAGCCTGACGGCCCTCAGCTCCAACAGATTGATATGGAGTCTGGACTCCGACGGAGACCAACGACCGCTGACTGTCAGCCCGTTGGCATGAGCTCCCTATCCCGTGAGGGATGCATCCGTCACGATCGTCACCTCCGGCCAGGGTAGCCAAAATGGAGCCCCCTTCATCAAGTAGCCTTCGACGGCCCACCACAGAAGGTCCCGGGCGACCGAGGGCGGCACCTGAACCGGGTCCGACATCCTGCCGGAGGACTGCGACCATTGCGTCTTGAGTGCCCACTGCAAAGATCTCATCCGCAGGCGAGCCTCTGGCACCAGAAGAATGCAGGATGCCATGAGGCCGAGCAACCTCAAGAACTCGAACGCCGGGAGCGTCTGGGCATGCTGAAACTTGTGCACCATCTGCTGAATGTGAAGAGCCCTCACCTGGGGAGGAAAACACTGCCCCAGGGAAGTGTCGAGCACTGCTCCGATGTACTGGAGCCTCTGTGTTGGCGTCAAATGGGACTTCTTCAAATTGAGGGAGAAGCCCAGCCTGTGAAGGGAGTGGCAGGCGACGGACAGATGATCCAGGACTTGCTCGGGAGAGCTCCCCCTGATCAACCAATCGTCCAGGTAGGGGTAGACGTGAATCCCCCCTTGCCTGAGATGCGCTGCCACCACCACCATGAGCTTGGTGAAAACCCTCGGGGCGGAGGTCAAACCGAACGGCAGGACCCGAAACTGAAAGTGCGAGTCGCCAACCGCGAACCTCAGGTACTTCTTGTGCTTGGGATGGATCGGCACATGGAAGTAAGCATCCTTGAGGTCGAGTGACACCAACCAGTCCTGAAGCTGAAGGGCCTGGAGGACTTGAGAGAGAGTAACCATCTTGAACTTGTCCTTCCTGAGGAGTTTGTTCAAACCGCGCAAGTCCATGATGGGTCTCAATCCCCCGTCTTTCTTCGAAATCAAAAAATAAGGGGAATACCATCCCTTGTTCCTCTCCGCTACAGGCACCAGTTCTATGGCGCCTTTCTCCAGCAGGGCTTGAATTTCCTGCGCAAGGAGCGGATCCGGACACTTCAAAGAGAGGTTCCCCGGTGGATTGTCGCGAGGCCTGTGCCGAAAGGGAAGACAGTAGCCGTGGGTTATGATCTCCAGAACCCACACATCTGAAGTAATGGCACGCCACTCTACAAGATGCTGCGCCAGCCTTCCCCCAACCGGCGAACCATGGTACATGGCCTCAGGACTGAGTAGGAGCGGCTGCGGCGTTACCTGAGGGCAAAGAGGCAACTGCCCGAGCGGCCTTGGCACCACGGGTACCTTGTCGTCCACCTCTGGTACCCCTGCGTTGGCCCCTTTGACTGCCAGCTCCTCTCGCTTTACCAAAGGACGAGTAATAGCGAAAGGAGCCACCCCTCCACTGCTGTCCCCTAGGACGAAAAAGCGGAGGTTGGCGAACTGCAGCGCCCAACGACTTCGCTGCAGCTTTTGAGGTCTGCAACCTCTCAAGGCTCTCGTCAGCCTTGCTGCCAAAAAGATGTTCACCATCAAAGGGCATGTTGAGGAGCCGGGACTGCACATCAGGAGCAAACCCCGACTTCCGCAACCACGCAAACCTGCGTATCACGGTGCTCACCGCCATGGACCTACTGACGCATTCAGCTAAGTCCAAACCCGACTGAACGGACTCACACATGGCATCCTTACCATCCTGGACCATAGCAAGGAAACCAACCCGTTCGTCCCCTTCGGGAATATGTTCAGCCGCTAACGCAACACAGTTCCACAGAGTGTGCGTGAAACGCGACAAGGCACAAACGGAGTTGGCCGCCTGAAGCGCCATACCACCAGAAGAAAACACCTTCTTCGCCCAGCCATCAAAACGTTTGTCGTCCCTATCAGGAGGGATGGTAGGGTACGACGCCTGCTTTGCCGGGGCCGTGGCCGCCTGCACCACCAAACTTTCCGGAGTGGGGTGCCTGGTCAAGTAGCAGGGGTCGCCACTGGCTGGACGGTATTTTCGCGACAAGGATCTGCCCACCGCCGGGAGACTCTCCGGAGCAGTCCAAGCCGCCGCCACCCTACGCTGTAAAGCCATATGGAACGGCAGTACCGGGTCAGTTGGGGGACCAACATCAAGGATGTCCGTCAGATCATCCTGCACAAACTCCCCCGGGGGAGCAGACCATCCCAGATACTCAGACACCCTAGCCATAAGGCGCCGGTATGAGGAATCGGCATGGGAGCCAGGCTCAGGCCGACCAAATTCCACCTCCGGAGAGGTGTCCAGTCCACTGGCATCATGCAGCGACTGCCTCAAATCGTCAAATTGACTATGGCCCGAGACAATGTCATCCGGCACCTGACTAGGAACCAGGCCATCCGAATCCTCATCCGCCTCTGAAATATAATCCAAGTGGTGGAAAGGCACCCGAGAGTGCCTGCTCTTAACCAGAGCCTTCCTAGGGGGAACACCCGAGACACGGGGCACCTCCGACACGAAAGGCGTCGATGGCGTCGAGCGAATCGGCGCCGACGTCGAGAAAACCGGCAACGGCGCCGAGAGGATCGGCGTCGACGTCGAGGAAATCGGCGTCGACGTCAGATGCAGCGCCTCCAGTATCGGCGGCGTCGACACAGCCCTCGAAGCCGGAGCCCCGAGCGTGTCCCTCGACGACCTGACCGTCGACGGCTTCGACGACTTCCTCGGAGCCGGAGCCTCGAGAAAGCCTGTCGACGCCCTCGACGCCTCAGACGTCGATGTCTTTCCTCGAAGACATCACAGGTGCACACGGTCTCGATCGCGTCGAGGACCGGGACCTGGAACGGGTACGGCGAGAACGAGCCCCCTTGTCCGAACGGGACCTCTCCCGTGACTCGCACCGACCACTCTTGCGAGCGGTGGCTCTCGACCTCTCACGGCCGACCCCACTCGGGGGCGCGGACGGTTGAGTACCCTGCGACTCAAGAATCGCCAACATCTTCTTCCCGAAGGAAGCCCATTCCTCCGGCGTCGCACAGCTGGTGGGGTAACCGACGTGCCGGGCAGAGTCCTCTGAAGAGGGCCCGGAAGGCGACCGATGTCGGCGCTTCCGAGAATGCCTCGAAGAGGCTGAGGAGTGGCGAGACCGACTCCTAGAAGAAGACCGACGAGACTTCCGACGATGACGCGGAGAGTCACCCCTCGAATCATCCGTCGAAAGCCCCGCCGACTTCGACTTCCGGGGCTTGGACACCCGACCTACCGACAATTTCTTCTTACGTTCGCGTAAGGCCTTGGACGTGAGCGACAGGCAGTCGACACAGTCATCCGTGTCGTGGGCCTCCCCGAGGCACCAGAGGCAGGCATCGTGCGAGTCAGTCACCGACATCTTGGACCCACACTCCCCGCACTTCTTGAAGCCCGGACGCGGGGTTGAAGACGAAGTGGAAGACATCGTCGAAGGAATATTCACAAACGAACAGGTTCGAAGAACCAGAAAGAACAGAACTCCAATGAGTCGAGGCTAGAACCGAGAAACACGAAGCAACACGTTCGCGGAAAAAACGGAACTGAGGCTACTGGCGTCGTGCGTCCTACTTATCACATCGGATGACGTCGGACGTCGGAGGAGGTCCTCGACGGCGGCGCATCGACGTCATCGACGCAGGACGCAGAAAAAATTTCCGAAGCAGCACAGCTGTGGTGATTACATGTCATAGATATGGAATACGTCGGAGGACCCAATCCCCTCGAAATGATCACTGAAAAGAGACAGCAGTGTGATAGCAACTACTGGGCATGTAAGCAATGCCTTTCTACCGGGCTATGACTACAATGTTCGCAGGAAGGAATGGACTCTTAGCGCATCAATAGACGGTCTGCCGAGGTACCGAGCCTCTCCGGTACTCGCTGCCCCAAAAATTAGTAGGCGACTGAAGAGCCCTTGTGGCAAGGAGAATCCGGCATCACCCTCACCATCCAAGCGCTGAAAACCATGGGAAGCGTGGACACCGTGAACCCCCCGCAAGGAGCTGCGAGAGTCTGCAGCCGATACACCTTGTAAAGACCTTGTCAAGCACTTGCACGTTAGGATTGTCCGAAGGTCAAAAATATGTTTTTTTTTGTTCTTACTTTCGTGACTCCCATTGTCCGCCTCGTCCCCATCTTGTCTTGTGGCACCTGGAAACATGTGTGTATAGGCGCCATACAAATGTCGATTCAATACATAAATATATACAGGCAAAACGGTTCAGTTGGCCAAAACAATCATCAGATGTGGATCTCGCATCCAAGGAGTAATGCTTTCAGATATCATTTGGTGTAGCTCAAACGCACAGGGATAAAAAAAAAAAAAAAAAAAAAAAAAAAAAAAAAAACGACATCTTGCGGTATATATATACACAGAAAAACCTATGCAAAATAATACAATTATAAGAGAAGACAGTCACATCAATACAAAATTAATTCATACAGAGTTAATAACTGATCACTTTTGTTAATAAACCAATATAAAATGGAGCACCAGTAAAAGGAAAAAAAACACAAGATCCTACAGCAAAGGAAATTGCATGACATCAGAGAAATCCATCAATAACAAATTTTAAAAAAACAATGGCTCGATGGTACAGCTTAAAAAGGAAGAAACACAATAATGCCCTATGTCATCTCTCAACTTCCACTCCGTTAATGAGAACCTATTGTGCATACAGTCAAGTTTTTTAAATGTGAAGAAATTTCAACTGCACAAGCCCACTTACTGCAGATAAAAATCTTACAAATTCAATCTTAAGTCCATTTGATGACCTGTAACATTTCCCACCAAACAACGTCCACAAAGACTCTCCCTGGATCTGGAACAAATTTTGCAAAGCTTTCAACCCTCTGAGTACTAATGAGGCACATTCTAACAGAAGGTGTTTAAGAGTTTCTTTTGCTATCTCATCTTTGCAGAATCTACACAAGAATGGTCCTGCCTCTCTCCCGCTCTAACTTCCATTATCTCACCAGTCAAGATGTTAAAGTGAAATCTCATATATGCATTTCTTCACAGTAAATTTGGAAAACGTACAAAGTATGATTCTGGGCTGCCTAAACTCTTAAAGTGAGACACCAACTGACAATATAGTTTTGTCTTGAGTACTAATTCCATGGTCTTTGCCCAACTAAATATTGCACAAGTTGCTTTGCTTTACATACATGGGATTCTGTTCAAGACCAGCCCTATTTTGACCAATTTCCGCTAAGATATTATTACAATTTTTACTCAAATGAGAGATAAATCCCACCTACGGACAGCCACTTCTCACATTGGTACCCAATTTTGTATACATAGTGTTTGCAATTTCTAGTGAGAGTTTCCAATATAGAGACATACTTTTCCAGTCCAGCACAGTGGCAAGAGATTGAAGGCCAAGCTCGTATCTTGAGGCGGCTAGTGGAACACACTTTGGAAGGCATACCAAAATTGCTCTCCATATTTTTGGCTCCACTTTATTCATATCAACCTGCACACTTGCAGGTAATTCCAGTCCGTAGCAGAGTTTAGGGACCACCTTTAACTTATAGAAACATATTAGTGGAGATAAAGAGTATCTGCAGTAGTTCCCTGCTACTTTCCGCATCTGTGATGTAAGATGGCTGGCCTTCTCCAGAATATAGTACAGATAGCAGCGTTTCCTGGGATTCTCAAAAATCGGGAAGCCCAGGTATCACATTGATGATCGAATTTCTAATGTAATCTTATTCAAAAACCAGTTATATAACATTTTTTTTTTTAACAATGTGACAAACACGAGCACTGATTTTTTTTTTCCTCATTTATCGCAAGGCCTATCGAAGACATAATTGGAGAAAGTCGTGGAGATGTTGGTGAAATAAAATCTTCGGTGAAATAAAAGCAGCATCTTCCAAGTTTAGACCGACGTCTGAAACAAAGGTTGAATAAAGTGGGAGCAAATATGCAACCCTGACGTAAGTCGTTAAATGTTTCAACTGGACAGGATAGGAGGCCTTCTCTATTATGGCAAACTTGTATTTTTCAACCTTCATGCAAATCAATCAAGATGGTCAGAATATCGGCTGGGAAGCCCCACGTTGATAATTATTTCCATAGCAGTGAGCGATTAACCAAGTCGCACGCTAGAGAGAGGTCCATGGCTGCAATATATAGCTGGCTGACATTTTTGGACCATCCTTTCTCCTGCATTAGGGAGACAATTAGTCTTCCCAATATCGTTACAACTGATTTACAAAAACCAAATTGTTTAGTCGATAATATTGAGTTCCGCCCCACCCATTCATTAAGTTTCTCCAAAACACGACCCGCAAAGATTTTAGAATCTGCATCTAATAATGCAATAGGCCGATAGTTTAGTGGCAGGGACACATCATCCTTTTAGAGATGGGAACTATATGAGACAGATGCCATGTTGATGGAATACATTTGGTCTTTAGAATATCTGAAAATAACATAGCCAGGGCTTTCGCCCAAATCTCCAAATTAGCTGTCAGTGTTGTATTGGCTAGGTGATTAGGCTAGGTGATTAGGGCTTGCAGCTCTCGATAGAATAGATTTTAAAATTAGTCTTGTGATATTAAGTATTGTAAAGTCACACTTGCACTCATGGCTCAGGACAGAGTCAAACATCGGATGTCATGTTTTTTTTAATGCATAGAGGTTAGCAAAGGTTGCTGCCCAAATGTCCTTTGCTATAGAGTTAGATTGTTCTCTAGTTTTAGGGGATTCTATATGGTTAATCAGTTGCCAAAAATGCTGTGAAGAGCCCTCCTCCAGGGTTGATAACATTGCTTCATTATCAGCCTGCAGGATATTGGCCTTATGTCGCTTTAACCCATTTTTTTAGTCTTTGTTTTTGAATGGCTAGTCTTTTTTGAGCAACTGGCAAATTACTCTTTAACAGTCTTCTAATCATTCTTCTGGCTTTTATGATGTTTGACACTAACGTCATAGACATGTTTATGTGGAGCTCTCAAGAACTCTGTTTTGAGGTTTAATCGTTTTTGATATCAGATCCTCAAGGAAGGATGAGAAATGGGTATCAGTAGAGGTTCCTTCTAGATTCTATCGTATTCTGATGAAAATTTGATACAAAAATCTTATTTACCTTTTGTATGTTATCGTTATGCCAAATGATGCGTGTCTTTGCCACATTTAACTCAAGATTTCTTGGTTGGTTATAAGAGCGAGAAAGAGGTCATATTAATAGTTAGAGACACTTCGGGGATACAGTGCTCACTCATATTGGTGGGCTTAATATTAAAGGAGTGACTATTTTGAAAAAGAAACAAACATGAAAATATAGTCAATGATTGAGACATGACTACCATTAGACCACATATTGGGGTCCAAGTGAGCCCAATGTGGAATTCATAGCGAGGAGACCCCCATCTTGAGGTATATAACACAGGGGTTAAACTCAAAAGTGTTACTAAATATAACATAGCAGCTACACTAAAAGACAGCTAGGTATAAATGGGGGCAAGTTTATAGATTCCGTTAGTGGCCATACTCGAAATGCAGATAAATATACGAGTGCATAAACTCAAAAATGCAGCTAAATACCATTGGATGCCAGCAAAGCTTTTGATAAAGTGGAATGGAACTGTATGCGACGCACGCTGGGAGCTTTCCAGTTTGGCTCCACATTCCACAGGATGCTGCTAGCTAACTATAAGACCTTGAAAACGTCACTGAGAATAAACCAAAAATGCTCGCCTGATCTCTGTCGTGTGGAACGAGACAGGGCTCCCCGCTCTCCCCATTGATCTTCGCCCTAGTCATGGAACCATTCACTTGAAGGATTCGCTTGAATGACAGGGTGGCGGGGATGGACGTTGATGGCTGTGATGCTGGAAATACATCGGGGGGACAGGGCCTCCGTATCCTTGTCCTTTACTGCCTTTCTATTGTGTGTTCTGTCATATTTTCTGCGCAGGAGTTCATGTGGGACTCCTGGCGGTGCAGCTCTCTTTTGGTTTGGTGAACAGACAAGTGGGATACCCTTACGGCACCCCTGGGTGGGGGTACAACCCTGTGCCCCTAGTGTATGTTTTTGGGCACCTGTGGGTGGCACGCAGAGCAGGGTATGGGCTGGTGGCAGCTCCATGCTGACTTTGACAGGTGCGCCGAGTATCCTCCATTTTGGGATACCCCGGCCCTGCCATTGGAATCAGTTGATTCCTGATGGAAAACAAGATGCCCCCTGTAGCCTCTTGCTTTCTATTGCCTGTTACCTTGTTTTACCAAAGTCCTGGGAGCCCTGGCTCTGTCCCTTCCCCGACTGGCTGTTGGGTGGAAGTTCCATATATGGTGTTGTAAAGTCCAGTCCAGACTGACTGGAGCCTTCCCAGTGACTGTATGTTGTGGTTACGCCCTGTGGGTGGGACCTGGGTGAATGGAGTGTGTGACCAATATGCACTTCTTGTTGTGACTGTCTGGTTTCTGGTATGAGAGACGAAGATTGAGACAGCCCTGCCCGAAACTGGCCTGAATGTGTAGTGTTGAATGGCTGGGTACTTGTCCAAATCCACATTCCTTGTTGTGAGTGTCCGAGAGGGAGGAGGATGGCCTGAATGCACTGTGTGCCTGATTGGCTGACTGACTGCATGAATGCCTTTCTGTATGATTGGCTGCTGAGAGTGACCCAGCAGTGTGGAGAGACAAGATAGTATATCTGGGGACCTCTCACCACTGGAAATTGTTCAGAAGCTGTGTCTACACTTGAAGAGTAACTGAAACTGCTGATCCTCGACGCCCAGCTGGAAGACGAAGACTTGCTGTTGCATTTGCTGTGACCTGATCTGAAAGCTGCCAAACTGGTCAAGGACTGATCCAAGAGAGGACCTGGTAAGGCGCCCTCTTCCCGTGCTCCGAGGGACCATCGAGCACTGCTAACCTTTGCCGAAGCTCCCTGGAAGTCAGACCCTCGAAAGGCTGCCGACCCGAGACCGCTGAGGAGAACGAAGCAAAGCACCCGGACTTCGCCGCTGGCGAAGTCTATGGCCGTCGACCAGGGTTTGCAGGTTTGTGTAACCGCTGGAGGCCCGTCCAAGTTGTGTTGCCCAGCCGTGGGGACCACTTGACGCTGTGCCGCTGACGACCGGAGCCGCCCGCTCCTTTGCCTAAGAACATTTGAATCCTAGGACTCCCTTGCCCGCAACATCGACCGATTTGTCCCGCCGGAGAAAGTCGAGGACGACCAACATGCCGAGGAGAATCTGCCGGTGGGTTTCCCGCCACCTGAAGGCCACAAAGACTTTGACTCGACGCCCTTGTTGGACCACAGTTCTTCTGAAACTCTTTGCGGCCCTGAACAATCCATCGCCGAGGTGCCCCGCATACCTCATCCTCGCAGGACGACGCTGACGAGCGCCGCCTGGATCGACATCAGGGTCTCAGCACCCTTGAATTTCTCATCGCCGCCGTGGACGACAAGTTCACCATCTTCGACGCCTCTCGACGATCCGTGGCACCTGCTTTAAAAGGGAGTCACTCAAGAAGGATCCTTCGACGCGTCTTCGAAGAACTCTACTCCACCAGGTACATTGGGGGGGGGGGGGGGGTAAAACCTTAATAGGAGGAAATAAGACTAGTGAGCAATATATGGACTGGGCTTGTGCTTTATATCTTTATTTTACAGGTTGTCCAGGTGGGGGGGATCGCCACACAGAACTGTACTTAGTGGTAGGGGTCAGTAGTCTGCCTACCGTGTCAACCATCTTGCTTTCCTTCCCATCTCTATTGCTGGTTTCCGCGTTATTGATCTGTGTGACATTTTAACCGTACAGTTGATGCACTTTAATGAGATTCGATAACATTGGTGGTACCACTTTAGAATTGTATATATTTATCATTGTTGATTCCCGAGTACAAAGTGCGTTATTGTGATCGTGTACATACCTTTGAATATTAATTATATAAAGACGGTTTTCAGTAATACAGTGTATGGACATTCCTTTGTGGGGGTTTGGGGACTACACTGTACTTAAGAACCAGCCTACATCACCTCCTGAGAAGCTAGGCCTTGATTGCTTGACTAGGTTACCAATAATAGAGAATCTTGGCTGGGGTCCCCTGTGCCTCTCCTCTACCATAGAGAGAGAGGAAGTACAGACACCCCCCCTCCAGTCTTTAAAATGGCGAACAATTTAAGATCTCCCTATATGCAGATGACGTACTGATCTCCATAACCAATTGTCAACCCGCCCTCCCCGCTGCCCTGGAAGAACTGAAAGCCTTCCAACAGGTGGCAGGGTTTGTGGTAAACTATTCTAAATCGGATGCACCGAGTATGAACTTGGGCGCGGAATGCAGGCCAACCCTCCAAACACAATGCCTGCTGAGGTGGAACACCAGATCCTCATCTTACCTCGGGATACGCCTTACAGCAGAACAGAAGCAGCTATACAAAGCAAACTCCGCTCCCCCCCCCCCCTGTTCAAGGAGCTGGAAGCCGACTTGGAAGCACTGGGAGGGGCAGGAAATCTCCTTGCTAGGCAGAATGACAGCATGTAAGATGAACCTTCTCCCTAGACTCATATCTCTGCTCAACCCTGCCGGTTCCCCTCCCTAAGCAACCCCTAGAGCGGCTACAGAAGAAACTCTCAACATTTGTCTGGAAGGGGAATAAAGATAGAATCCTGCTGAAGGTCATGACTGGAGCTGCCAAGTGGGGAGGCATGTGTCTTTCCAACCTTATAAACTTCTTCATAGCTGCTCAACTCTCAAACGCCATGACCTGGGTGGAAAAGGTGACCAAAAACCCAGAAACCCCCCCCAACCCAGAAATGGACACACATTGAACAGGCTAAATGCCTATTCAAGCTGCACTCCCTGCTCCACATTCCAGGCATAACCAGCAGTCTTGGCCAATGATCCTTTCAACCACCAAAGACACAGACGCATGGTCATGGGTCAGGCGCAGGAAGAAACTACCCAAGGGCCTAGGCCCACTCTTCCCGATCCTCCGGAACCCAGATTTCTCATCCGGAATGGATACAGCAAATTTTAGCAAATGGTCCAAAGGAGGCCAGCAGACCCTCTCTCAGCTCTACGACAACAGCAATCCACTCAGCTTCAAAGAATTCAAGAATAGCTTCCATATGGCGGAAACAGAGGTTTACATACGCCCAGATTAGACACTGGATCTCGCAGCCAACGGTCCAACAGGGGGCCACGAGAATCATTCACTTTCTAGAGCATGCGCTGCAGGAGGGCCCCCTTCAGGGGCGGATCGCTAAGCTGTACAGACTTCTATAGGAAGACATGCTGGCGACCAAACCACTGTGCATGGCCAGGTGGGAGGAAGACCTAGGACATTCCATCGAGGACCAAACATGGGTGGATATTTGGTGAATGATCAACTCAGCTTCCAGGTGTATCACCAACAAAGAATGCGCTTTGAAACTCCTCCACCGCTGGTATTACTCCCGGAACGTTTGCACCACTTCCAGGCATCTATAGACCCGAGCTTGACACTGAGGCCATACTCTGAAAGCAGCGGACGAAGTCGGTGGCAAATTCAAAGCGCAGCTAGATTGAACATCATGGCTATGTCAAAAAAGCAGCTGAATGCAACAGAGGCAATGCTTAAATGTAGCAATTTTTTTCCTCAGAAGTAGAATTCTAAGAACAGCTAAAGTTAACACAGTGGCTATATTCAAATGAGTCTAAATATTACAGAGTAGCTATAATCAAAGCAGCTGAATTCAATACAGTGGCTATACTCGAAGCAGCTAAACAGAACAGAGGCTTTACTCTAAGGCAGCTAGGTTTGAACAGGGGGGCTGTATTAAGTGAGACTATTTTCTAACAAGACGCTATACTTGGAATGAGCTAAATGTAACAGTTGCTAAACAATGTTGCTAAAAAGGACAGAGGATGTACTCAAAATACAGCTAGATTTGACAAAAAATCTATACACAAAATATTGAGAATTCTAATATTTGTTCTTAAATATTTGGCCAGGGTACCCTTGCCTCTATTGGTACAAGACACTGCTGGTAATTACTATCTGGACTGGACATGTGTGCTCAAGTCGCCAAGTTTGGACATTTGGCCTGTCTCAGGTGACTAGGGCAAGGCCAACAGCTCAGTGCTAACAGATCATGCTGGTCTAAACCAGCTCCAACAATGACTTATTCATCTGCAGCAGAAAGCGTCATGGGTGGGGTGGGGACTTATATGCCTCTTGCCTGAGGAGAATTTGCCCGGAAATAGGCAAGTGTTGCCATGTTCCACCCAGAAGAGAAAGATCATCTGACACCTTATACACATGGACATAGAGGACCAATCCCTCGAGACAAGTGTTTCTATTGTTCTAGGGAAGGTGAGACTAGTAGGTCAGAAGGCCCGGAAAGTGTATTTTGGCATTGCAGTATTGAACGCCTGGCGTGCATTTAAGGAGTAAACTTGGAGGGCAAGCCGTTAGTGGGTTAGGAACGGGTTAATGCTTGAATGCTGTCAGTTTGTCTTGCAAGACAAACTGCAATAAACCCTTTTACTCATTCCATTGCAGAAATTAAGACCATTCTTTTTTGAGGTTTACAGATTGACACTGTGACTCAGGCTGGTCGAGCAACGCAGTATGGTACCAGACTGGAAGGCTGTCTCCTCTTGATGAGCGCAACAAACCCACCAAGAAAATATAGGAGTCCTTATTAAATACTCCCTGGGGTTTATTGGGAGGAGGTGAAGCTGGTAACGTTAGTGGATGCATTGAATTTTTACCAACGTTAGTTAGCAAAAAAGATGCATTTTGCGAATATATAAATATGGGTTGGAAATACTGGGTAGGGTATGCTGTTCTAATAGTTCTTGCCGGTTTTATTGTTGGGTCTTCAAAAGTGTCTACTATTTCTGCCTAGAAATAGATATGTCAAAATACTGGGAGTGGTAACTCATTCAGGCTGGACATGTAGAACAAAAACCTGCAGGTCTCAGACATACATACGTAGCTGGGTACAGTCTGAATTCGAACAGGCTCTGGTATGAGGTGGTGCTCAAAAGAGGCCTCTGGCTCTGAGGTTTAGACAGGGAAAAATAAAATGCGAATGGGATTCGGTTGGTCGGAAAGTAATGCCAAACATATAAATAGGTAGAGAGGGATGTTTGTAGGTTGAGTGCCCCATTCAGGACCACTCTACAAAGTGTCTTTTCAAATCCCCTTCTTCTCTCAGGACCATGAAGGAATGGAGTCAGAGTGAATGGTACACGGGTAAGTGAGTGCATGGGACATGAAGACATAATCAGGGAAAGACAATGGGCAAAGGGCAGTCTTAGCAGACGAAGTCCCTCCTAAGGGCTCCACCATGCATTAAATGCTCAATAACTAATAGTATGACTTGTGACATTTTGGATTCCTGGCGTTTTCTGACACTACTTATTGAACACACTCAGTTCCCCATTGGGGGGACTTTTAAGTTGGATAAGCTGGCTGCGCTCAGAAGAGCATTAGAAGAAAGACCAAGATAAGCCCCAAACAGTGGGGGGCTTTTGCAACTTAGAGGAAGCGCAACAGCAAGATGCAATGACTAAAGTGAGAGGACTAAGGGAGGAAAACGATAAGCTATGTGGAGTGATAAAATATCTGAGGGCAAGGGGAGTGTGAGAATTTGACACCTGTGCAGCCTGAGTGGAAGGAAAGACCGAAACTGAGCAAAATGACCAAGACAGTGAGATGGCAGAGGGCACTGTTGAGTTTTTTTTAGGGTTGGTTGAGGGGGTGGGGGGGCAAGAGGTATGCACCTTCCTCTTAAACTTTATAATGAGGGGAGGCACACTGCACAGGGAAGACTCAGGTCCCCCAAGTACCCAAACGTAGTCAATTTCCGGCTGGAAAATAAGAGGAAGAAGGGCCGCAACAGCCCCACCAAGTTACTCTACATGTCCCATGGACTCCAGGTGATCTGTGGAGCCTTGCTAAACAAATCCCAAGTATCAGGGAGAAACCACAGCGATTTCAGTGGTACAATCCATCTTGGGCTGATATGAATCGACTGATGTATTTATTTATTTGCATGATTAGGGTGGTAATGAGCGGGCTACCTCGACGGATACTGATCAAGCTATTGTTCAAGCTACAGAAGGAATAATTACTACGATCTCCGACATCTGCCCCTGAATGATTGATTGGACCAAGAAAGGGAATTGCGCACTGTGAAGTACAGTCAAGTACTGTTGGCTGTTGCCGGAACGTCTGCTGACCGAACCGCTAACCCAGCACTGCACTGTGACAGCACACGGCTTTGTCATTCAAGCCCGGAACAGCTTGTGAGCCGTGAGAATACCTAACTTGGAGGACGTCTTTAAAGAGGACGTCTTTAAAGAGGACACTCAACCTGCCTGACCCTTCCTGGAGGAAGTAGGAGGTGATTGTGTGACTGTGTGTTCTCTACCCGGCCCAAACACACCCCCTGTGACTATGTGTTCTGTTCATTACACCCAAACACACCCCCTTTGAAACTTACGCTCTCGATGCTTACGTTATTGTGAAAAGCACGAGTTAGTCATTTAAAATACTTTCTCTATTTCTATTTGTCTAAGGTGTACTACGAGGCGGGTGGCTCCGCCCCTTCCTGCCGTTTGGACGCCCACCTCTCAACGATAAATAACCACACCCTGACGCACCTGCGCCGCGCACTGTGAAGTACAGTCAAGTACTGTTGGCTGTTCGTAGTGCGGGGTGCAGTCTATATATTTTTTCTTTTTGGCAATATTTATATTGCTTTTGTCATCATCTTTAGCCACTGATCCCAAAAGTTATCAACTGTTAGAAAACAGGGTTCAGTGGGATCCCCTATTAAGTAAGTACTTGAATATGTTGAATGTAAACATGCATTTCTAAGATCTTTATGACGGTAAAACGTACCCTGAGACGCTATTAGACAGGGGAGGTCATATTCATTTAGGAAGCATTGCTGTTTAAATGAAAAAAGTAAGTGTGTGTTTCTGAATTGGGGCGTAATTCAGGTGAGTTTATATTATAGCACACATATTAAGGCGAACGTGAGTAATAGGCCCACAAAACTACAAAGAACGGACCTAGTATCACACCTAATTGACAATTGCTGAAGATGGAAATTACACTCTGTAATGGGAAAAAAATTAAGGAATCTTTTCTAAAAGAGTCCTTGGGTACTAACCCTACTTGCTCTAAAATTAACAAGAAAAAACAACAAAATGAAAGTTTATCTACCGTTTTTTAAAGAAAAACATTCTTTTCTTTGAAGGTCTACTCAACTTGCTGACAATATGGATGAAGGAAATTCTAATATCGAGACTCAAGAAAAGATAGCACTTTGCTCCCTGAAAAAGGTGAACAAAGATATTACGCATGAGCCATTTACTGAAAAAGAAACTATAAAAAAAAAATGACGAGATGCATGATCAAGACACACAAGATAACACTTTTACCTCTGATGCTGACATTTCCATGTTAGCACCCGTTATTGTGGCTGACTTAGACAAAAGGGTACGCCTCTCGTTAGGCCCTTCAACACCAGTGTCTACTTTTGGACATTTCCGAGAGCATGTCCACCTTCATAAAATAAACACGCAAGAACATAGAAACCTATCACAAAGCTTCTTCCAAAATGGTGAGGAACCCATTGATAAAGTGCCATACCAATCTACTAGCTCCCTAACACTGGAAAAGAAACAAAGCACCTTACCAGAGAGGTATCCACCAAATAACACAAACTTCGATCCCTGTGTTTAATAACAGTCTATTAGGGAAGACACCGGTGCAAGTAGAAAGAAAACTTTCTGAAGTTTTTGAGAAAAACTCATGACTTCCCGGTAATAACCAGAATCCTTAACTCAATAGACAAGGGACATGAACTTACACACACCTTGGTGAAGGATATACAAAATAACATCTCCTTAAATTCTGAAAAATTAAGTAAACTGGAAGGATTTATCCTGGCGCAAGATGCTTTACATAATTTCCACTTAGAATGTCCCTCAAGAACTGCCCTAATAATTAAACAAGAAGGCCATATAACTGATATTCGCGCGCATAATTCTATGGGGACGCAAATGTGCCATGATCTCCTGCTACATCTTGGAGCTCCGAAAACGTTTGCTCATATGGCAAGAATGCAGGCTAATACCACATCCAGAGATGGCAACGCAGAGCCGATAGACTTTATTGAGGTAGCCAAATCTCAACATGAGCGTTTGTTGCAGATTGAACAATTGCTGTACAACAATAATCTGCAACTACACCGTGAAGTGATACCTCAAATGGAAACACCTGTGACTACAGAGGAAGACATACAGAATCCATCTCCCGATAGCCCTCCGGCTATCCTAGAAATCATTGAGAAGGATAGAGAACTGGTGAAAATACCTGAGGAACACGAGAACACAATTACATCAACTGAAGGAACATATCACATATCAAGAAGAGCAAAATAAAACTACCAAAGAGCATTAAAAAGAAGGCATAAGAAAAGAGCTGAGAGGACTGGAACTCAACAAGGAACGAAAAAACTGCAGGTGGATGCTAAGAAAGGCAAAATATTGAAACAATTGCTCACACCAAACTGACGATCATGCTCTGAATTTAAGTCAATTAAATGAAGAAAGCAAGATAGTATTGCAAATACATCCACAAGATGAAAAGGAGTTAGGTGTAGCTGAAGTAAAAATACAGCCAATGGCCCATGAACTCAAGGTTGTACAAGCAACACAAACAAAAATGAAGACTTACTTTCCAGAATCACAAACTAAGAAAACAAGCAATACAAAAAAAAAAATGATCACGCGGAAAGTATAAAATCACTGTGTAAAAATGCAAGCACGAATACTGTGAAGGCGCAAGCAGTATCAACCATTACGCCTACACAAACTATGACAGCTTTAACTCCGGCACAAATAGGTGCTGAAATGGACGCTAGGTCAAGTGAACAATTTGTTCCGAACGTATCTGAAGTAAAACTAAAAACTCAAACTTCTCCAATTATCACCAACTCCGTTCCGAGTAATGATGCGAACAACTCGGTAATAAAATCTAAACCTTCTCAAAGTGAAAATATAAACAGTTGCACAATATCAGCAGCTCCACAAGAAATACACTACACAATAAAGAACTGTCATGTCCTGGAAAGTAAGGCTCTGCCTAATGATACAATGCATGGGGCTGTAAGCAATGTCACAAACTTTCAACCCTTAACCATCGTTGACTCAACTCTCGTAGCATTCAATAATATTCCGTAAGTTATGAAAACAACCATTGGCTGGAAGAGTGATCCAATGATCAACGGGAAGGAACGGATTAACCGCTCCTTCCAGATGAAATCTCTATATAAAATTCCTCCACTAAGAAACTTAGTCTCCAACGATATTGAAAGCATCCGATTATCATACACAAATAATAATTGCTTGCTCTCAATTTTGCTTTCCCCATCATTGCTAAACTACTCTGGGAAAGCAAATCTGATCTAATGATGTTGGGCCTAGAACTCTATACATTTAACGTAGTGGAAGAGGCGATGGAGTTTCTTGAATTTCAACCACCAATTACCCCAACTCCTGGTAATAATTTAAATCAAGGTACTACCAATATAGATACTTCGAAACAAATGATGGAACATCTAGCCTCGCTCACTACAGTACTCAATGGTTTATCTTGGCTGGAACCTCTGATAAAAGCAGCATCATTAATAAGCTCTACGCAAGCACCTTCATATTTGAAAGAACTAAAGATTATTACGTGGAATTGTTGTGGCTTCAACAACCTTAAAAAATGGTTGCACCGTACTAAGGTGAACATGTTGCCTCATATTTCTGGTTCAAGAAACCATGTCTATGTTTGAAATGTACTTTGATGGCTTTACTTCTATGGTTCACCAAGCAAACGGGGAAGGTGGCGGTAGATCGGAAGGGGGATTGGCCATTCTTATTAACAATGTACTACACTTTAAAGTGAACTATATCTACCACTCAGATCTGCTACTTTTGGCAGATGTAACTATAGAGTTACTTCATAATCTCAATGTTTTTTTGATTACTTTATATTGGAATCCGTCTTGTATGTCCCTTTTACATGCTTGTGAAATATTGGATACAGTACTTCAGGAAGCATATGAAAAATCTCCCCAGGCAGAAATCCTGATTGAGGGGGACTTCAATGCTACAATTATATCTGTCTTGGAACTCAATACTAATTATAAAGTGAATTCATGTACTAGAAGTGCTCATGAAAAAGGTAAAAAGTGGGTGCAACACTTGGAAAGTCTTGATCTATATCCGATTGAACCTGATATAAGTCATGAGGTATATACATGGAAAAGAGGTCCTTACTCTTTGTGGATTGATTACTTGGTAGGTTCTAAAACTCTAACAGGATGGATGTCTCCCGCAAGCGCGATAGATCCCACTTTAGGAGATCATTTAATGATTACCTCGTTAATGAAATGCAATATCGCTCAACATTCTTTTTGATCCCATGCTATTAATAGACAACAAGGTTATCTATTAACTGGAACCTAAGCACTTGCAGAAAAATATCTTTCCTGGTTAATAGAGACTTATGGATATGTTAGAAACAGATACCAAAGGAAATGGAATCTATAATGCAATGGAATCTAAAAATGATAGCATTCCACATAAACTCCATAGCTAGTATGCAAACATCGCCAGACTAACAAAGATGAAAGTGGCAAGGGCTCGCTGGATATTTTGGAGCTGAAACGTAAAAAAAATATTGAAATAAGGAAAATAAGAAAGTCCCTTTTGCTCCATGAATCGACTCGCTTTACAATTGCAAAAAAGAAAATAATTATGCAATATAAAAATGATATATCACAAATTCGGGCATCTATGCTATTGAAACAAAACCAAAACATGGTTACACTATTATGTAAACGTAACACTCGAGATATATGGAAACTTCTTAGAGGTAGTAATACAAATTTACATCTAGAATTTGACTCGGCAATCGATGGAGCAGCATGGACCTCCTTTTTTCTACTGAAATATATAATTCCTGTTCAATTTTCTCACCTAGTACAAGCGCCAAAAAGTGAAAATATACCAGATACATGTCTGTGGGATACCCAAGATATTTTGTATGCTATAAATAAGTTAAAAATGTCAAGATGTGCAGGGCCTGACGGCTTACCCCCATGTGTTATCAAAAATGATCGCTATTCTGGGCACAAGTTCTATTACAAAATGTTCAATCAATATTTAGAGCTAAACAAATTCCATCTTCATGGCATACATCGATCATCATACCAATACATAAAAAGGGACCTATAGACAATCCCAATAACTTTAGACCTATAGCTTTAATGGATGTCTCTGCTAAAGTATTTTCCATACTGTTGTTGCAAGAAATTGAGATGGTGATTCGCAATACAGACTGCTTAAGTATAGCCCAAGTTGGCTTTCGGAAAGCAATGGGGACAACTCTAAACGCGAGCATTCTTGCTCACTTGATTGCATCTTGTAAAGCACCCGATAATAATCCCATCTTTGTTGCTTCGCTCGACCTTAAAGCTGCATTCGACTGCGTTATCAGAGAAATCCTATGGAGGAAAATGTTAAGTGTTAATTTTCCAATACATCTGGTAACTCTGATATCCATGCTCCATAATAAAACAAACCTTAGGGTAAGAATAACTAGAGAAGGAACCCTAACAGAAGCCATTCCTAGTTGGATTGGGGTGAAGCAAGGTTGTAATTTAGCAGCTATTCTCTTTAATTTATATATGGCTGATTTGGATATGATTTGGAGTGAAAACGAATCTTTTCCAGTACGATTAGGAAACCTCAAGCTATCGTGGCTAGTCTACGCAGATGACATTCTTCTGTTTGATAAAACCCATTCTGGGCTACAGGCAAAGCTAGAGAGCTTCCTATTATACTGTAACAACAATAATCTCAAAATCAATCCCCAAAAATCTAACATCATGATTTTTGCTAATCGAAAGAGAATATGCCACTTTATGTGGAATATAGAGACAACACACATAAAGGTGGTTCCTGAAATGCTTTATCTGGGCTTTAAGGTTTCAAACACATCCCTAAAAAAAGCTAAAGATCAATTGATGGAAAAAATGTGAATCCTCAAAGGGCAAATGAAAATGATACATTACAAATTCTGTACCTTTTCCCTTATTCCTTTGTACGAATACTATAGTAAGATGATTGAAGCGGATCTTACTATATGGGGTAGAATTACAAGAGTTGGGACCCCTTCTCAATCAGATACAAGGAATTCTGTGGAAGAATGCTCTAGGTTTGCCAAAGAGTCTTCCAAATGCTATTTTAAGACACAAATTAGGTCTAACTTCCTTAGCTGCACGGTATCATTGGCATCTATCATCATTATATTTTAAGATGCTCCGTGTAATTCGATTTACACTGAAATCGTAAAAATGTTAACTCAGGATCATCCTGCATCGGTAACAAAATTTAAGGAGAGAATGGACAAATTCTTAATGATGATCAACTTACGTGCTGATGATCTTGATGTGAATATAGATAAAAAATTTTAAAAAACTGAGCACGACTGGGTAGAGTGCATAACAAGTTCAATCCTACTCATCCTTTGATGAATATGCACAATTTATTCACTGCCAAAGTCCACGACTGAATTACCTTTTGATGTGTCCTGACAAAATGATTTGGAGAACTTATATGCCATTTCGAATGGATCTAATTGAAACCAAAGTAAGAACAAGACATTGGAACAAAGCTCAATTTGAGTTGGGTAATCTATCTTGTATATTTTGTAAAGAAACAATAGAATCCCTAAAACAATTATTCTTATACTGTTCCTATTTTGAAAAAACTTGAATACTTATGATGAAGGAATTCACTAAAGCTAACACGAGCTTTGCAAGAAACTGTATATGGAAGCATTGCATGTGGGAAACGAGTAACACGGCCGTAATAGCCATGGTCCGCTTGACAAATTTTATTAGAAATGAAATGGAAAAAGACTGCTTTGAGATCAAATCCAAAAATCACAGTGATTAATTTTGTAGTGAAACTATGATTATGAGAATGGTGTTTTGGTTGATTTCTCTTCTCTCTTTTTTTGTTTTTTCTTTATTTATGTTTTTTATATATGTAACAAAACATGTGTTTTTAATAGAGTTATTTGTAAAGGTGTTTACACCAAAAACAAACATTGTATTTTTATAATAAAAAAATAAAATAAAAAAAAGGGAATTGCAAGCAAAACAAGAGGCTTCATACTGACTGAAAGCCATATTTGTCCAGGAATCAGGTATTCCTAAGTCTGACAAAACTGCATAGGAGGCTATAGCAAACTCATTTGTGGCTTGTCTATTGCCCAATGTACAAGCACAGCTAAAGAATGTGTGCACTGAGTGGCAGACTAAAGGCCTAGCGAAGCTAGTGGTGGTTGTGAATCACTGTGTAATGTGCCAACAGAAAAAGAAGGAAACCTGTGAGTAAATTAATTACCCTCCATGTGCAAAGTTTACAGGGACAGGTGCAGACACAGACACATGTGCAGAATACTGTTCAAAGTGGAACTAGATCATCAAATGGGGACAGGAGGTTTGCCGAGGGACAGTGGAGACTAGGAGTGCCAGTAGAGGGCTACCCAGGACAGCAAGACCAATCCAGGCAATGGGGCCAGAAGATTACCCAAGACAATAGTCAATCAATCAGGGCTGGAAGGGCAGTGGGGTCATCAGGGACAATGGGGTCCACAAGGACCACTGACAAACACATTTGTTTTTAACTACTGTAAACATACAGGGCACTGGAACAATAAGTGTTCATATTGTCCTCGGAGGCCATATTTCAAGGGCATTGAGGGACAGAATGATGTTCAAGGTCCCCCAGCCGACAATCCTGCCCCATTTCCAAACACAAATTCAGAAGCCTTGGCTCCCTTTCTGAACCTGAATGCTCCAGAATTTGCTCCCAGAGTACCTCTCTTTGCCCAAGCCTAGGATGGCTAATATATATACATTGTACTGTGCAGTGTGGAGTGAATATCAGTACATTTCTACTGGATACTGGGGAAAGAGCAATCACTGAAGGAGTTTCCTGAATGCACCAGTGACCAATGAATTTGTGAAAGATATAGCATATTGTTCACTCCAGTCATACATCGGACTACAGAACCACTCACAACTAACATTAGGACCCATCACTGACAAAAGCCTTCTTAAGCAGCCCCTCAGCATCAGGTAATCTTCTAGGAAGAGGTTTGTTATGCAAACTCAGGCAGGCCATTTATTGTGCCACGGATGGGGGGGGTTCTTAGGCAGTTCTACTGATACTCCAAATAGACCCAGAGGAAGAACTACCATGAAAGGGATAATGGTCAGAGGATTTGATTAATGCCTTACATGCCATTTTGTGGTCAACCCAAAATAACGAGGCAGGACACATCCACACAGTAGAACCGATTAGGATAAACAATCCTTTAAGCTCCCTTGAATTCCCATGTACTCCTTAAAGCCAGAAGCCAAGCAGGGAAGTTCTTCTGTAACCAAAGCACTCTCAAGTCAAGGTATAATTGTACCCACTACTAGCCCATGCAATTCTCATACTGCAAATTAAGAAGCCAGGAAAAACTACCCATTGTTTCATTCAACATTTGAGGGATCTATGTGATCACTGAGACCCCCATAAATGCAGACAAAAATGCTAACTTTATTTTTATTTAACCCCTTTACACCACAGATATGCGGGAGGGGGGGCACCTGCAGCCCCCTCATATTACTATAATATCACATACCCCCCAAATATATATGGGGTGTAAAACAAAATAATAAACTCTGGCATTTTAGCCATCGCAATTATGAGGGCGACATTTTGGGCCATTACCCATTTGAGGGCATTCAATGTAGTGCTGGCTGGTCCCTCCATTCCCTTTAGTGAGAAACCCAGCTGCAATACTGTCATGCATTTCCCCAGATGCTACACACTTAACAGCATTTCTCTGTTCCCATACATAAAGACAGACAGTACTTAATTGCGTTTTCCTACAGAGGAACGCAATACACACAGACCCACTTATCACAGAGGTACAAGTCACCCCCCACCCAAAACTAAAGCAAGATCTAGATGGTAAAGTCGCCCGGAAGGTCGATTCTAGTCCAGTATGTGGCCAATTGGTAAATCACCTCACCCTCATACAAAGACTGCAAACAGGACATGCAGGTCTTACTAACTGCCACTGCTAAGGAGGGACAGAAGGCAATCATGACAAAATAACAGTTATGTAGACAGAACCTTCATTATTTGGTACATGACATTATACGATGGGCAGGACTGATAGTTTTCTCAAAAAATGAAGCCGCGAACAAGACTCCAAAATCTCAAACTTTCACAGCGACTAGGGCGATTTTGGGTGTGGTAGGATTCTGCAGGAAATGGATTTTAGGGTATGCCAACATTGTTCTATCCTAACAATAGTACACCCGAGTGAATACCAGAGCCTCTACAATAGACTCAGGAGGATGAAGAAGCCTTCGCCAAGATAAATAATAGTTTAGCCAGAGAACCTGGATTAGAAATTCCAGATTACAAAAAAGGAGTCACCCAATACGGTCATGAAAGAAACTGCTCTGCTTTAGCTCTCCTGACCCAGAAAGATGGCATTCACCATAAACCGACAGCCTGTTTCAGCAAAAAACTAGTCCTAGTTGCTGCTGGAGTGCCACTTTACCTAAGATCAGTAGCAGCAGCCGTTTTAGCGGTAGAACAGTGTGAAAACTTTGTACTAAATGACTTCCACTAGAGGTCCCAGTACCCCATTCAGTTGTTTCCCTGCTACTGTATCTTCAGTATCCAGAACTAGCAAATATGAGATGCTTTTCTTGAATTCTGCCAAAGTCACTCTGACCAGGTGCTCCGTCCTGAAGCTGACATCACTGCTCCCACACAACAGGATGGGGCAACGCGGGGGCTTTCCTGATGGCCTCTGTCCTGAACCCACGGCAAAGAGCTATAATTTAATCGTTTCCGATCGGATCAGTACAGCCGTCAGATATTTGGCAACTGGAAGACCAGGAGCACTTGCTGCTGCCCAGTAAGGCTCCGCTAACCCCCTAATTAGCTTTGAAATCGCATGGTCCCTCACGCGAGCCCAGACTTGGCCCGGCGCTTCCAAAATGGCGGACGGGACGGGTGGCTCGCCCAGACGAGAAGCGCGATGAGGGGAGTCCCCGCCCAGGCTCGGATGCGAATAAGGAGCCTTGGGAAAGCTGACGGCACCAGTTGCGTAACAGGGAAGACCAACCGGCTTGTAGGCTGAGCCTTGCAGGAAGGACTGAATCGGGCGGCGGACGCCCCCCCCCCCTTCTCTCTAACCACCCAATCCTCGGGAGTGACTCCTGCACAGGGGGTGTCTAGCTCCGTGCCCAAGGTGCCGGTCGAGCGGGAGCTTCCGAGCCTGGCCTTAGCATTGCCCTCCGGGGACGGATAAGGGAGTCTCCAGCAGCCTGCTGTAATCCGGCTCCCCGGAGCCATCCGACGGCGGCGGTGAAGTTTTCCGGGCTCGGAAAAGGTGAGCATGCTGCAGCGAGGCCCTGGGAGGTGCTGGCGACCCACTGCTACTCAGGGGGTCCGACAGCCCTACCATTGGTCGGGCTGTGCACCTCTTAGGGCCCCCCCAACTTCCAGGGGCACCCTGGCCCATCCTCCCTTAGTGTAAGCACAGCCTAAGGCCTGCCACAAGCCGCGGCGCCTCCTGGGCCCCTCCCCCCTCCGGAGCCCGGCAAGAGACTCCCGGCTTTCTGACATTACCCTGCTACCCCAGGGTGCCGCGCTGTTGACAATGCGACTCCAGTACTTCCTCAACACCAACCCCACAAGGGCTTGGGATTGAGATCCCCACCGCCCCCCACTAGCCAGTTGCTTCCTGGGGCGCCCCTGCCCATTGGTCTCTACCATCCCCTGGTGTATCGGGTCTTCATCTCTGCGGCAGGAGAGCCCCCCGCCCCTCCCCATCATCGGAGCCCAAGCAGCTTCATCAGGGGTTCGTCGTCCTCCTCTCCATCACGCTCGAGGACTAGTGATCGGCACTCCGAATCCCCCTTGGGACCACAGCTTATCGTAACCTGACAACCTGGGAGCCTCTGCTAAATAAGGAGATCCTTAGAGTCCAGCTGACCTTTCAAGTTTAGCATAACAGTCCCAGAAAGATCGGAGTCGTAAGCCCAGCAGGATGGCGAAACCGGCTAAAGCAACCAAATACTCAGACATCTCTACCATGCTGCTAGCAGCGGACAAGACAAAGAAATCTGACCCCTCCCCGAAATTAACCCCACAGAAAGCCCCCAAGGAACAGGGAAAACTAGCCACTAAGGAAGACATCCAGGCCTTCATGCGGGACATCAAAGCAGAGTTTCGGTCCTGCATGACTGAGCTGTCCCCGCGGATGGAACCAAAAGATCAACGACTCACAGAGGCGGAGCAAAGGCTGGGGGAAGTTGAATATCTGACCCAGAGTCACAAAGCCACACTAATAGATATGAGACGCGAGATCCAAGCGTTGCAGAATAGGAATGAAGTTCGAGTTTAAGCATCATGGGACAGGAGGGAGGAAGTGTATATAATGACACCCAAAACGACAGCAGTCTCGTCAACAATTTTATTTGAAAAATCGCTCTGAATAATTGACTCGATGCCTACAGTGCAGTCCTCACCCGCACAGCATCAATTAGGGGAGATTGCAGGTGTACCATTTGGGAACCTAGAACAAAATCAGCCGGACACAATAGAAGGGGAGCAGAATATAGATGTGTTCTCATTCCCGGTATTATCGAGGATCCTCAATTCAATGGACAAAGGTCGCAACATAGTCCAGTACAAATTGAGGGAAATCCGATTAGCACTCTGTATCTATCCTCCAAAATGAACTTTGTGGAGGGATATAATATGGCAAGTGGTCGTCTATTGAGCAAGCAGGACGGAGAACATCAATCTGGCCTTATGGGACCTCCTCCCCCACAGGTAACCCAAATAAATCGAAGCCAATGGCAATTGGCAGGGGAGCCAGACTATGATACCGTTTGACTACACGATCAGTCCTCTGGAAGTAACTAAAAATAATTCTGGCGCTACATCAATCCATAAATTACATAGGACAATGGTTGACCAGTGTATTGAGGGTTCTACGATTCATGCTGTCCCTGAGCCAGGCATTGTCAAGGAGGAGCTCCTCTTGGTGGGAAAAAATGTTGAGCCTAGAGCCTGTCAACAATAGTGAATCAAAAAAAAAGAAATCGAAAATGTTAAAAACATTGCACAACAAGGATGAAAAGGGTGCCTAGAAATTTCTTTGCTCATTTAAATGTGTAGTAGGGTCTTTGATCGAGCATAATGAAGAGACCTCGGGAATGTGAACTACAAAAGCCAAGACCGAAAAAACGATGCCTGAAAATATCAAAGAAAAGACCCCCCCCCTCCCTTCAGCTCAGACTACGGTGTTGTTAAAAGGGAAGTTTCCAGCATTCAAGTGTACAAAGGAGAACAAAAAAAGTTGGCAATGGACTCATTACAACCTTTTTAAAACCTCTTTGAGAGCCAGGTCTAAATAGTTCTATGAACACTACCCTGATCTGCGTACATTCTAATGGCAAAGAGGAGGAGCTGGACTCTTTGCTAAAGCACACAGAAGAGGACCACAAGGTACCTGAGATTGCTAAAGCACTAACAGTAGAAAGGCCAAGGGGTTTGCCTATGGGTTCATCATTTTAGTCACTAAGTTCAATTGCCCTTTGTACCAGCCAGCCAACACACACTCGCATCATACAATGTATTTCTGCTTTTTCGTTCATTGGAGGAAAAATTAAAGAAATAATAAGCCAACTAAGCGCACAGCAGTTAAAGAAATCGTGAAGGTGCCTGTACAACATGAGATTGACAAACCAAACCAATTCAGGCTACCACAAATTGGTGACCTGCCTTTTGAGTCACAGAGGCCAAATCCCAAACCTGCCGAGGGGAAGGCGTGCATTGACTTATGTAAATTTGGAACTAAAGTTCACAGTAAGAGGTGCCTTTCCTTAAAATAGGCAATGTGTTGGATCTGTTTGGGGAATTGCAGGGGCTAAAACGTGTAAAATCTAAGGACTTAGCCCAGGTTTAATTTATTGACAATGACAGTAGACCTGGTGAGGCTGGGATTCTACACTGAGTTGGTTAAGAACATAGTTCGACATGTATGTCCAAACCTGAAAAGGATAGGCTATTAAATGACACTGTGGTTTCCCCGAACGCAACACCCATAACTGATACCCTGACCAGCAACCACTTGCCTATTCCACAAGGCACCTTGGTTGTTGTTAAGGTAAAATAGCATAAAAGGATCTCTTTGAAATCGATCTGTGTCCTATGACTGGTCACATATCCTGAACACATTACATTAACAGAACACAAGGCAAGAGTACACGAAATCAGCAACTAAACGTGGGCTTGTGGAACACGCATGGCTTTCGGTATCCAGTAAAAAAGTTTTCTGCACACAAAATGTTGCCAAGAAAAATAAAAAATAAATAAATAAAAGAGCTGCACCTAATTTTGTCACTGAGTAGCTCTCAGTTTAAAGTTTATTTGAACACAACCTTCTATCTACACGCGCGGTGGGAGTTTTTTCTTAGACGCTCAGTGCCCGGAAACTAGCATAGCTGACTGTACAGCAAACACAGTGAGTGTACAATGGCGACTCTGGAAGAAATTAAGACAAACGGTGCTCGTCTTGCTGACTGTTAAGAAACTTAACTTTCAGCAACTCTGCAATCAACTACGATAAAGGTCTGGACAACCCACTGGAAACTTTTTAAAACAGTACTTTTTCACAGGACGACAGTAAATTACTTTCGGGGGCAGTTTGTTTTTTTCACATTGAGTTCCTGTTAATAAAAGCTTGCAAATCACTTATAGTTTTTGCTTTTCTTTTTTTTTTTTAGTTCAGTGAGGTTCGTTGAAGGTGGATGAGAAACTACCATGGTTAGCCGAATCACTGCATTCGGTAAGTTAACTTATTTATTCCTTACTTGTTCGACTTATTTGTACAATTATAGTGAGATATTGAAAGCAATGCTTTGCAAGTACTGCATTTCTGTTAATTCTAGACAAGTCCGATCTATGAAAGCCTTGTCAAAACAGGTTCATCCCTGTTCCTCTAAAATCATCAAGGACCACATTGACACCCTCGCGCGGGCCTTTGCCAATTTTTGTAACCACTCCTTTGCCTCAGGATCCTTCCTCTGCAACCTATCCAGAACAGGCTTGCGAGACTTGCCCTTGGCCTCAAGCCCTGGGATCGTATCTCTCCAGATGTGAAATGTCTCCATTGGCTCCCAGTGGATGCAAGGATTAAATTCAAAACCCTCTGCATTGTCCACAAGGTTTTCTGGGGCCTGGGTCCAAAATACCTTCAGCTATCCCTCCACAAATACTTCCCCTCTCGAGCTCTTCGCTCCTCTACCTCTAACTCCCTCCGGGTCAATCGTTTTTTCAAAGAAACAAGCTGGGGATCTCTATCTTCGGCTGGGGCACCACTCTGGAACAACCTCCCTGCCACTCTAAAACTTGAGGCGAACCATCTCCAGTTCCGGAAACACCTCAAGACATTCCTCTTTGCTACTGCCTTCTCTCCCCCTCTCCCCTGCTGACCGGCTCTCTTGGCACTGTGCACCTGGCTACCCTCTTTCCCCTGGGGCCAGGTACCTACTCACCCTGCCGCCCTCCTGCACTGCCTCCTGGCCAACCCTTGCACTGGTGGACTGTATCTGTACCCATACAGCCCCCCCCCCATTTTTCTTCCTTTTCTGCACTTATCAGACTTACCTAGTCTGCTGCCATAAACACAGCACTTGCCACTTGCACTACTACTGTTTATTGCCTCCATTTTCTATTTATTTTTCATTTATTATTTATCTGCTCTGCACTTTCCACTCTCCCCCTTCCCATGCACTTGCGCGTTCTCAATGTCACTGGGCCTAGTAAGATCGTTGTTTTTGTGTTCGCCCCTGTTCCCCTCCCTTGCCTATTCGCACTCTGAAACACTGGTGTAGGAGCGCAATACAAATAAAATTTATCATATCATAATTGCCCAAATTGACTATTTCCTTCGGTCTTGCAGCTGTATCTATGTAGGTCTTTATACCTCGCTGTTCAAATTCACCTGCTGTTTTCTTTCACGTTTGGTCACTTGCGCTGTGTCAGGCTCCCTTGAACTCTGAAACTTTCTTCAGTGTGTGCCACTTTCAAAATTTGTTTTAAAGTACAAGCAATCCGGTTACATATAAATCATAACTCCAGTGCTCCTAGACCGAAGGAAAGCAATTATTTAGATAGATTTCAGTTTATTTATGTTAGCACAACATTTACACAGCTTTTTCACCGTGACTCTTTCACAGGGACATTTTCATATGGAACCTGGCTCTCAGCATCTTGCATCAAATTATGATTTTAGGTCAACAGCGGATATCATTTGTCTACAAGTGACGTGGCTTACTGATATTCCAGTGCTGGATGGGTTTGAGATCTGTTTTGAGCCAGCATGGGAGTGTGGGGGTCTATATGCATTACACTTGGCTAGTGGTATTGCTACGACAAACTTGGAACTAGGAAGATGTAATGTTTTAGGCGTTAAATTGGACTGGTGTGATGCTATTTGGCATGTTCATAGAGGATGCATTGTCTTGAATGTTTATTATAATCCTATAACGACCAGTGTGTTCCATTTTCTGCAATGTACTTCAGATATCCTTGAGAAATATGCACCAGAAATGAGCCTTGGTGTTACACTGCTGTGGGATTGTAATAGTGAGTGCCTTGAGAAACATCATTATCATTTAAAAGGAGTTTGAAAGGTCTAAACGGGATCGAGGGATAGTGGTTGGATCATGAGAAGCACCTTGGATGAGGGGCCATGATCATTTCAAACTGAAACAAGTAGGAGATATACCTGCTAAGTGTACTGGTTCACCTTGGCTCAAAGTTAACTTGACTACATTTTTATCTCGAGTAACCTAGTTTCCAAGTGTAAAAGTCTGGTTGTTTCATCTCAGGAGGGTAGTGACCACTACCAGGTAATATTGACTTTAGTTTTGAAAACTAAAATGGACAATAAAGAAATTAGAAATGTATGTTTTGAAATAAGAGGGAGAGCACATAAAATTATATGGCATCTGTCAATGGCCAAGAGGTTCAACTTAAAAATAAATGAATGGTATGATGAAGGAATGTTTGCAGAGCTGGAACCTTTTGGTTTTGTATCCCTATTGCAAAATCTGCTAAAAGGATTTGTTCCAACTAGACAACTCAATATGGGTCCTAGCATGGGCAATTACTTTCATAAATTTAATACCATGATCATACAGAAAGAGAACTCAGCAGGCAGGTACCATTCGCTGTGATGTAGGGCTGAGCGGGCATTCCAATTGCAAAAAAACTGAAACATACATACTAATTGGGTTAAAAGTCATCAATACATAATGTATCACAATGATGCAGAATCAATGTAGAATTACTTACAAACTAGGGACGGGTCATGCTTTTGGTCAATTCGGAAATCTATCGACCAGCAGAGCGACATGCAAGCTCAGCCAATTATAGCACTGTTTGGGAGTGCTACTTTCAAAATCTCTACTCTAGCACTAAGGAATTGGATAACTATTTACCAACAACACCTTTATTATATAAATGTTTTGTATCCTGGGACATTCTTGAAATTGACTTGCATGATATTCATCACCTGTGCCACATGGCCTCTCAAACATGACCCTAAAATCTGGCCCATCACTTTGGGCAAAGGTCCTGCTCGATCTGTTTAATAACATTGTGAGTCTTTGTGCCTTTCCTCCATCATGGATGGATGCAACAGTAGTAGTGATCGTTAAGTCTGGGGATCAATCGAATTCTGTCAATTATCAGCCCATATCACTTCTGGATGCGTTCTTCAAAATGTTCTCAACCTTCATCCTGAGGGCTCTTAATACCTGGGGCTACGCAAGCACGGTACCCAGTCATTTTACCGAAAACAAAACAGAGTGGTACATTTAACAGAAGTGCAAAACAACAAAAACACTAAATAAATAAATATATATATATACGACAATGCATTACTTACCGTAAAAGCATTTCTGATGGTTGTATCTGCTTAGATTCACATGCTGTGCATAGGTCCGACATCCAGTGGTCACTGCGGAGTATTGCATTTTGTTTTTTGTAGTCGAAAAGGGGACGTCGACAAGGCGTGTCTGTAACACTATCCCTATAGTGACGTGTGTTGTACCCACAATCCCTCACGCGTCGAGGTCCCTCTGTTTGTATTTTTCTGCCCTGAGGGAGCCTTCTAGACGTGAGTGAGTACAGAAGAGAGAGAAATATAGAAAAGGATGTCTATGTTCCTTCCATCCAAGCGGGGAGGAAGGGTGGGCGCATGTGAATCTAAGCAGATACAACCATCAGAAATGCTTTTACGGTAAGTAATGCATTGTCTTCTGATGTTTGTTAATCTGCTTAGAATCACATGCTGTGCATAGACTAGCGAGCAGTACCCGGAGTTGGCGGTGGGTTATGAGAAGGAACAGTAGAGAAAAGATGTCTTAATACTGCCTGTCCCACCTGGGAGTCAGATCTAGAGTGTGCATCTAGACAGTAGTGTTTTGTAAAGGTGTGCACAGAACTCCAGGTAGCCGCTTTGCAGATGGACTCAAGGGGAACATTTGCAATGAATGCTATGGACGCCCCCGTGCCTCGAGTAGAATGTGCTCTTGGCCTAAAGGGCAGTTCTCTCTTAGCAAGAGTATAGCAGAGAGTGATGCATTGAACAATCCATCTAGAAATAGTGGACTTTGAAACTGCATCCCCTTCTCTTCCTGCTGCCACCGAGACGAAGAACTGATTAGTCTTCCTCAGTGGTCTGGTTCTTTCCATGTAGAACATGACCGCTCTGCGGACATCTAGTGTGTGCAGAGTCCTTTCTCCCAAGTTGGAAGGATTTTGAAAGAACGCTGGTAGTTCTATAGACTGGTTTACGTGGAATTTTGAGATGAATTTCGGAGCAAACCTTGGGTGAGTGCGTAGAACCACTTTATCTTTGTGAACTGTAACAAAGGGGTCTAGAACAGAAAGAGCCTGTAGTTCACTTACTCTCCTGATGGAGGTGATAGCTATTAGAAAAGCAGTCTTAAGAGTGAGGTCTTTAAGAGATGCTTTGTGCATGGGTTCAAATGGTGAGCCCATGAGTTTGGTAAGTACCACGTTAAGGTCCCATCCGGGAGCTGGGTCAGCTATCGGGGGTGTATTCTCTTTACTCCCTCCATGAAGGCCTTTATAACAGGGATCTTCCACCACGACACTGAGTTGGGAAGTGGTGTATGCAGAAAGTGCCGCTAGGTGGACTTTAATGGAATTGAACACTAGACCTGAATCCAATAAATGGGTCAGGTATAGAATAATATGTGTGGGAGAGCAGTCAATTGGGTTGATGCTCTTTCCTCTGCACCAAATGACAAATCTCTTCCATTTGCTAGAATAGCAGTGGCGAGTGTTAGGTTTTCTGGCTTCCCTGAGGATGTCCATGCATCTCTGTGGGAGCTGTAAATGTCCAAATTCTATGATCTCAGGAGCCAGGCTGCTAAGTTCATGTTCTGGGGGCATGGATGCAGAGTCCTGCCCCTGTCTTGTGACAGCATGTTGTACGGGCAGGGGAGTTTCACTGGGGGAGATAGAGACATCTCCATCAAGTGAGCGAACCATGGCTGTCGGGCCCACATTGGGGCCACCAGTATCATGGTTACTTGTTCCTGGTGCATCTTGTGCACTACTTTGTTGAGAAGGAGAGTCGGGGGAAAAGCGTAAACAAATCTCCCTGACCATTGAATCGACAGACCGTTCCCCTTGGATTGGTTCTGGGGGTACCTGGAGGCGTAACTTTGGCATTGTGAGTTCTCCAGGGTTGCAAACAGGTCTATTTCTGGGAACCCCCATTGCGTGAAGACGTCGAAGACGATGTCTTCGTGCAGTCGCCATTCGTACTCTTCGGGCAGGGGGAAATCTCTGCTGAGTTTGTCTGCCAGCAGATTGAGTTCCCCTGGTACATGTTGTGACAGAAGGAACATATTCTGTTTGAGAGCCCACTTCCATATGTTTTGGGCCAGTTTGGACAGTCCTGGAGAGTGGGTTCCCCCCTGCTTGTTGATGTAATACATGGCTGTGGTGCTGTCTGTAAGGACCATCACTGTCCTGCCTTGTAGGTGTTCCTTGAAGGCTTTTAGCGCCTTGAACACCGCTAGTAGCTCCAGAAGATTGATGTGTTTGGATGCTACGTTCGGAGTCCACTCTCCGTGAGCAGTCTGATGGGATAGGTGAGCCCCCCCATCCTGTGAGGGATGCGTCTGTGGTTAGAGTGGCTTCCGCCGCGGGTGTGGCAAAGGGTTTCCCTTTTTCCAGGTTTTCCTTTGTCCACCACCGTAGCGAGAGAACTAAGGCCTGCGAGACCACCACTAGGTCGTCCCATAGTCCGCTGGCCTGACACCACTGGCTGTTGAGCCACTCTTGCATTGGGCGCATGCGCAGGCGCGCGTGAGGTACCAAATAAATACACGACGCCATCATGCCTAGAAAGCGCATTGCTTTGCGTACCGTCACCTCTCGACCGGTCACATATTGAGGGATCTGAAACAACATGTTTTGGACCCTCTCTTTGGAGGGGAAGACGAGGCCGTCCTTTGTTTGAATTAGAGCCCCTAGGAATTGTTTGATTTGGCTGGGGTCTAGGCTGGACTTCTTTTCGTTGATGGAGAAGCCCAACTGGAACAAAAGGTCTACAGTCTTTTGGGTATTGGAGAAGCATGTTTCGTAAGAATCCCCTGTTATGAGCCAGTCGTCGAGGAAAGGGTAAACTGGGATGGACAACCTGCGCAGGTGGGCCGCTGCCACTGCCAGTACCTTCGTGAATACCCTCGGTGCTGATGCTATGCCGAAGGGTAGCACTCTGAACTGGTAGTGTTTGCCCTCTATCATGAACCGGAGGTATTTTCTGTGCGCTGGCAACATTAAAATATGAAAGTATGCATCTTTCATGTCCAACGTTGTCATGTAATCTCCCTGTGATAGCAGTGGGATCACTTCCTGTAAGGTCACCATACGAAACTTTTGGGGTTTGATGAACTTGTTCGCTGGGCGCAGATCTAATACAGGGCGCATGGTTAGATCCTTTTTGGGTACAAGGAAGTACACTGAATAAATACCTTCCGTTACCTGAGATAGAGGCACGACCTCTATGGCTCCTTTTTCCAGCAGTAGTTGTACTTCTTGTAGAAGGATGGCAAGATGTTCTGGTGACATGCGTCGTCCCCTCGGGGGTTTGTATGTTGGGGAACTGTTGAATTCGATGCAGTATCCGTGGGCTACGGTGGAAAGTACCCAGCGGTCTGACGTTATACCCTCCCATGCTGGAAGAAAGGATGTTATCCGGTCCCGACCGGTGTTGCATGGGAGGGGACGCGAATATTCGCGTCACTTGGTGTTGTTAGGGGCTTGGGAACCTCTGGGGGTGGACCCTCGCCCTCTTCCTTTGCCCCGGCGCTGTCCTCTTTGGCTGTACTGGCCACTATTGGTCTGGAAATTGGTGGCAGGGTACTGTTACTGCTGGTTGCTGGTTTTGTTGTTGGCGTTGGCCACGAAAAAAGCGTTTGTTGCCATAGCCGTGCCTGGTAGAGGGCTTAGAGATTTGGTTAAGAGTTTTGATAGTATCGAACTCTTTTTTAGCCATCTCCAGAGCCTCATCCACCGCTTTCCCGAAGAGGTTTGAGTCTTCAACAGGTTTATTTATTAAAGACGCCTGTGTCTCCGGTTTGAACCCTGAGTTGCGCAGCCATACGTGGTGTTTTAGGACTATTCCCTGAACTAGGGAACGTCCCGCAGTTTCTGCCGCATCCAGAGAGCTCTTTACAATACTCTGGTTGACCTGGGTTCCTTCGCCAATAGTTGAAAGCAGGCGTGTACGTAATGGTTCCGGCGCTTCTTCGGCGTCTTTGCGCAGTTTGGCCCACTGCGCGCCCGCATAGCTAGCGAGCAAAGAAGAATTGTTGGCAATTCTTGCCGAAAAGGCGGCCGAGGATGTAACTCTTTTTGCAAGGGCATATAACCGCTTGCCCTCCTTGTCAGGGGGTGCCTCACTATTGGAAAGTGGTACCCCTGCCCTTTTTCTTGTGTTGGTTACTACCAGGGAATCCGGAATGGAATGTCCCCTGATGTACAGCGGGTCTGAGGGTGAAGGAGTGAAAAGTTTTTCAATTCTAGGATTGACCCCTCTGATTAGTGCGGGTGTGGACAGCGAAGGGATGATTCTTCTCTTCACCGAAGCGAGGAGGGGAATTGTCTGACTGACCGGGGGTTTCTCCTTAATTACCCTTTCTACAAAGTCTAATTCAGGGGAGAGCTCCCCAGTGTCCAGTTCGAAGTGTGCTGCTGCTCTGCGCAACAGGGCATTAAATGTGGGTTGATCGTCAATGGGAGACGTGTTTCTAACAGGTGAATTGTCAGGAGGATTTAGGTTCAGGACATCAGTGTCGGAATATATTGATGGGGATTGCCAGGGGTGAGAAGGTCCTTCTTCTGGATTTTCTCCGAAGCCTTCTCCTACCAAGTCTGGGCTGTCTTCCAGACCTTCCTCCTGGTTCCGTCCCTCTTCCTCGTCCATAAAATCATCCTCTTCCTCAAAATAATGTTCTTCCCCAGTGAGGTCATACACACTATGGAAGTCTGAGGCTGTGTCCTGGTGGGGATTGACTAGCCTTGGAATTTTGCCCCTGGGGTCCTCCTGAGGCCCTTCTCTTATTCTCTTTGGAGTGGGAGGGTTCTGGGTATTCATAAACCTCTCCATTCTTTCCATGCAGAGATGGAGCCTTTCCATGGTTTCATGGGGTACCCCTGAGCGGTCTAGCGGGGGAAAATTGGTGTCTTGTAGCTGAAAACGGCTCAACCTCTCCCACAACGTCGAGGAAAGTGTCCCGTCGCCCTCCGAAAAGCCTTCAGGTATGCTGGGAATCCCTTCGACTGAAGGAGATCGTCCCTGTCTTTTCGGCGTGTCTTTCGACCTTTGCGTAGCGCTCGACGAGTCTTTCGGCGTACGCTTGTGGGTGTCTGCTACCACGATCCTCGCCAAGCTCTCAGCGACTCGTTTGTCAGCGGAGGGCTGTGGTTTCGAAATTATGGGTGTCGATCGCTCTACGGCGGCATGCGCTTTCTGCTGATGCGCGCCGGCCGATGATTTGGGGGCGGCGCCCTTATTTGCCGAAAGCCCAGTCGCGGCTGCGGTTGCGAGAGGGGCTTCGAACCCGAACGGTCCGAGGAGGCCGCCGGTGAAACCTGCGTCTCCTTGGGCGCTGATGCTCTCTTCGCCTTCGGCAAAGAAGAGCCATGGGTTGTGTGCTTATGTGTGGTCTTGTGTGCGTCAATGTCGCCGGGGTGTTCATCCCCATAAGCAGGGCGTGAGCCGAGCCCGTCGGGGCTGGGGACAGACGACGAAGCGCGTGTGCGCTCTCTAGGGGGGTTTTCGACTTCCGTAGCGGAGGTCGTGGTATCACGTTCCTCGTCACTGTCGGAGGTAGCGACGGTGGGTGGAGCGTCGGCCTTCGACATAGCGTAGGCCGCCCACCTCTTGACCCTATGGTCTTTTAGAGTGTTCGGCTTAAGAAGCCGACAAGCCGTGCAACCTTCCTCTTTGTGATCGAGGGGCAAGCAGCGGTTACACCGTGAATGCTTGTCCTTCCAAGTAAACTTGCCCTTGCAAAGCGGGCAAAACCTAAAGGGTGTCCTCTCCATAGCCGAGGCAATAAAATGTGATAACCACCCCAAGGGAAAGGAAGGGGAAAAGGAAAGGCATTCTCAGAAAAGAACTAGAGATGTCCCACGACCCCCACTCTCCCTACTGTATTTGGCCTGCGAGGCCAGGCCACGTGTTCGGCAACGCCGAAGGATCTCCTCCGCTCGTCCCCTCCGTCGAAGATCTTGCTCGGCGGAGACAGCTTCACAACAGCGTCGAGGGGGGGGATCGATATGTTCTATATTAATATAGGAAAATGACCAAAGGTCGAGGAGATGAAATCTGCAATGTCTCTCGAGGAGCTCGGCGTAAAGGCGACCAGTAGCTGGGCGGAAAATAACAATCTGAGGGACCTCGACGCGTGAGGGATTGTGGGTACAACACACGTCACTATAGGGATAGTGTTACAGACACGCCTTGTCGACGTCCCCTTTTCGACTACGAAAAACAAAATGCAATACTCCGCAGTGACCACTCGATGTCGGACCTATGCACAGCATGTGATTCTAAGCAGATTAACAAACATCAGAAATATATATATATATGGTAGTGCGGTAAGCGATTAAAATTTAAAATGAGTCTGGTTTGGCTGGCATCATTAGGGTGGAAAAACAGAGGTTAAGGGGGACCCCTTCCCCCAATTTAAAAAAAACAAACAAATATATATTCTGTGCTTTTCGTATTATGGCCACGCTGAAATGTATTATTCTAATTTGGGTCAGTAAAATCACATCACATCACTGGCAAGCACAGTGTCTGACCACAAAAAGTCGTGGTTTAAAGTGGAACTAATACCTTGCTTAATTGCCTGGTGCTGCACCTCCTAGCAAGACAAGTATCCAAGGCAAAGCGGTAGCTCTACCTTGCTTTTCTGGATATGAGCAAAGATTTCGACTGCGTCATCAAAACTAAACTCTGGGAAAAAATATGAGTTTGCAAGCCTGTCGTTCTTTTTTAGCTATGCTGGAGGCACTCCACTCAGACACCAGTCTGCAGATTAAGTTGGATCAGCGTGGAACCCCATCAAACTGGATTAGCAGTAAGCGGGCCCTGTTCCTATTCAATATGTGTATATTCGATATTGGTAACAGTCACAGGGGTGTGGATGCAAACCCTCCCAAATTAGGAAACTCAATGTACACTACCTCCTCTATGCAGACAATATGGTCCTCTCCGATTACATGCCTGTCGGGCTGCTGCGCTCACTGTATGCGGTTAGCAAATACTTCAAGGTCATTAACTTGGAACTTAACATTACCAAATCCAAAATCTTGGCCATGAATCCTTTGAAAGGGAAGTTGAGAAGGTCATAAAATTGGATAAACGAAAAACAAAAACTGGAAATTGTCCAAAGTTTAAATATTTGGTCATCTGTGGACTGTGATGCATTAATTAAAACCACAGAGGTAAGTGCTGCAGCTCAGTTGCGATTAGTGGATAGGAGATATGGACGATTTTCATTAAGACCAACAATAACACTGTATAACCAGAAAATAGTGCCAAGGATTATCCACGGTGCTGAGACACTAGATGAAAGCTGGGACGGGGTAGGCTTCAATATAGAATATGGAAGTGTGTCTTGGGCCTTCCATTAGGCATTCCCTTAGCGGCAATTCGCCATGAATTAGGATTAGCTCTCTACAAGCATGACTAGAATGGTGACAACTGCAGCTATTAAGATCAATATTAGTACCGCCAGAGAATACTCTTTGTTGTGCTTAATAGTCTGTGGGCTAGCAGCGCATGCAAGACACTTAATACATGGGTAGGTGTCTGCCAATTAATATTTCCTAAAATCGAGTCCACTGAAGCAGAGCTATTACACTATCCTTATATGGATAAGAAAAAACTTTTGAAATGGACTTGATTGTTAATAGAAAACGGCTGGCCGGTTATAAGGTGTATGATCATTTTCAATTTGATGTAAAATCATATAATGTCTTAAAGGCTTACCGGCAAAGACACATATCTAAGAAATGCAGAAGTGCTCTTCTAAGAGTGAAGCAAACTGCTTCCTACTAATGATGTGCTTAGAGCAAGAGCAACAATTCTGAAGCAGTAGAGACTATGCTGTTTTGTAATTTTGGCACTGAGACATTAAAGCATCTAATGATAGAATGTTTGGCTTTGTCTGCGATTCGATCGCGAATATTTGATAAATATATGTCAAAACCCTTTGTGGGAGCGAATGTGGCATTGTTTGCTAATAAATCCAGGGGATAGGCTTTCTTTAGCCGCAATGAGATATGTTAATCTTATCTTCACTGAAAATGAGCACCCTGAAAAACGTATTAACTCTCATGATTTAACATTGTTTTCTCTTAAACCTTGCCTGTTAAATAGCTGCTACTAGATTTGTCTTGCACTTTTGACTCTGATGCTGCATTCCAAGCACTCATTATGAACTCTGGTAATATGGAGTGAGAAACCCAAGGGTGTCCTCACTTCTTTTCCCCATGTATCCTGCTCCCAGGTGGACAGAAAGGGCCGTCACTACCGGATCTTGACCCTGGGGATGGCAATGAGAGGAAGGACTACATGGAGGGAGGTGACCTGGGGAGAGAGGTAGATGAACCCGAGGGTGAGACATGGTATCCCCCCTTTCCCCTTCAGAATGAACCCTCCATCCCTCAAGCCTTTGTAGGCTGTCAGACATTTCAATTGTCTTCACCCCAAAATGTCCTCAAGAAACATCACTTCAACACAGGGATGAGGAAGAGACCAACTAGGAGGACACATCCTCATTTGGGTAATACAAACACAGATCAGTCAGGTATCAAGACAAGGAGGAAACAATTAATTATAGCCACTTCTTTTATTAAGGCAGACCGTCCCAAACACTGCTCTGGTACTGAGACGAAGAAGAGGGCTATGGAAGTATACAGATGGAGCAACCAGGCAAGTCAGTTTATGAGCACTGGCCATAGTCAGTCAATTGAAGTCAATGGCCTCCACCCGAGAATCATCAACATACCAGAAGAATATGAAAAGCCTCCCCAAGCAGAGGGAGGGGGAAGGGGAAGGAGCTGGAGTCACCGAAGCAGGGAGCAGTTACGTGTAGCTGAGTACACCGAGACAGAGGACCCTGTGAGGCTGGGGCCAGGTCTTGTTATTGGCAAGGGAGCAGTGGCAATAGAAACCGAGCAACAGCAGCAGAGGTGTGGCAGTAGCAGAGGTTGTGCCAAATCGTTTCAAGAAGCAGAGAGAGCTGGGACCATAGACAATGTGAAGCTGAGGTCTGGTCTTGTGAGTGGCATTGAAGCAGGAGCTTCTTTTCTGCACAGGTCTAGCAGCGAGAGGCAGTGTCAAGCTGGGCCGTTCCCGGCAACCCTAATGAACTGCTCGTTAACTTCAGGTGTTGGGAGAACACCGAAGTGTCTGAGGGTCAGTCCCAAGCTTTCCGTTGCAGTGCAAGTAGCAGGGAGCGAGATCCCGACGTCTGCAACTGGGGAGGTTGCGTGTTCTGTGGAGCTAGACTGAAGTACTATTGATTTTCAGAAATGTTAGAAACCCTGGGCCCCTCCCCACACGCTAACTGTATTAAATGACCCTTCTATCACTGACCCTTCCCGTTCACCAGATCCTTCATTCCCCACTTCTCTCCATACCCCAAGCCTTCAACTCTTAATTCCCCCAGTTCTGCCCATTACCCAACTCATTTAATTCCCCCAATTATTTTCCATCCCACATTTCAACCCCCCCTCGATTTCTTCCTTCCCCAATTCTTTCCAGTCCAATTCCTTCCATTGCCTAATTCTCTCCATTCCTCTTCCCACAAGCTTCATTCCCCAGTTCTTTCCTACCCCAATCTTGAATTCCCCAATTCTTTCCAGTCTCTTGTTTACCTCCCTTCCCCAATAGTCTTCATTCCCCCCCTTTATTTTACATTCCCCATTTTCTTTAATTCACCTTCTCATAAATGTACCCCCCTCCACCGCCCCTGTGTTCGCATTGTTGAGTTGGAGAGACTTCCAAGCCCCCTACAACTCCCCTTTCCCTGGGCCTCCTGAGTCTAGTACTCCTGTGTGCCCTTTTTTCTAAGCTAGTGGCTGCGCGGTCCCCTTGTGGTATCTGGCAGTGCTTTCTATAAGGACTGACTTGCGACTTTGCCATGGCTCTTTGCTGGTTACCAGCAGCAGAGTGTCCCGCCCCCCCTCAGTCACCTGGGAGAGGCTTGCTCTAGGACAAGTGACTTTTTAAATAAACAATCACCTTTCATTAAGCAGGCACACCAACATTCAGCACCAGCATTGATGCAAGCATGACGAACAATGGAGGGGACCCCAATCCACGGCCTTCAGCCTTGCATGAAGGCGTCTCTTGTACAGTCGGTAATGCAACTGTGCTCCTTACTCGGAGGGCCCTCCGCCTGCAAGCTGTGGCTTCACAAAGTATATTCAAACCTTAAACAACTCGGCTCCACGTATGGAGTGCCCCTAACGCCTTCATGAGGACATGGGGGAGGAGATGGGTAGAGAGATTCAGGAAACACTGGAAGACATAGGACTGCCCAAATTAAATGATTAGGAGCAGGAGAACCTGGACGCCCCAGTCACATTAGATGAATTGGAGACAGTGATTCAACACCTGCCCACATGTAAGGCCCTGTGGTCAGATGGGCTCCCAAGTGAATTTTATAAGACATACAAGCAGGAGGTTCTCCCCCCCACCTGCTTGCCATGCTGACTGAGGTGTTAGAACGAGGTAGGCTGCCAGAGTCCTTGAAAGAGGGGATAGTCATTCCGCTCCTAAAACCTGGCAAGCCAAGCACGGATTGTGGGTCATATAGATCCCTATCGATGCTCAATCAAGACAGTAAAATCCTTACAGCTATGCTGGCAAACGGGCTCAAACGAGTTATTGGCAAACTGATACACCCTGATCAAACAGGCTACGTCCCTGGCAGGAACATAACCAACAATCATATGAGACTCCAGCACATTATCGAACAGAGAAGGATCCCGGCGATATGGTGATAGTTTCATTGGATGCCATTAAGGCCTTCGACTCGGTGAGGGGGCCGTGGTTGCTAGCGGCTCTGAAAGAATATGGGATGGGGCCTTAGGTGGGTCAAAATGGTATATAGCTCCCCAATCGCCAGGGTTAAAACCGGCGCAATAATTTCAGACAAGTGGCAACTTAGTAGAGGTACTAGACAGGGCTGCTCATGGTCGCCCATGCTGTACATTCTCGCCCTGGAACCTCTGGCAATCTGCCTCAGACAACACTATGGGGAGATAGGGATCCTCACGAAGGGAGGCTCTTACCTCATATCATTGTACGCCGATGACATACTGCTATACCTGCTCTTCCCAGAATAAAACCTACAATATGTCCTGGAGGTGATGGAATGTTATGCCATCCTCTCGGGCATAGCAGTCAACTGCAAGAAATCAAGCGTGTTCCCTTTGGGGAGATACAGGCGGGCCCCGTACAGGAACTTACCGGTCTTGACGATACCCTGGCAGACCAGGACATTCAGATACCTGGGAATCGACATATCACACGGCCGAGGAAGAACACAAACACAACACAGAAAAGGCAGTGGAGAACATCAAGAATAGCATGGGGTTTTTGTCTAGGCTGCCCCTGGCTATGGTGGGTATGGCAGCTTTGATCAAAATGGTGGTCCTGCCGAGATTGCTACACTTCTTTACAAACATCCCGTATATGCTCCCCAAACGCTTTTTTGCAAAACTCCACAGCTTATGTAGGGGCTTTATATGGCACAACTCCAGGAACAGGGTGGCCCTTTCGAAGTTACAAAACTCGTGGGATCTGCAAATTCTCAGAACCGATGAGCCTTGCGACCCTCGGAGATGTATGGCAGGAGGGGGAGGCACTAGACTTCCAGAGATTAATGGAAGACATCGGGGTGCAAATAGGCCAATATATTACTTACACAAGAATTATCGGACGGGTGTGGGAAAGGTGGCCTGACGCAGTGCTTGCGGAGCAACGCAATGCGGTCATTGAGACGATGTACAATATCTCAGAGGGCAGGCACGAAATATCCCGCATATACGAACTACTGATGACCAGGGTGGGCAAGGAGTTACTCCAACTGAGGCGGGACTGGGAGGAGGAGTTGGGAGAACCTATGCTGGATGGACAATGGGACAGGGACCAAAGGTACCACAAGAAGGTGTCCCGAAACGCAAGGCTACAGCAGATCCAGTTGTATGTCACTCATGGGGCATATATGACCCATATCAAAATCGCCAGGTTTGGGAGTTCAGTGGTACAGAAATGCCCGAGGTGCGGGGAGGTGAAAGCTGGGATGATACACATGTTTTGGGCTTGCCCTGAGGTAGGCAGATTCTGGACGGAGATTAAGCTACGCTTAGCCAAAAAAGGGATCACACTGGAGGTGGAGTCAGTGTGGGCGTGCATGCTGGGGGGCTTTGCCAGACCACGCAATCTTAAGCACATAAGATGAAGGACCTGGCCTACATCCTGGCCAAACTGAAAATTGCGATGGGCTGGAGCGCAGCCCAACGCCCCAGAATAGAGACGTGGTGGGCTGACCTCCTGAAGTGGGCAGAAGTGGAAACGGCAGCCTGGTATGAAGCAATCAGTAGAGGAGGGGAGGAAGAAGCAGGACCCCTGATAGCATGGAGACAATTGGTGGCCACGATGGTGGGACCCTCCCAGGCCAAATTTAGTGAAGACGAGACGAGGGAAATTAGTGTGGAAGACAAGCTCGGAGATACGCAAGCAGGTGTCATTGAAGTAGGGGCTCTAGTTAAGGGGGTGGGAGGGGAGAGGACTGAGATGTATAACATGCAAATACAATGACTTAAGCTCATATGTGAATGTCCTCAATGTTGGTAATGTTTGGAGTGTTGTTAATAGAAATAATAAAATTGTTTTAAAAAAAAATGTATGCATAAGTGCTATGAAACACTTGGAAGGACAGCTGGTATAAGGAAAGAAGACAAGGCACCATTCCCTACCTACCAAATTCAAATCTGACCCGGTTGGATTTCCCCCCCCACCCGCCAACACACCCTGACACCCCCGGAAGCTAGTTAATTTTGCAGCAGTCCTTCGACCCTATGCACTATACTGCCTTCACTGTTTATATCTTAAGGTATATGGTGCACACCGATATCCGGACAGCCCACATAATTGTTAAATATCATCTTTAAGCGTGCGTGTTGTCCCCAGTTTAACAACTTCCCAAAAAGTTACACATGGACAATCTGTGAAATCCACAGATTCAAGGCATGTCCACCAATGATCCCATGATGTTATATGTTGATTTATACTCCACACTGCTACAACTCCTGGAATCCAAGGCATGCAATTGCTAAAAGGTGCGGTTTACTGAACCCAGCCCTACAGCTAAGGGGTGTGTATCAGCCATTTTTCTTCCTAAAATTGTCAAATACTCCCAAAATTAAAATTATGGAGTAAAAATGACTTCCATCAAAATTAGGAAAAGACCTGTAGACTCTTGCACCCCTGCTTTCACCCTCATAGTTCTATGGATATGGTTTGGACCAGTAGTGCACATTGTACCACAAGAAGAAACTACTTTTCTTACTGCCTGATCAGAGGAAGTAAACATGTATCTTTTAATGTGCATCAATAACTAAGGGGCAAAGAAATAAATATTACAAGACATTTCTATTTTACAGATAGCAGGTATTTGCTCACTTATAAAAACACTCATTGGAAATCGAGCTTACATTTTTCTCCATAAAAATTCAATGTACTCCCTACTTTAAATTATTTGGCGTAAAATACTCCCAAATCTTACCTGGAGCACTGACCGCACCTAGGCTATATCAAGCATACAGTGGATCAGCACATACCCCATATATATATGCCACGGATGTGGCCAGAGGCTGCAATCCTGAGAATGTTATTTCCTTTTTTGAATCTCAACACCTAGCGAAACGAGTGAGCCCACCCCCACCATCAGCCAATAGTCTTAACACTGCATTTTACAGCACAATTTGACACAGGACCAGGAATAAAAGCCATAGATCGAAAGGAACATACAAACCCGACCTCCTCGCAACAGTCCCCCCAACCTGCTCAGTTTCCACTGTTACAGTTCTGGGATCCCTTGCTTCCCCTTTCCACTCCTGCCAAACAGTTTTGGCCTGCTTACCCCCCCTCCAATTAAGGCCCAGGGGGTACACTGATGAGGCTCCATTTTCATTTTTTCAGAAAAATAAAGCCTCACTCCAGGTATAGCCCCATAGATCAATGTTAGCACTGACAAATCATACTGGACAACACATTGTATTTGCCTCCTTCCTTACTAATGGCATCGTGTTTTAACCCTTTAAGTGCCATGGGTCCCCCCCCCCAATGTCAAGGCCTTTATTGGTGATTTCGGTATGTTGCCATTCAATGACTTGTAACTTTTTTAGTACATGGGATATCTAAACAAATTTGGCCTCTTTTTTCCCCACATGTAGGCGGTCGTAACGCCACCCAGGAATCCTAGGTTGTTGTAGGGGGGTGAGAGAAAATAAGCAAAAAAAGGTGAACATTTGGGGGGGGGTTTCAAAAAATGACAATAAAATGATGTACAATGATGTACAAAGAAGCCTGGGGTTTTTTCCTTGTAAGAGCTAGGAACAAAAGGCTTGCTGTGCTGAATTCACGTTTTGTGCGAGGTAGGCGATTTTGGCCACTTTTGCCAATTGGACATGCGTGGACGGAATGGAAGAAAAGGGTAGGAAAGCCGAAATGGAGGACAGAAAGGCATGCATTTCTGAAAAGTAGACAAAATTCCAAGTTTAGGAAGGGGTGATTTGTGCAGGTCAGGCAACAACTAGGGAGGGGAAAATTCCATAATTTGGGGAAAAAGCGGGAAAATGACCGAAAAAAAAAAGTTATGTGGTGGACATGGTTGGCCTGGTACGGCAATGGCTTTTATGAATTTTGAGAAAAACAATGCTCCGCTACATTCCCCCTACCCCCACCGACTCTTGCAGTTAGGAAATAACACATTGTTTTGTCATGTTTCACAAAACAAGCATTACCACAGGTCTAGAATCGGGCCATGGTACGCAGGAGTTGAACAAGTTACTCTCTTACCTGTTAACGTTCTTTCAATGGGATGGTCCGACGACGTATTCCATATCTATGACCGTAATCACCACAGCTGTGCTGCTTCAGAAAATCATTCGGCGTCTGCGTCGATGACGTCGATACGCCGTCCTCGAGGACCTCCTCCGACGGCCGAAGTCACCAGATGTTAAAAGTAGGACGCACGACACCCGTAGCCTCAGTTGTAGTTTTTCCCCAGAAAGTGTGGCACCAATCTTCTGCCAGTATGACCACAGAAAGCCTTGCGGAAACGTAAGCTGCAATCGCATAAGAAATTCTGTAGTGGGGTAGGCAGGGAGGGAGCGATATGGAATACGGCGTCGGACCATCCCATCGAAAGAAAGTTACCAGGTAAGAGTAACTTGTTCTTGGAGGGGATTGGGTCCTCCAACGTATTCCATATCTATGACAGACTCCCAAAGCAGTACCAACGTAAGGAGGAGGGAAAAGAATTTAGAATATACAAATTTAGAATGCCCAATCAATTTGCAGAGTAAAGGACCGCCTTGCCAAAGGCCAGATCCTGCCCCCTGATAGAATCGAGGGAGTAGTGAAGTACAAAAGTATGGACCAAAGCCCAGGTGGCTGCATCACAGATGTTACGAATGGGAACACCCCTCTGCAGGGCAGTAGGGGCAGCCATACCCCTGGTAGAATGGGCCCGTAAGCCTACCGGAGGGTCCTTACCCGCCAAGCGATAACTTTCGGAAAATGCCAAGATGATCCATCACGACAGTCTGCTTAGTAACAGCTGGTCCCAAACGCCTTCCAGCGTAACCAATAAAGAGTTGATCGTCCACTCTGACCCGGGACATGCGGGAAATGTAGAAGCTTAAAGCTCTCCTAGGATCCAGCCTATGGAGCCTCTCCTCTTCCTTACCAGGATGTGGAGGAGGATAAAATGCCAGAAGAATAACCTTCTAGCTTAAATGAAATTCCGACACAAGCCTTCGGAAGAAAAGAAGGATGAACTCTAAGGACAACACTGTCCTTATGAAACACAGTGAAGGGTGGCTTAACTGAAAGTGCCTGTAACTCACTCACTCTGCGAGCGGAAGCGACCGCACCTAAAAACACAGTTTTAAGTGTTAACAGTCTCAAAGGACAAGAATGCAAAGGCTCAAAGGGAGCACCCATTAGAAACTTTAGAAAAAGGTTCAGATCCCAACCGGGCACCTGGAAAGGTGACGGAGGGAACACATTAGTGAGCCCTTTCAGAAACTGAGAAATCAAAGGGATTTTAAAATAAGAACACTCCTCAGATGAGCGCTTAAACATAGACGGCGCCACCAGGTAACCTTTAATGGTACCCACTTGTAGGCCAAAGAAAGCAAAAAAGACAGAACCACAGGAATGTCACATGAAAATGGATCCACATTCTGAACCCTGCACCAGTCGCAGAACTTCCTCCAACAGCAACGGTACAGGGACTTTTTTGCCGACAGTCTGCCCGAAAGCAACACCTCCATCACGTCTTCAGGGAGGTCCCAATCCTTATACCTCAACCTTTCAGAAGCCAAGCGTGAAGGTTGAGGGATCTGACCTCTGGATGGAGAACCTGACCCCCCCCTCCTGTGAGAGCAGATCGTCTCGGTAGGGAAGACGACGTGGAGGGCAGATGGACAAGTCCAGAAGGTCCAGGTACCACGTCCTCTGGGCCCATGCCGGAGCAATGAGGATCATCCGGGAACCGAACCTCCGTAACCTCCTCAGCACTTGCGCAATGATGGGGGCTGGAGGAAATGAGTACAGCAGTGGGAAGGACCACTCCACCACAAATGCGTCCCCTAAGGCTCCTTTTGGAGGAAATTCCTGCGAGCATAACCTTTCGCACTTCCAGTTGACACTGGAGGCGAAGAGATCCACTTGAGGGGTCCCCCAAAGGGCGAAGATCTCCAGGAGAATCTCCTGAGCCAGCTCCCACTCATGAGAGATCGTGCTCTGCCTGCTCAGAGCGTCCGCCGTCTCGTTTTCGTCTCCGGTCAGATGAACTGCCGAGATCGAAATTTCCTGCTGGATGGCCCAGAACCAGAGCTGCATTGCCTCCCTGCACAGAGGAAGTGACCCTACCCCCCCCCTTTTTGTTGAGGTAGTGCATGGCCACAGTGTTGTCCGTCAGAATCAGGACATTCTTTCCTCGCACAGTTGGCAGAAAAGCCTTCAGGGCAAGCCTGACGGCCCTCAGCTCCAACAGATATGGAGTCCGGACTCCGACGGAGACCCAATCCAGTGAGGGATGGGTCCGTCACGATCGTCACCTCCGGCCAGGGTAGCCAAAAAGGAGGCCCCTTCATCAGATTGCCTTCGACGGCCCACCACAGAAGGTCCTGGGCAACCGAGGACGGCACCTGAACAGGGTCCGACATCCTGCCGGAGGACTGAGACCACTGGAGCTTGAGTGCCCATTGCAAAGATCTCATCCGCAACCTGGCCTCTGGCACCAGAAGAATGCAGGATGCCATGAGGCAGAGCAATCTCAAGAACTCGAACGCAGGGCATGTTGGAACTTGTGCACCATCTGCTGAATGTGATGAGCCCTCACCTGGCGAGGAAAACACTGCCCCAGGGACGTGCTGAGAACTGCTTCGATGTACTGGAGCCGCTGAGTTGGCGTCAAGTGGGACTTCTTTAAGTTGAGGGAGAAGCTCAGCCTTTGAAGGGAGTGGAAGGTGACCGACAGATGATCCAGGACTTGCTCGGGAGAGCACGCCCCGATCAACCAATCGTCCAGGTAGGGGTAGACGTGAATCCCCACTTTTCTGAAATACGCTGCCACCACCACCATGAGCTTGGTGAAAACCTTCGGGTGGAGGTCAATTCGAACGGCAGGACCCGAAACTGAAAATGCGAGTCGCCACCCGCGAACCTCAGGTACTTCTTGTGCTTGGGATGGATCGGCACATGAAAATAAGCGTCCTTGAGGTCGATAGACACCAACCAGTCCTGAAGTTGAAGGGACTGGAGGACTTGAGCGAGAGTAACCATCTTGAACTTGTCCTTCCTGAGGAGTTTGTTCAAATCGCGCAAGTCCATGATGGTTCTCAATCCCCCGTCTTTCTTTGAAATCAAAAAATAAGGGGAATACCATCCCTTGTTCCTCTCCGCTACAGGCACCAGTTCTATGGCGCCTTTCTCCAGCAGGGTTTGAATTTCCTGCGCAACAAGCAGATCCGGACTCTTCAAAGAGAGATTCCCTTGCGGATTGTCGTGAGGTCTCTGCCGGAAAGGAAGACAGTAGCCGTGGGCTATGATCTCCAGAACCCACACATCTGAAGTAATGGCACGCCATTCTACAAGATGCTGCGCCAGCCTTCCCCCAACCGGCGAAGCATGGGCCTCATGACTGAGCAGAAGCAGCTGCGGCGTTGCCTGAGGGCAAAGAGGCAACTGCTCGCGCGGCCTTGGCACCTGAAGTACCTTGTTTTCCACCTCTGGCACTCCTACGGTTGCCCCTTTGACTTGCAGCCCCTCTCGCTTTACTAAAGGATGAGTAATAACGAAAGGAACCTCCCCTCCACTGCTGTCCCCTAGGACGAAAAGGCGGAGGTTGGCAGACTGCAGCGCCCAACGACTTCGCTGCAGCTTTGGAGGTCTGCAACCTCTCAAGGCTCTCGTCAGCCTTGCTGCCAAAAAGATGTTCACCATCAAACGGCATGTTGAGGAGCCTGGCTTGCACATCAGGAGCAAACCCCAACTTCCTCAACCACGCAAACCTGCGTATTACGGTGCTCGCCGCCATGGACCGGCTGACACAGTCTGCCATGTCCAAACCCGACTGAACGGACTCAAAATGCATCCTTGCCATCCTGAATAATAGCAAGAAAACCATCCTGTTCGTCCCCTTCGGGAATATGTTCAGCCGCTAAAGAAATACAGTTCCACAGAGTGTGCGTGAAACGTGACAAGGCACATACAGAGTTGGCCGTCTGAAGAGCCATACCCCCTGAAGAAAACACTTTCTTTGCTCAGCCATCAAAACGCTTGTCGTGCCCATCAGGAGGGATGGTAGGATACGACGCATGCTTTGCTGGGGCCGTAGCCGCCTGCACCACCAAACTCTCCGGAGTGGGGTGCGCGATCAAGTAGCAGGGGTCACTACTGGCTGGGCGGTATTTTCGCGGCAAAGACTTGCCCACTGCCGGGAGACTCTCCGGAGCAGTCCAAGCCGCTGCCACCCTTCTTTGCAGAGCCATATGGAATGGCAGTACCGAGTCAGTGGGTGGACCTTGGTCGAGGATATCCGTCAGGTCATCCTGCACGAAAATCAACTGGGGGCGCTGACCACCCCAAGTAGTCCGTGACCCTCGACATAAGGCGCTGGTACGATGACTCGGCATGGATGCCAGGCTCAGGCCTACAGAACTCCACCTCCGGAGAGGTGTCCAGACCACTGGAGTCATGCCGTGACTGACGCAAGTCCTCAATCTGGCTATGACCAGAAAGAAACTCATCTGGCACCGTGTGCGGAACCAACCCATCTTCAGAACCCTCTTCCACCTCGGAAATATACTCCATAGGCTGGAAAGGGGGCAAAGAATACAGGAGAAAGACATGTTTTGCCTTGGACAGAGCCTTTGTAGGGGGTTCCCCCGTGCCACGGGGTACCTCCGACACCACAGCCTCAAAAGGAGTCGAGGGTGTGGAGTGAAACAGCGTCGACGTCGAGCACGGCACCAAAAACATCGACGGCTTTGACACAGGTCTCTAGGGTGGAGCCCCGAGCGTGTCCTTCGACAGCCTGGGCGTCGATGATTTCCTCAGAGGCGAAGCCTCGAGAGAGTCCGTCGACGACCTCGCGCCACCAGCGTCGATGTCTTGTTCAAAAACTTCACAGGTGCACACGGGCTCGAACGCGTCAAGGACCGGGACCTGGAACGGGCATGACTGGAACAATTGCCCTTGTCCGAGCGGGGTCTCTCCTGCAAATCATGCCAACCACCCGAGCCAGAAGGCGTACGAGCGGTGTCTCCAGTTCGGTCACGACCGACCCCTCTCGGGGGGTCGATTCAAGAATCTCCAACATTTTCTTCCCGAAGGAAGCCCATTCCTCTGGAGAGGAACGCTTGGTGGGATAAGAAACCCACCGACGGGCAGAGTCCTCGGACGGGGAAGGCGACCGATGACGGTGCTTCCGGGAGTGCCTGCAAGAGGCAGAGGAGTGGCGGGACCCACTCCGGGGCCGAGACCCCCTAGACTTACGACTACAATGCGGAGAGTCGCCCCTCGAATCGTCTGTCGAAAGCCCAGTGGACCTCGCCTTCCAGGGCTTGGACACCTTACCGACCGACAGCTTCTTCTTACGTTCCTGCAAGGCCTTGGACGTAAGCGACTGGCAGTCGACGCAATCATCCGTGTCGTGGGCCTCCCCGAGGCACCAGAGGCAGGCATCCTGCGAGTCCGTCACCGACATCTTGGACCTATAGTCCCCGCACTTCTTGAAGCCCGGACGCAGGGTGGAAGAAGAGGAAGACATCCCGACAATACTTCACAAACGAACAGGTTCGAAGAACCGAAAGAACAAACTCCAAAGAGTCGAGGTGCGCCGCGATCTCTGAAGCGAACACGTTCGTGGAAAAAACGTAACTGAGGCTACGGGCGTTGTGCGTCCTACTTATAACATCTGGTGACGTCGGCGGAGGTCCTCGAGGACGCCGTATCGACGTCATCGACGCAGAAGGATTTTCCGAAGCAGCTCAGCTGTGGCGATTACTGTCATAGATATGGAATACTTCGGAGGACCCAATCCCCTCGAATTATGCTTACGGCCTGAACAGACGTACTTAGCATGTGTAAATTAGGAAAACCAATGTGGTGAGGAAGGGCAAGCATACATTTTTTGAAAGACCACCAGCAGATGTTTTCAAGGGTGGTGACTTGTGCAGTTTACAAAAGTGTATGGTGCCTAGAGCAGGGACTAAATGTAGGTCACATTTGGGAAATGAAAGGGTTGTGTGACAAAGGGCAGCAGCACGATATGAAAACCACGCAAACACAACAAATGGCATACCTTCCCGCGTTCCCACAGGTGTCCTAGCAAACGGTACCTTACATCTGTGGGTGCACCTACCTAGGGGCAAAGGGGAGAGCCAAAAATGCGGCTACCCCCAAGTCTTTTCCGACAGCGGAATTTCACGATTTTTTCAGAAGGGCGCACCATACAGATATGGGCCTAGGGTGTTCAAGCCACCATGATAAACAGGAAACCCCATGCATTTCCCAAAAGAGGACACCCCTGGGAATGCACAGAGGTCTGACTTGCGCGAAGCGGCCCAGAAATTATTACCCAGAACCCCAGACAAAGTGAACATTGTGTTTTTTCCCCACCAAATATCGCACTGTGTCGGGGATTGTGGCTAATAAAAACAGGGGCAATTTGCGCAAGGCAGACCTCTGGATTCCTACGGTTGTCCTCTTTTAGGAAATACATGGAATTACCCGTTTTCCTTGCTGGCTTCGACACTCTAGGGCCAAATCTGTAGGTTGCACTCATGAACAAAATGTGCAGTGCCGAAAGGCTTGGGGTTACCAGTGGGTGTCCCGACGAAAACTCTACCTCACATGTGTGGGTGCACCTACTGGGGCGCAAAAGGAAAAGGGTAACCCCACTGGTAACCCCAAGCCTTTCGGCACAGCACATTTTGTTCATGTGGGCAACATACAGATTTGGGCCTACGGTCTCGAAGCCAGCAAGGAAAACCGGGAACCCCATGCATTTCCCAAAAGAGGACACCCGCGGGAATCCAAAGACGTCCGACTTGCGCAAATCCCCCCAGAATGTATTACCCACAAGCCCCGCCGAAGACCCTCATGGGAGAAGGGTGCCCAAGGCCAGGGATATTACCGCCGACTTTGCTGGAGCTCTGGCTGGCCTGCGTTACAGCTTCTCCCCACCAGGGAGTCCCAGCAGTGTGCCAATACCATCCTGAAGGGAAAAGCTGTAATGCAGCCCAGCCACAACTCCAGGACGGTTGGAGGTGATGTCTCCAGCCTTGGACATCCATGCTCCATGTGGGTGTAACGACCGTAAGCATAGCGGCAGCTTCCGGGATCTCCGGCAGGATCCCCATTCCTTCCCGGAGGCGACACCTCTAACGTAGCACAGCCAGAGCTACGTCCTGGGCTTGCAGACTGACAACCCACATGGGAGGCATCGGCTCCCAGAGAAACACCAATGTTCTGCTGGCATGGGGGGCAATTTGTGGCCTGCCTCTGCAATGGTGTCCCAGCCCACCAAAATATCTGCCCAGACAGCCCATTCCCACCCACACCACCAACCCAGCCCCAGTCTCACTACCAACATTGACAGTGGTACCTAAACCACAGAATAATGAAAAACAGTACTCACATAACGTTGCAGCAGCTCGCGTATAAAAAGAAGTTAACAAAAGAAAAAACATGTGTTAACTACGTTCACACAAGCAAAACAAATCAATACTTTCCAAGCATGCCCTCCCATTGCAAGCCATCCCTGGTGGTCTAATGAACCTCATCCCCCCCCCGTGAAAACCTGTTAGCCCCTTCCTACAGGCAGATATCTGCCCCCATGGAGGGCTGCATGAGGTGCTCCCCCCACAATCCATTTGGGGTGGGGGGAAAAGCCAACCCCAAAACGTTGTACAGGCCCCCCAATGGATGGGGAAGTAGTGTTTGGGCACCCCGAGGGCAGATGGGCACACCAATGTGCCCATCTGCACCAAGGGAAGTTTGGTAAAGAAACAAATTGGAAATGGCAGGCTGCACTTTAGGGGGGCTGAGGGGCACCCTACACCGCTGGGGAATTTTGTAATGTGAAGGGGGTGCACCTCTCCACCCCCACCCCAATTGGAGGGGCAGCGCATCTCATGTAGCCCTCCTGGGGACAGATAAGGGGGGGGGACTATCCTGCATTCTTCCCTGAGGTCAGGAGTCCCTTCCTAGGAGCAGATATCTACCCCCAGGGAGGCCTGCATGACATGGCCCCACTCTATTGTGGGGTGGGGGGGGATGGGGGGGTCACCAACCCTTCCCATTTGAAAATTCACCGTCGGTTTGGGGTGCCCCACAGCCCCCCCTAAAATGCGGTCTAGCATTTTCACTTTTTCCCTTTGGTAACCCAACTCCCCTTGGCGCAGATAGGCCCAATACTGTGCCAATCTGGCCCCAGGGTGCCCAAACCTTACTGCCTCACCCACTGGAGGGCCTGTCCCACAATTTTTGGTGGCCCTCAAACCTTACTTCCCCACCCACTGGGGGGGCCTATCCCACAATTTTTGGTGGCCCTCTCCCCCCTCCCAAATGGGTGGCAGGGGCACCTCTCATGGAGGCCTCCGTGGCCCTCCTAAAAACGGCTACCTGAGGTACACCCCCCTCCATTAGGGGTGGGGGTGAGAGGGCCACCAAAAATTGTAGGATAGACCCCCCCAGTGGGTGGGGAAGTAAGGTTTGGGAACCCTGGGGGCAGATTGGCACACCAATGTGCCCATCTGCGCCAAGTGAAGTTTGTGGTAAACAAAGAAAAAAAATTGAAAATGGTACACTACACGTTCGGGCGGGCTGAGGGGCACCCTAAACCTCCAGGGAATTTTCCAATGTAAAATCCCCCCCCCCCCCACACCAAATGAAAGGGGGGCCATCTCATTCAGCCCTCCCTGGGGGCGGATAATAAGGGAGCATCTCCTGCAGCCCCACCGGGGTCAGATGCCCCTTCCTAGGAGCAGATATCTGCCCCTAGGGAGGGCTCCAAGGGGTACCCCCATTTCCCCTTGGGGTCAGGGGGAGAGGGCCACCCACTCTACCATAGAATAAATCCCTGGTGGCTAGTGCCCCCCCCCAAATCTCCCTTTTGTTTTTTCATTTTTTTTTATTGTGCAGCCATCTGCCCCCAGCGGGGCCCTAACCTTCAGGCCCCATCCTTTGGGGGGCCTGCACACTTATTTCTGGTGGCCCTCCCCACCTTTCCACTTGGTTGGGGAGGGCCACCACCCTTTCATGTGTACAAAAATCCCTGGTGCCTAGCGCACCCCCCCCACTCCCGTTGCATTTTTTTTTAAATTCAATTTGCCCCCACCCTGGGGGCAGATGATCGGCCATCTGCCCCCAGGGTCATCCATGTGCCCCCATGCATTGGGGGCTGGGGAGGAGGGGAGGAAATGCTGCTTAGTGTAAGCAGCCCCCACCTCCCCCCGCTTCTCACACAGATCTCTGGTGTCTAGTGGGCATTGCTGGCCGCAGATCGAGCGCTCTGCGCCAGATCCACTCCCAGCAATGCTTTCATAAAAGGTGCCGTTGGAAAGGGGATAATTTCCCCTTTCCAACGACACCTCCCTCGATCTCCAGCTTGAAATACAGCCAGAGATCGAGGGGGAGAAAGGTGGAGGCATTTTGCACGCCGACGTGAAATTGAAGGTAATCCAGGCCCCTGGGCAGTGAGGGGGTGAGGGGGGACCTGCCCCCGGGGATGGCTACAAGGGGTGGCCCCCCTTTTCCACTTAGTGGGGGAGGGCCACTACCCTTTCATGTGTACAAAAATCCCTGGTGCCTAGTGTCCCACCCCCTTGGAACTTAAGGGGTTAAGGTACTTGCCCATGATATTTGTGTATTGATTACTCATACCGGGAACTAATTTTCTGTAATACCACCGGTCACCATCTATACAAATAGGGGAGAGGAGGGAGGTCAGAATGGGGGTGGTGGGGGGGGTTGTGGGCACCCAGGGGCTAGAATGGGGCCAGAGAGCAAAACAGGGCAAATGTTTGGTTGTAGGCCCACTAAACCCTAGAAACCAGGGGCCACTCAATCACACTAGGGCCCACTATTACTGTATGCAACATTAACAGAGCGCTATACCTCCGATGTGATAAGGCCCAAGCATCTCACCCCAGAAGACTACTAGTAATCTTGAAAGTGATTGAATGTTCTTGTGGTGCTATGGCAGAAAAGGCCCACTGAACCAAACCTATATATTTTCCTTCAAGATATGTACACCCACTATGCGTAGATGCATAGGTGCCAGCCCCTCACCCAGAAGAGTCGCGAAGGAGCCGTTCCCAACCCATAGTCTAAACACTATGTTTACAGCACATTTGGAGCCAGAACGGGAAAGGCCATGTGGGCCACAGAAAGGTACAAACCCAACATCTCAACAGTCGCCCAACCTGCTCAGCTGCCATTGCAACACGGATATATGTTGTTCCCCCTTGCACCTTTCCCCCAGGTTGTCATGGTCGAGGAGCAGGCGCTTCCCACAAAACCATTGAAAAGGGTCAACCAAATGCATGTCTCTTAGCAGGATTTTATTCTCACGGCAATATTTCACTATAGATTATTTGGATTAAAAGGTGGGCACCTTTTGCACTTTGCCAGCACATTTATTGCAAAAACTCCCTCTTCGATCTTCCTTCTGGTGTGGGTTAGTGTTTTTAAACGTCACTACTTTTGTGATGAACCTTCATCTAAGAAGGGGGGGCATGGGGCATAGTGTTTGGTTGAGGGGTAGGAGCCAAGGGGCACAGTGTTTGGTTGCGGAGGTGGGGGCCATGGGGCATAGTGTTTGGTTGAGGGGTGGGGGCCATGGGGCATAGTGTTTGGTTGAGGTGTGGGAGCCATGCGGCATAGAGTTTGGTTGAGGGGTGGGGGCCTGGGGCATTGTTTTTGGTTGCGGCCATGGGGCATAATATCACACTCCAAGAGTGTACCCAATAATAAAGCTAAAACAGGCACAGTTAGGAGATTTACATCCTTTGCTTTTTGTAGAAACCGGACTACGAAGGCCATACTCCTCTTGGGCAACCCAAACAGCAAAGTATAGCAGTCCAAAATCACGGAATGTCCAATCAAGGGTCAATAAAATATATATAATTTAATTACAACAGGCGATATGCAATAACAAAATAGAAATAAATGATAACAATGGAAAATGTGTAGTACAAAATTTAAGTTTGAAATACAAATAAAAATTGTTACACCTCAAAAACATTCTTTTTCCATGTGGTTAATAAAAATTGGGGTTTGAAAAAGCCTCCTGCCATGCCACGCCTACCACCCCACCCACATTTACTTTTCGGCCCACTATAGCCATCATGTAAGGTACTTTCAGCCCTCTGTCAAAATCAGTTGTGCACCCCTGATCTAAGGGAAAACGTCAATTAAAAACCAACTTGTACATCCCATGTACAGATGTCCACTACAGCGACAATACTCAAGTGCCAGCCTTAAACCATCCCATAGAAGAACAGCAGATTTGCCACACCAGGCAGAGAAAACAACCTCTGCGATCGTCCCTCACCTGCTCCATAGCTGTTCCAAAAGTACGTTGTTGCAGCCACCCCCCACTTCCCTTTTCAATTCCTGCAACCCACCAAATCTTACAGCCTGTTCCCCCCCCAGCAATTAATAAATGCACTCTGTGTGCTCCTGGCTCTCTGGACAAATAGCAAACTTGACAGATGTAGTTGTAAACCCATCAGTGTCTTTCACTATGTGTTATTTACATACATGTTAACAGAAACCTAGCATTCACACCTGCGACCTTTCCATAGTCCTCAATACCTTACTTGCTCTCAACAGACCACCCCCTCTGTGTGCTCTGGGGAGCCGCGAGAAGTCTGCTTTCTGTTCGGGAAACATTCCTACCAGCCTACTGCAGGCAAGGGGAGGTGATCTGGCACCCACGTAAAATAGAGTCACCAGGAAACATGTACATTAGATGTACAAGTCACTTAGAATTTCCGCTTCCCATTCAACAGGTCAGGGGGAAAATGTGGAATGAGGTAATTGAGCGCCCACGGGGAGCTGGAGTTATGGCGGCAGCTGCCAACGAGTGGTGTTTATAGAAGGAACAAGTTACTTACCTGTTCTCCAGCATGGGTCTGGCATGGATTCACATGCTCATGAATATTCCCGGTCGTCAGGCAGGGAATCCTCGGTAAAGAAAAAATCAGTATCCGTTTCGTTTCTGATCTGTCTTTCTCAGTAGTAACCAATCACTGGTCTCTGGGTCATACTGCCCCCAGCCAATGACTGCCTTCTCCCTAAGCCCCGCCTCCGGCAGCCATCCTCAGATTTGGTAGCACGTAAAGTGGCAGTATGACCAAGTGAAGAGCCGCAGAGGGGTAGGCGGGAGGGTTCGCATGTGAATCCATGCCAGACCCATGCTGGAGAACAGTTACAGGTAAGTAACTTGTTCCTTCTCCAGCATGGGGTCTGGCATGGATTCACATGCTCATGAATAAGAGAATACATAGCAGTACACACATGCACAACCACAGGAGGTGGCAACAGGCTCAACATTAAGCAATACAACAACTCAACATTAAGCAACTCTTACCTCCTCACCAGGCTCACCTTAAGCGAACAGGTTGCGCAGCACTGCTTGGCCGACCCTGGACTCCTCCCTGGAGTCCCGATCGACACAGTAGAATCTTGTGAAGGTGTGCGTCGACCTCCACGTCGCAGCCCTGCAGATGTCCAGCAGGGGCACACCAGACAGGAACGCCGTGGTAGCAGCGATCACTCTGGTCGAATGGGCCCTCAGACGGCCGGGCAGCTGTCGGTTTGCCAACCGGTGACAGTGCATGATGCAGCCGGAGAGCCATCTGGAAATAGAAGCCTTCGAGAGAGCCTTCCCTTGATTCACAGTCCCAAAGTTCACAAACAGTTGTGACGTCTTCCGAAAACTCTGTGCGGTCCACGTAGAACTTCAGCACTCTGGCTACATCCAGCGAGTGCAAAGTCCTCTCAGCCGGCGACGGGAAGAAAACTGGCAACACCAAGGGCTCGTTGAGGTGGAAGTCCGACAGCACCTTGGGCATAAAGGATGGGTGTGTCCTCAGCACCACCCTCGTGTCATGAAAAGTCAAGTATGGAGGCTTGTAAGATGGGGCCTGGATCTCTCCCACTCGCTGGGCGGAGGTGATGGCCACGAGGAAAGCTGTCTTCCACGACAAGAACTTCAAAGGCGCCGAATGCATAGGCTCGAATGGGGCCCCCATGAGCTTGATCAGCACCACATTAAGCTCCCACGCCGGGGCAGGAGCCTTCACCGGCGGGAATAATCGGAATATTCCCTTCATGAATTCTTTCACCAGGCGATGAGACCACAGGGACGCCCGTCCCGTCGTCCTGGTAGATCGGGAGATTGCAGCCAGATGTATTTTGATGGAGACGTGAGCCAGTCCAGCTTTGGCCAGCGACAGTAGGTACGGCAGTACTTGAGGGGCCGTAATCCGCAGAGGGTTCATCTTCTGTGCACAGCACCAGACAGATAACCTCTTCCATTTATGTCTGTAGCACTTGAGAGTTGAGGACGCCCTGGCCTTTGCAAGAACCTCTTTGCAGTCGGCCGGGATGTCGTACCCTCCAAACTCTAGTGCTGCAGGAGCCAGGCCTGCAAGTTCAGCGACTCTGGGTTGTGGTGAAGAAAGGCGCCTCCTTCTCTGGAGAGAAGGTCTGCATCCGTCGGCAGCTTGACTGGTGGGGACGTTGACAAGTCCAGAAGGTCCGGGAACCAGATCTGTCTCGGCCGCGCCGGTGCGATGAGGATCATCCTGCACCGGCTCGTTGACGAGCCGGAGTAGCAGTGGCAACAGCGGGAAAGCATAGAGGAACAGGTTGTCCCAGGGGAACGAAAAAGCATCACCCATGCTCATCGGTTGGGGGAACCTGCTGGCGAACCTCTGGCACTTGGAGTTTGTCGCCGTCGCGAAGAGATCGACCTGGGGTCTGCCCCACAGCCTGAAGAGTCGATCCACTTGATCCTGGCGTAGCTCCCAATCGTGGCACGAGCGAAGCTCCCTGCTGAGTGAGTCGGCGAGGGTGTTCTTTATCCCTGCCAGATGAAAGGGTACCAGAAACGTCCCCTGGTCGACGGCCCAGTGCCACAGATCCTGGGCTTCCTTGGACAGGGCTGGGGATCTGGTTCCACCCTGCTTCCTGATGTAGAACATCGTCGTGGTGTGGTCGGTGAAGATCCTCACCACCTTGCCCTTGAGGGATGGAAGAAAAGACCCGAGGGCCCAAAACACTGCGCGGAGCTCCAGAATGTTGATATGAAGCTGTTTTTCCTCCGGGAGCCAAAGCCCTCTCGCGTGGAGATCTCCGGTATGCACTCCCCACCCTTCCAGGGAGGCATCCGTCGTCACCGTTACCTGTTGAGCTGGGGTCTGAAAGTCTGTGCCTGCCGTCAGAGGAGTGCGGGTGCCCCACCACCGGATCACTCGTCAGGTGGTCTCGTTGAGCGGCATCCTGTCCTCGAAGCTGCCCCTCGCCTGGATCCAGCGTGCGTCGAGGAACTCTTGCAGTGGAAGCATTCGAAGCCTGCACAGGCGTACCAGATAGATGCAGGAGGACATCATCCCGAGAAGGGATTTGATGGATCTTACCCTGGCTATGTCCGTGGCCAGCAGGCGTTGCACCTTGCCCAGGATGGCTATCGTCCTTTCGTCGGACGGCAAGGCCAGCCGTGCCACTGTGTCGAGCTTGGCTCCCAGAAACAGGGCGACCTGCGAAGGGACCAGGTGGGATTTGGGGAAGTTGATGGAGAACCCCATGTCCGTGAGTAGCTGGACAGTCTTCGCTGTGTGTTCTATGGCGAGCTCACTTGTCCTTGCTCGGATGAGCCAGTCGTCCAGGTAGGGATAGACGTGGATCCCTTGCAGGCGTAGCCACGCCGCCACCGGTGCTAGGCACTTGATGAATACTTCCGGTGTCCTTTTAGAATGGGGATGTGGAAATAGGCATCCTCCAAGTCCGACGACAGGAAATCGTCGTCCTCCAGCTGTCCAAGCACGTGCTGGAGGGTGACCATCCAGAACTTCTGAGCCTTGATGTACTTGTGGTTTTCCTTCCTGGCCACGGGTGGCACGGGAGGGCACTTCTTTAGAAACTCGAGGGCGTGCCCCTGGGCCCGGGTTTCCAGCACCCAACGGTCGGTGGAGATGGACTCCCACACGCTGACGAAATTCACCAGCCGGCCTCCCACTGGGGTGCTTCGGTGGGGGCCCGACGCCACGGTCGGTTCAGTCCTGTTTGGAGGCCACCTTGTCGCCTTGACCTCCCTGGCCACGATGGCGGGAACCTCCAGACTTGCTCCGTCCTCTATAGGCCTCTTGCGACGAGGAACGGGCCGCTTGACGCTAGGTAGAGGAGCCGCTGCCGGAACCTTTGGAGGCCCCTTGCTTGCCTCCGGTGTTCCGAAAGGACGGCTGTCGTTGCTGGAGAACTCCCAGGGCCCGGGCTGTCTCCGTGTCCGTTTTGATGGCTTGCAGGGACTCATCGACTGTCTTCCCAAACAGTTTTTTCCCGTCAAAGGGCATGTCCAAGACTTTGGCTTGTACGTCCTGGCGGAAATCCATCGCCTTAAGCCATCCGTGCCGTCTGAGGCAAACACCGTTGCCCAACTGGCGGAAACCGGTGTCAGCGATGTCCGTTGCCACCGTTATGGTGTGGTCCGACGCCACCTCGCCTTCTTGCAAGATTTCCAGGGCCTCTGCCCTCTTGTCATCCGGCAGGAAGTCCAACAAGCGAGCAATATTATACCAAAGTTCCCTGCCGTAACTGGCAACGATAGCCAGGGCGTTGGCCGCCTTAATCGTCGTCGTCGCCGCCGTGATGACTCGTCGTCCCATTGCGTCGAGCTTCTTTCCCTCGCCGTCCGGCGGTGAAGTCGATGGCGATCCCCCCCCCTGCCTTCTTCCTGGCCGCCGCCGAGACCACTGAATCCGGGGTCGGCTGTGCGCTAAGGCATAATCGGGGACCCCGGTACTTGTTTTCGTATCGGTCCCTTTTAGCCGGCGTCGTGGACGGGTTCTTGAGGAGGGAGAGCCCCTCGTCCCAAATGTCCTCCAGTACAGGTACCGTGAGGACCGTCTTCCTCTTGGTCTCTCGACCTTGATAGAGGAACCCTTCCTCCTTTTCTTCAGGGCAGAGCTGGAAAAGCTCGGATGCCCTGCAGATAATCGCATGGAAGGATCCAATCTCATCGGGCGGGGATGCCCGGGGAGAGGGGGACGACGGGAGGTCCACCCCGCCGTCGCCGCCCTCGTCGTCCGTGCCCGTCATGGCCATGTCCGTGCCCGTGTCATCCCCGCGGACCGTGGATGGGGAGGAGGGTTGAGCAGGCCTCGAGGGCTGGAAGGGTGTAGGAGGATGTGTTCTTCTCCTCTTGGGTGGTGGACTTCCCGATGGGCCAGCCCCTGGCTCCTCCGTCGGGACTGCCTCCGGCTCCTCCGTCGGGGTTAAGGCAATTAGTCCTTATTTCAGAGCATAAGGAGTAAATTGCCATCAAAATGGGTGCCGAGTTGTCCTGCGGCACTGGCTGCGACGGTTGGTCTGGGGCTCCGCCGTCGCATCGGTCGTCCCCCTCGTCGGGATCTCTCTCGACGGGCTGGTCCTCCTCCAAGCCCACGTTGTGGCTCTCAGGGACTTCCACAAGTTCCTCCTCGGAGGTTGTGTCTGAATCTACGATGGCCACTGGCCCCCCCTCTTTCTCCGCCGGGGGCTTCGTGGGGGTTCTTTCGATGGGCTTGAAAGATGCCTCCCTCCGAGGTGGCAGGGAGACTCTGGGCCCCCGAGGCCGCTACCACAGGTGTAACCTCCGCAGGCTGCGCCAGGGTTGCTGCAACCGCCTCGATAGAGGCCTTGGCTGGGTTAATGAAAGCCTTAGTCACCGACTGCGTGCTTGTGGCCTTCACCTTGGGGGAGGGCTCCCCGCCTCGCTCCTAATCAGCTGAAATCTTCGGGATCGACCGGGGCCTCTCCAGAAGCTTGGCCGGGTTCCCGGATTTCCTCTTACCCGAGCCAGAGCGTTGGCTCGTGATCGATGGCACCGGGGAGGATGCGCCCTGCCTGGCAGCCGACGAGCCCGACTGTTCAGCGCTCCCGGTGCCCGTGGACTCGCAGTGCTTAGCCTTCTGTTGGGCCCCCGGTGCCAGGGCGCCCTCATAGGACTTAGAAGACCGCTCGGATTTCTTCTTTTTCTTCTCACCTGACCGGCTCTTTCCCTCCAGCCAGTTGGCGTGACAAAGATGTCAGTCCCTCATGGTACGCTCCGACATGTTCCCGCAAAACGCACAGTCCTCCTCTATGTGCGTTTTGTCCTTGTGAAGACAGTAGAGGCATAAGGATAAGGAATGCTCGTCTTCCTTGAACACGTTCTGCAGCTGGCATCCAGGGCAGGCCCTGAACAGCTTCCCGGGCGTCGAGCTCCCTTTCTCCTGGGCCATGTCCGGGGTAGGGCTCAGAAACTTCTGTAATTCTCCAAAAGCGTCGTTCGACGAAATCTTCACCCTTGAGGGGTGTAGAAACTTCCGAAACGGGTCCCCGTTGATCGGATGTAAAGACGGTGGAGCTTGAGGCTCAATTTAACCGAAAAATTTGAAATTCTCTTTGAAAAAGCGTGAAAACGCAGGAAAAGCTCGAGAGCTATAGCACGAGAACTCCTAACACGAACGTGCGGTAAAAATCTGAGGCGGGTCTTAGGGAGAGGGCAGTCATTGGCTGCGGGCAGTATGACCCAGAGATCAGTGATTGGTTACTACTAGGAAAGACAAAATCAGAAACTAAACTGATACTGTTTTTTCTGTACCGAGGATTCCCAGCCTGACGGGGAATATTCATGAGCATGTGAATCCATGCCAGACCCCATGCTGGAGAATAGTCTCTGCAACTAAAGAATAATTGCACCGCCACGAAGGAAAACTTGAATGTGCGTGTTCAAACAAAAGCCTACGTGTGACACGTATGATGCACACTGCTCCACATGTTCTCCGCACAACATGTACAGTTAAGCATCGTCACGGAGGAAACGCTCAAGCTGAAATCACTGTACTTAGTTTCCCCAAGTGCAATTGACATTACAAAAACCAAATGCTGCAAGTGGCATGAACCTCTACTGACACTACAGTCAGTGCACCCTGCCGACGATCTATGTGTCCAGCTAAGATGCTCCAAAGCTGTGTTTAAAGCCGACCTACCTACAGTAGCAGTGAGCACTGAAGACTCTAGCTAATGTTGCTGCATAAGTGCTACCAACATCATTAAGACTGCCCATTGCAAACTGCTTTATATTACCAAAGCAAGCACCTGTGAACCTTGCATTTGCCATCATGTCAAGCAATGAAGCCGACAGCAGCCTATAGAGCCCACAATACAGCTCCACGCCTCGCCACTCTGACCATAGGGAAGAGAAGAGCACTGAATCACTGCAGCTACAGGCCATGCACCAATTTGATCTCTAGGACACCAGCAGTTTAGCGCCCAGATGGGCTAGATGGCTCAAAGAATTGCAAATTTACATCGATGCATCAGGGGTCCGGGAGGAATGCTGTCTAAGGGTTATTCTAATGCACTCGCTTGGCCCAGTGGTACGAGAAACAGACATTTCAAGGCGTAATTGACTCCCTCAACAACTACTTTGCATCTTTGATAAACGTAGACTACGAGAGACTTATTTTTCACACCACCACCCAAGAAAGAGGTGAAAACATGGACAACTTCATAATGAGACTGAGAAAACAAGCAAAATATTGTGATTTTGATCGATACTCGACAGATTAAGCACTCAAATCACAGAATATCTGGCTGTGAATCATCTGAATTCTGCAAAAAACTACTCCAGAAAAGGAGAACGCGAAATTTTACAGCTAGCAAGAGCTGATTCTGCCCTAGCTCTGCAAACAGACACCCAGCAACATTAAAATTAAGCAATCCGCATCAGCGGCGTGCCCCATTTGCACGCCAGGAGACACAGCGGAACAGAAGAAATGCTAAAGATGCGGATTCAAGTTCCCACATGTTGGTCCATGCACGGCCATAGGTCATCATTGTGACAAATGCCGAGGCGAAAACCACTTCGTCTGTCTGTAGGAAGCATTAAATTCTTTCAACCAGCAGAAACTGGCACAGACTGATGGCCGCAACTCAAGGCCACAACCCTATGCGCGACGTTCACCGACCGCCAGCAGGCGCCGCTCCCACAGCACATCACAAGAGACTTTGCGCACGACAGATGGCGTGAGAAAAAGAGACCACTCTAGTCGCCACAGGAGCAGGCACGACTCCCAATGAAGGAACCCGAGACAGAAAATTAGATATCTAGAAGAATCGCCACAACGGCGACGAGACTCACATTCATTCTCATCCAGCAGGAACCGCAAGAGCGGGCACGTCCACGCATTTGGAAACAGCATCGCCGCAGAATACAGCCCGACAGTATTGCTACAACTAAACGGCCAGAGTCACAAATTCTTAATTGACACCGGCGCTGAAGTAAATGTGATCAACAAGGACACATACATGTCTCTCACCACAAAAAGGGAGTTAAGTGAAGCAGACCACCGATTTATCCTTACGGGTCAAACAAACCCCTCAACTGCTGAGGCACGTTCACAGCCACATGCCAATACAAGGATAAACGCCAAAGAGTCCGGGTTTATGTCATAAAAGGATAAGTGCCAGGGGGAAGCATATTGAGCTTCAAATCAGCAATTCAAATGGTCCTCATTCACATAATGTACCAAATAAAGTCTGCATACACCACTAGTCAGAAGGATATGATACAGAAAATGTTTCCCACGCTGTTCAAGGGTCTGGGGAAGCTAAAAGACAAACATTAAGCTACACATAAACCCACACATTCCACTGATAGGCCAACACTACAGGGGCATTCCCCTCAACATCCAGAGGAATGTGGAAGATGAATTTCAATCCCTGCTAAAGCAAGACATAATTGAACCAGCATCAGGACCCACACCCTGGGTGTCCCCGATCGTGCCTGTGCCCAAAATGGAAAACAAGACCAGCATCCGCATTTGCGTAAACATGAGGGCCCCAATTGTAGCCATAGAAAGAGAATGTCACCTTGCCCCCAGTATGACGGACATGATGCACCTACTTCATGGGGCAAAAGTATTTTTGTAATTGGACCTAAACAAGGGTTACCACCAGCTTCAACCGCACCCATTTGCTCAATACATTACCACATTCTGAACACACAGGATTATTTAGATACAAAAGACTCAGATTTCCCCGTCATCAGCGGCCAAAATCTTTCAAAATGAAATTCACCAAATCCCAAATTGCCTAAATTATAGCGATGACATTCTAATCTTTGGCACCACCCAAGAAATACATGACGATACCTTAAGAAGACTGTGCATGGCCGTTGAAAACGCTCATCTCACGCTCAACCCAGACAGGTGTGAAATCAGAAAATCCACTTTAAAATTCTTTGGACACACATTTTCAAGCAACGGCTTACAACCTGATCCCGAAAAGGTGCAAGCGCTGGTGGAGGCCCCCACACCCACCTCCGTGTCACAGTACCCTCATTCCTGGGCATGCGCTATATTCAAAACCTTGCATCAGTAAGCACGCCTCTTAGATTACTTACCGGAAAACATCAAGAGTTCCACTGGTCAAATCAATGCGAGGAAGCCTTCCAGGAAATTTAGAAGCGCATCACATGAGCATCCTGCATGGCATACTATGATCCGGATCTTGACACGGAGCTGACAGTAGATGGCAGTCCACTGGGACACAGAGCGATACTAGCGCAATCAAAACCAAGAGCATCACCAGACTCCCCGAGACGCATTGTAGCCTATGCAAGCCGCAGTCCGTCAGCAACTGAATGTGCATACTCACAGCCAGAGAAGGAAAGCCTAGCGGTTGTATGGGCATGTGAACGCTATCATCAGTTTCTATATGGACACCCATTCACAATCATCACTGACCACCAGGCCCTCACCACCATCTATGGCAAACCCACTGCTAAAAGGCTGCCACACATTGCCAGGTGCGGACTAAGGTTACAAGAATAGTCCTTCAAAATCATACATCACCCAGGCATGGACAATAACCCAGCAGACTTCCTGTCCAGGTACCCGCTTCCAGCTCGCGATGATCAGTCTGACAAAGCGAACCAATACATAAACTACTTGATAAACAATGCACTCCTCAAATCCATTACAATGGCTCATCTAATAGAAGGCCTGAAGAAGGACCAACTATTGGAAAAAATACAGGCGTGCCTGCAGTCCAATCAATGGCACAACAGACAACCATGGACAAACCCTATCTCCAAGTGAGGAAAGACACTTGGGCACATTCAAGCTCATCAGACACATACTATCATCATCATCGCCAGAAGGTCTTCTGTTAAAAGATAACAGAACTGTAATACCAGCGAGCCTGCAGGGACAAGTGCTAACCCTAGCACACTTCAGACACAGAGGAATAGTATCGACCAAACGGCAACTCGCAACCAAAGTGTGGTTCCCCCAGATGGACGAAAAGGTCAAACAACTACTGGGCAAGTACATTGAGTGCCAGGCAGTTGCCCCACGCACATTCCCCGAGCCACTCAAAACATCACTGATGCATCTCCAAGTATGGAGACGAAATGGTCATTGACATGTTTAGACCTTTGGCAAATGGCAAGTATGTGCTAGTGATTGTCGACAAAATGTCTCGATTCCCTGAAGTGCACCTCATCCACTCCACAAGCACTCAAGCAATAATAAAAGCTCTAGACAAAACTTTTGCAGACTATGCTGTGGTGGAGAAATTCATGAGCAACTTAAAGCGTCCCCTTCAAGTCTGCTCTATCACCGACAGATCGTTCATGCAGGCCATCTGCACACTACTACGAGAATACAGAAATACCCCTCACAGCTCGAAGGGGGAATGTCCGTCTGTTCGCCCTGGTGTTTGGACGAGTAGTAAGAACTACGCTACTCCACAATACTCATGCCGCTCTTCCCAACACCTATATCAACAATGCAAGAGCGAAAGACAAAGATAGCAAAACAAAGATGAAAGAATATGCGGAGATCCGCAGACCTGCAAAACTAAGCTCCATCCAAATAGGTGACCAGGTCCTCGTCCGACACAATCAAAATGCCAAAGATACCCCAGCTTTCAAGACAGAGCCAATGACCGTGACTCACAGACACGGGTCAATGATAACTGCTACAAGCCCACAGGGCACCATCACACAGAACTCCTCGTTCTCCATGACTTTGAAGGCGACCATAACTCAGCAAGCATTGAGTCGACACAGGACGAAGAGTCAACTGACAGATTCTGAATACAGAGAAGAAGACAGACGCTGACGATAGCGACGGTGACTACCGGGAGGCAAGCAAGCTTCCACCTGCACGCAGTCCATTGCGTAGGACAATACGCAAGCCATTAAGATGGAAAGAGGAAATAAACTAACCACCCCAGTTTATATGTTAAGGAGGGGGAGATGTCATGTCCCCTTTCTATAGTTATTACTATGGAGGGGCCAGGTCTCCTTTCTGTTGTCATGTTTGAGTGGGCGGCGCCCCACGTGTTATGGTGGGCGGGGTTTCCACCAGAAAAGCAAAGTTCGAGCCTGATCATTAAACAGAACTGTAACACTAGATATTGCAATTGTCAGCACCTATTTAACACCCTTGAACACGTCTAAAAGGTGGCTTGAACCACAGACCTAATTCTCGGACCATGGCAGGAGATAACAGAATATTCTCCTACCAACTAGGGGTATATATAGATGGGGGGGTGCTGTATAGGCCAAAGGAAATATTTTAATACGACAGACCAACATGAGGAATTATGGAACAGGGATGCATCAGGTAACCATTTACAACTGTTCCCCTTGCACAATCCGAGAAGTCATTTAGGCGAACTCTCAGTGAGCACACGGATCTCAGGGATTGCGTAAGTAGGGCAAGCATAGGCTTTCCAAGTCCCAAAAAATGTTCACATGTTCCTTGTGCAGAGCCACTCTCTGTCTTTAGTTTCACGGTAGACGTAGAGTACTTCAAGCATCAAATAAGGGACCATGTTGATGTACTGGTCCCATACCTATGAAGACACAGGCAAGCTGGTCAATGACTAATGAGCTCTGAAGGTGACACAGGTAGTATAGCTCAGGGGCAACATGCTCGTCTTGGAAGCAAGACGCAGACCAACACAGGTTTGAAGTCCGGGTCTGCGCTTAGAAACCTCTTAGGTATTAAGCGGGTTATAAAAAAAACAATTATACAATTATAGCTCTTGGTCGCAATACAGGTTCTTTCACATCAGAAAGTAGGACCCAGACTCACTGAGGCAATCCGCTTAAGGACAGTTACCATTCTGACGTGCTGACAGTGCTCCGGGTTGCATTAAAGAGCCAGTCTCATGATTGGAAGCATTTAACTCAGCCTGTGCCCCTGAGCACCAGTACACTGCGGACAGTTTGCAACATACGAGAGGTCAGATGTGAACCAACTCCCAGCAATATGGGCTAGCTCCTCTGGTAAAAGTTGGAGGTAGCCCAACTGACTAAGCTCTTCACAGCTCCCACCATGTTCCCCAAGATGCCCAGGCACAAGGCTAGGTGCCCGTAGCCAGCATAGCTGCCAAAAGTTTAAAATCTCTAACTGTCCTTTAGAACAGGAGTAGCCTGAACACCAACTGAATACAGAACTGAATCTCTACCACAGGGGTTCCCAAGGAGTTCCTACGAACAACCTGTTAGGGGTTTTTCCTAAAGTCATACTGGTAGTAAGACTTTAGCGTACTAATTCAGGATCTTGGTAGAGTGTCAGAGCAGTCAGGCTTATCTTAAGAGGAAGATGTGAGCTGTAGGTAAGTACACTAAACCTTAGACATGCACACCAAAGAAATGTACACATATAATTTATATAAAATTATATATGCACACCAGAATCACTGTAAATACTTTAGACGTTTACACTAGAACACTTACGAATACACATCAAAGTACACTCACTTTTGGGAGTGTTCCCGGTTACATTTGTAGCAACGTTAGAAAGGAAAAAGACAATGTTATCATATTATCGGTTATTACGCGCACCTGTGGTTTACAACAGTTCAAATGGTAATACATGTACCCTATAAACACACATAGTGAAGTCACTTTAAGGGATAAAAATGGTTAGTTAGTGGAAGATTAGCCTGGTTCAAGGTTCTAGAGAGTTTCTTCGCACAAGTCTTTTGAGTCCAAAAACGCAACCCTAATTTAAAGGCAGTTCGGAGAGGGCTCAAAGTCTTGACAAGAAGCAGAATACAAAGAGTTCCTGAGGATTTCTTCCAGTCTATAGTGTTATAGAAGCAGCATGTTAACAACTAACAAGGGAGACCTGTAAAAAGAATTAAAGGGACAGAAGCAGGGGCTTGAGTTGGAGGTAAGAGGGGGTGACCCTGGACACCTTTAAGTGCACTCCTACGCTTTGGAGCGACTTCTTGGAATCAGGTAAGCAATACCCTTTTCCTCACAGTACCTTAGGTTAGAAGAAAATATTTGAGCAGGATGCTCCACGACGTTGCAGCACTGGACCCGACCTCCATATTCCTTGGTCTGATGACTGAAGTCAGGGCAATGGACGGGATCTCTCAGCAGCGGTATCTCTCGAGGGGAGGACCTGTGGTGCGACTTTCTGCAACTTCTTGGTTCACTCTGCGGTTTTGGGGCCTTTTCTGCCGCACCAACAAATGACATGGATCGTCTGGTCAATCTTCTTCACTTCCTGCAGTCCTACACTCCGGTGCTGGAGTCTGAGCAAGATCTCTGGAGTGTCCTTACGGGCTCAGCAAAGATTTGGACAGATTCGGCCTTTCCACAACGATGCACTCGAAATGGGCAGCAGGTCTCCTCGTGTTGGGATTCTGCAGCTCTGGAAACTCCTAGAACCTCGGGTGATGACTCAAATCAAAGTTTTAGTCTTGGGACTGGTTGTCTCATCAACCATAAGGATGGAGTCTTCTTCGGAGCGCCTCCGTCGCATAGAAAACGGGGTCAGGACAGCAGTGCTCGCTTAACAGTGTTACAAAGAGCCGCAGGCGTCTCTGGGCATCGTCTTCTTCAGTTACTTCAGACCAGTGATCAACTTGCTTTTCACTCCAGAAGCCACACCTTTTATACAGTTCCAATACACACTCCTCTGCAATCTCTCAGCATTTTACAGAAAGGGGCATTTGGCTGTCCAATCAGGACAGCCAGACCCCCTGTGGGAGCTGGTGCTATTCAGGCACTCAGGCAGACAAAGGAGAGGGGGGGTTCAAGAATACTCCCACACTTCCTGCCTGCCCAGATACTCTGGAGCCTAGGCAGGTATATCCAAGGGTTTCCGCCAAATACAAAACACACCCACTGTCTTCCCCGGGCCAGAATAGAAGAATGGCTAACAAAGGACAACCACGCAAGTAATGGTGAATAAAGAAGGCAAGCCCCAAGTTGGTACTTGAGTGCCCCTATTGTGCGCTACCGGGGCTATGGACATAGCCTGCGGCATTAAAAATTACACAATAGTGGGTATAACACGTCCACTGCCACCAGCCATAACTAGGAGATTGTCTATGTGACTAAAGTCACAAGAGTAGAGAGGAGGAGGATACTAGGTATCCCTTTGGCACTCCAATGAAGGTGGTATCTGCCAATATCTCAGACTATACAGTTTTGGGAGGGATACCAAGTATCTCTCTATCCACTCATTCAGGATTGAAAGAAAAAGGTCCAGAAGTCCAGCAAAAAGTGCCAGGGTCTCGCTAGGAGAGGGAATGAAGCATACAAATGATAAATCTCCCTAACACAACCTCACACCATGCTAGGTGTCTGTTAGGCAGTTTTTGTACCACCATCTGTTAAACCTAGGGAAAAGAGGAAAACACTGGACACAAAATGGAAACCAAACCTTTCTTAAACGTGGGTACTGGGGGCAGAGCAAGAAGGCTCAACTCTCAGGTAGGGTAGTAGGTCGACAAAGTAGTACTAATCAGTCCATACACAAACATGTAGAAAATACACTACACTGATATACTGAAAAATACATACTTTAATAAAGACACAAAACAAACCATACATTCAAATAAGCACTTTAGTCATACTACTGTTAAATAGCAGGCTGGACACGTTGTGGAACGTAAAACAATCCGCTTTATTTGGTTTACACTTCTCGGGCTCTTATTGATAACAAATGTCCACAATAAACCACAACTTGCTTCGAACGTTAGCCGTGTGGTTGGAGGGACGTGAGCGCAGCACTTCTGTGGCTCGGTGCTCATCGTCCAGTGTCCAAAGAAAATAGAGTAGTTCAAACGAAAAGAAAAAAACGCCACTTCCTTCTTGTGGCTCAGTGTCCTGTTGCCTCTCAGGATGTTATTGCAAGCCCCTTCTGTTCCCTGGAGCTCACCTTCTTGTTAAACGAAAAGAAATGTTCAACCAAAGTCATGCACTGCTTCTTCTGGCTTTCTCCGGTGCCGATTGCTATCAGGACACAGAATGGGCACCTCAGCCTTCTTGTGCTCACCCTACTAGTACGTCCATTCAAATCCAGCAGCGTCCGCTAGCCTCTCCACGTTCTACAGTCAGTTCGAGAAAAAGAACGCCCAGGAAGAAGCTAGTGCAGGTTTTGAACAATTTCCTCCACCCTCGCCTATCAATCCCAGGTGTTCCTAATCTCATTGACTCAGATTGTGGTGCCTCCCACCTTTCGCCCCCATTCTTCTGTGTTCCCCGTTCCTCCCACTTTTCACCATGTCTTTTCCCCCACTTTCGGGTCCCCACTGTTCCGAATGCATAGCCCTCACGGATGTAAGGTAAGTGCAGTGTTTTCCTGCTGTTTCTGCTTTATTTTGTTCAGTTTTCGGACCGATGTACAATTTGTGAAGTAGGGCATGCTGGGATTGGTAGTCCTCCGTAAACCATGAAAAGGCTCAGTTATTGAAGTGCGTTGTGGAAATTCCTCATTCTCCTTTCCCACCAACATCATGGGTTGATTTATGCCAATTTCCTACGCTCTACAGTGTTCACTGTGGCCCATTATAGACTCAGACTCCACAGCCACACCTCTCTATATCTGAGTCGTTGCATTGCTCTCGGAATTCGACTTGCCATCTGAATTCGTACCCTTGGAGTCCTTCAGTTCATCCTCACAAACGCCCCTCAAGGGACCAAGCCGTTCCACCAGCCACCAACTGATATTTACCTAGTTTGTGAACAGTCACAAAGGTGTAGGGCTGTAGAATGAGGAACCACCGAAGAACCCTGTGGTTCGAGTCTTTCTGTACAGATAAACACCATAACGGTGCATGATCTGTGAATATTGTAACGTTTCTTCCCAGTAGGTAGTACTGCACGGGCTCATCTGCCCATTTCATCATCAAACATTCTTTCTACCAGGTGGAATATGGAAGCTCATGTGCCAGTCATTTTCTGCTGATAAAGGCGATGGGACGCAAATCAGTTTCAGAACCCTGAGATAACACAGCCCCCAGCCCGCATCCTGAGGAGTCGGCTTACAGAAAAGAATTGCTGGGAGAAGTCCGGACAGTGAAGAACCAGTTTGTTGGTAATCATCTGTATCAATGAAAGAAATGCCTGTGTGGCTTCTTTCGTGATCATCAAGGGCAGGTTAGTATTCAGGGCATCTGAAAAAGGCTATTGTGGAAAAGCGAGGAAGGAATCTTCGGTAATATCCCACAAAGCCTAAAAAAGCACATAACCGTTCTGGGTCGTGGGGACTTGGAGTTTTTGTAAGGCTTGCACTTTATCCAGTAGTGGTGTTATCAACCTCCCTTCCTTCTGAGTATCACACATATTTGGTGGTTTCTGCTGCAATTTTGTTTTTTTGGGGGGTTGATATGTAGACCAGCTTTTTGTATGGTTTTAATCACCTTCAGTAAATGTGATACGTGTTCCTCCCGGTTTGTACTGAATAGGACTATATCATCCAGTTATGCTGCTGCATAGGTATCATGTGGCTTTAGGATCTGGTCCATCAAGGATTGAAATGTAGCCGGAGACCCATGCAACCCGAATGGCAACAGCGTGAATTGAAACAGACCCTGAGAGGTGACGAATGAGTTTTTCTCCTGATCTTCCGGGTTAAGAGTGATTTGTAAGTACCCCTTTGTTAGATCAAATGTACTTAAATAGGATGCTGACCCCAGTTTCTCGATCAACTCATCGATCCTTGGCATAGGGTAGGCTTCATAGTGTGGTATTTATTGGTTTGTTATTTATAGTTCGCAGCGAACCTGCAGGTACCTGGGCACATTACAAGGTTATGAAGCTGCTTAGTTACACACAGTAGAAAGTAGGCAGTTCAACGATATACAATACAAGGGGATACTATTTACAATAAATATTAAGGTGGACAGTCCAGGGATATACAGTACATGGGAATATGATTTACAAAAATTACACAAGCAAGATTTATTTATACAGCAGGCAGGTAGAGTTAGAAGTATGCATTTAGATATTGACGGTAGTGTACATTGTGCAGAAGTATAATACAGAGATATGTGCAGTGACTAGAACGGATCATTGTTGGAAATTATCCAATTTTGCATAACTTTTCTAAATGTAAAGAAGGAGTGGTTGTTTCTTAGTGTTGTGGGCAGGGAGTTCCACATTTGGGCGGCCATAACTGGAAAACTACTGCCACCAGCCTTTTTGAGTTTATACCTAGTCACTTCAAGGCGGCCTGGTACTAAGGGGCTAGATTGTTGAGACATTTAAAAGGTCAAGGGGGTCGTTTTCAATTTTGTCTCTAATATTGCATTCAGTTGTCTAGAATCCATGCAGAACCTAGTGGTACAGTCAGGTTTCGGTACTAGTACCACTGGGGAACACCAGGCGCCCTTCGAGGGAACTATGGTCCCCATTTTTAGCATTTCACTGACGGTTGTCTTTGCTGCAGGAATTCTATAGGGTCTGAGTCAAACTATCTTTTCTAGTTCAGTTTTTATAGAATGGGATTCTAGGGTTGTTCTGCCAAAGAGTCCTGAAAAAAAACCTCAGCTACAGGTTCTAGTCTAGCAAACAATTCTGCTATTTTGTCCACCTTCAGATTCTCTCCTAGCATTACATCCTGTCAACTGCTAGAAATATTGGGTTCGGTCTGTTCATTTACTACCAACTCAAACATCGATACACATAAGGCCGTAGTAGCCTTTTTCCACATTTTGAGCATGTTTATATGGTTGTTTTGAGGTTTCGTTTGTCTATCTGGTTGAGCTAACATATTATTGGCCGTGCTGGGTAACAAAAACCAACACTTTGTCCCCTACCTTAAGGGATCCAAGCCTGGCCCCTTTGTCATAATATTTTTCTTTTTCTTTTTGGATTTGAGCTCTTCCAGGGTTTTCTTGTGCATATTGAAGTCTTCCAAGATGGTCCTGGAGGTCATTCACAAACGGTTAGGTTTGTCTCTTCTTCAGTCTCCCAAGTTTCCTTTAACAACCCCAGTATGGATCTTGGCTGTCTCCCAAATAACAGCTCAAATGGGGGTAAACCCTGTAGATGATTGTGGAGTGTCCCGTAACACCAATAAAAACCATGGTAGGGCTCAATCCCACCCCAACCCTGTGGGGCTGGTGGCTATGAGTTTCATTTGCTTTATTGTCTGATTATATCTTTCCACAAGGCAATATGTTATCAGATGTGAAATTCCCAAGGTTTTGCACACTTCCCTCATTACTACTGACATGAAGTTGCTTCCCTGGTCTGTAACGACTTCTTGGGGAATTCCCACTGTAGCGAAATAAGGGAATAAAACATCACAAACTTGCTTGGCCTAGGTACCTCTCAATGGAAATGCTTCTGGATACCTTGTAGCATAATCCACCACTACCAATAGTTATTTATACCCACGGCTGGTAGGCTCTAGGGGTCTCATGATGTCCATCCAGATTCTTTGGAATGTTCTCTGATAATGGGTATTCTCATGGATGACCCAGGAGGAAGGTGGGTACTGGTCTTTTGACACGTTGAGCAATTCAGCCAATGAACAAGTTACTTCTTACCTTGTAACGTTCTTTCGACGGGATGTTCCTCCGACGTATTCCTTATATTTGATAATACGTTTCCAGCTTGCTGGCCTCGGAAAATTTTTCTGTAGCGGGCACTGCGCGTCGACGTCCGCCGAGTCGATGTCCCTCGACGGCCACCACAGGCTGACGTCACCATGCGCTGCGTCCGTTGCGCAGTTCCGTTTTGTAGCATAAGAAAAGTCATGTCTGAATTGGTTATTGACCTTGAAGGAGCGTAAGCTGCAACCACAAGGGAAGTATCACTGCGGGGATGGATGGGAGGGGCGATGAGGAATACGTCGGAGGAACATCCCGTCGAAAGAACGTTACAAGGTAAGAAGTAGCTTGTTCTTCGAAGGGATTGTGTCCTCCGACGTATTCCTCATCTTTGATAGACTCCCATAGCAGTGGCATGTAATAGGAGGTGGGAGTGAGAATGTTATGTATCCCTTGAGAGATGGACCGAATGTAATACGGCCTTGCCAAATCTGGTCTCTTGACTAGTGGAGGAATCCAGATTGTAAAATTTTGTGAATGTATGTACGGACGACCATGTGGCAGCCGGACATATGTCTCTGACCGGTACCCCTCTTTGGCGAGCCGAAGAGGCTGCGATACCCCTGGTTGAATGAGCCCTCAGATTTTGGGGTGGCTCTTTCCCTGCCAGTTTGTAACATTCCAGAATGGCCAAAATAATCCACCTGGAGATGGTTTGTTTTGTTATGGGTAGTCCCAACTTGTGACCTGAGTATCCTACAAACAGTTGGTCTGCTTGCCTGATCCTAGCCATTCGGCTGATGTAAAAGCTGAAAGCTCGCCTTATGCCCAGCCTATTTAGCCTTTCCTCCTCTTTCCCCGGATGGGGAGGAGGGTAGAACAAAGGTAAGGTAATTTTCTGAGTAATATGAAATTCAGAAACCACCTTTGGGAGGAAATGAGGCTTCACCTGTAGGACAACTTTGTCCTTGAGGAAAATTGTATGTGGGGGTTTACAGGAGAGAGCTTGTAGCTCGCTCACCCTCCTAGCAGATGTTAGTGCTACCAATAGGACAGTTTTCAGCGTGAGAAATCTGAGCAAACAAGAGTGAAGTGGTTCGAATGGAGTGCCCATTAGGAAGTTTAAGACTAAATTTAAGTCCCATAAGGGAACCTGGAATGGTTTTGGAGGATAAACATTAGTTAATCCCTTGAGAAATTGTATCACTAGGGGACGTTTGAAATACGATGGTTCCTCCGCAGTGCGCTTGAAGATAGAAAGCGCTGCAAGATAGCCTTTTACAGTGCCAACTTGAAGGCCTGAGTTTGCCAAGTAGAGTAGAAACAAAAACACCGTTGGTGTACCACATGAAAAAGGGTCGATATTCTCTTCCCTACACCATCTGCAAAATTTGTTCCAACGGCAGCGGTATAAAGACTGTGTTGCTGGTCTTCTGGTCGAAAGCAACACCTTCATGATGTCATCAGAGAGATCCCAATCCTTGTACCTCACCCTTTCAGAATCCAAGCGTGAAGGTTGAGGGTTCTGATGTCTGGATGGAGAACCTGACCTCACTTCTGCGAGAGAAGATTCTTTTTGAGTGGAAGACGGATTGGAGGACTGATGGACATATCTAGAAGGTCCGGGTACCACGTTCTCCTGGCCCAATCCGGGGCAATTGGGATCATGGTTTTCCGGAATCTTCTCAACCTCCTGATCATTTGAGGAATAACAGGGACTGGTGGGAACGCGTAAAGGAGTGGAAACTCCCAGTCCACTACGAACGCGTCTCCTAGAGCTCCTCTCGGGGGAAATTCCCTTGAACAGAACAGATTGCACTTCCTGTTGGTGCTTGTGGCGAACAGATCCACCTGAGGGGTTCCCCAAAGGACGAAGATCTCTTGAAGGACTTCCTGAGCTAGCTCCCACTCGTGGGAGACTGTGCTCTGCCTGCTCAGAGCGTCCGCTGTCAAGTTCTTCTCTCCGGCTAGGTGGACTGCCGATAGAGAGATTCCTTCTTGGATTGCCCAAAACCAGAGCTCCATCGCCTCTCTGCACAGAGGCAGTGATCTTACGCCTTCTCTTTTGTTGAGGTAGTGCATGGCCACCGTGTTGTCCGTCATTATCAGGACATTTCTCCCCTGTACTGATGGCAGGAAAGCTTTCAGCGCTAGTCTGATCGCTCTCAGCTCCAATAGGTTGATGTGTAGTCTGGACTCCGATGGAGACCAACAACCGCTGATGGTCAAGTCGTTGGCATGGGCTCCCCACCCCGTGAGTGAGGCGTCTGACTACTGTTATCTCCGGCCATGGTTGCCAAAACAGTTCTCCTTTCAAGATGTTCTCTGGATAGGCCCACCATTGAAGGACGCGGGCTACCTTGTCCGGAATCCGGAGGAGATCTGTCATTCTCCCTGAGAACTGGGACCACTGACTTCTCAGTGCCCACTGAAGAGATCTCATTCTCAGGCGAGCCTCTGGCACAAGGAAGATGCAGGATGCCATGAGGCCTAGCAACCTCAAAGAGTCGAAGGCTGGGAGACGTTGGGCATTTTGAAACTTGGTGACCATCTGTAGAATATCTTGAGCCCTCACCTCTGGTGGCGAGGCTTTTCCCAGGGAAGTGTCCAGGACCGCTCCAATGAACTGGAGTCTCTGTGATGGTATCATCAGTGACTTCTTCAAATTGAGGGAGAAGCCCAGTTTGTGAAGGAAGTGGCAGACATGATCTAGCTGGGCCTGGGCCGGTTTCGAAGATACAGCCCTGATCAACCAATCGTCCAGGTAGGGGTAGACGTGGATCCCTTCCCTCCTTAGACTCGCCGCCACTACCGACATCAGCTTGGTGAAGACCCTCGGGGCGGAGGTCAGCCCAAATGGCAGAACTCGAAATTGATAATGAGAGTTGCCAATTGCGAACCTCAGGTATTTCCTGTGTTTGAGATGGATTGGCACATGGAAATAAGCATCCTGAAGGTCCAGAGATACCAGCCAGTCCTGGAGCTGGAGGGCCTGAAGGATCTGAGAGAGAGTTACCATCTTGAACTTGTCCTTCCTGAGGAACTTGTTCAATTCCATAAGTCCAGGATGGGTCTCAGTCCTCCGTCTTTATTTGGTATGAGAAAGTAGGGGGGGGGGGTGGAGTACCAGCCTTTGTTCCTGTCTGCTACAGGTACCAGTTCTATGGCACCTTTCTCTAGCAGGTCTATAATTTCCTGCAAGAGGAGCGGATCTGGAACTTTTAGAGAGCTGTTCCCCGGTGGATGACTCTGAGGGATGTGTAGAAAGGGTAGGCAGTAACCCTGGGCAACTGTCTCCAATGCCATAAATACTGACTGCACTAGAGAGTACTTTAGCTCTGTCAGCAGACCACAGTAGTAGCACATTTGTGTATATACATGCTTTTTATAACAACATTTTTGGTTCAAATATTAAGAACCTACCATTTTTTGCAGACAGGTTCATGTAAAGGGAATATCGTTCTAACTAAATATAAATGTTGGTCGCACTCCTGAACCTAGAATCTATGCTTTGCTTTGAATGAGGACAATCCTAGTGTTCAACATTGTCTATTTTTCTTTGATCCATACACCATGGCAACAGGTTGCACAATGAGTTCTTCTTGCCTGAAGATGTTTATGTGATTTTCTTTTAGACTACATGTAAATAAACACATATCCCCTGATTGAAAAGGGTGCACAAATATTGACACGATTTGATCTGTTTTCTGTTTCTTAGAAAAATGCGAGTCCATGTTCAAGCTCTTGCAAGTCTGGAATAGGGTGATTACTTTGAAACACCACCCAAGTTCCCTTTAAATATAACATTCTATAATTTGAGAATTGTCTAAATCTAAACGGCGGTAACCAGCCCCCTTGTTATACACTCCAATGCCCAAGCATCTGACGTTATAGCCTGCCATTCCGTCAGATGGTGAGTTAACCTACCCCCTATAGGTGTATTGTGTGGAAAGGCCTCAGAGTGGTTTGGGGGAAGCCGATGCAGATGCTGAGGGTAAAGAGGAACCTGCTGCTGCTGCGGCCTTCGTACCTTTGACCCGTCCACCTCAGGTGGATCTCCTTTGGCCTCTTTGAGCCGGCTCTCCTCTGCCTTTCCCGAATGCGGAATAATAGCGAAAGGACTTTCCTCTCCCAGAGGTTCCTGAGGGGCGAAAAGGAGTTTGGCGGATAGCAGCTTCTAAAGATTTTGCTGCGCTTTAGAAGTCTGCAACTTTTCCAGACTGTCATCAGCCTTTTTTCCGAATAGTGAAGAGCCGTCAAAGGGCATATTCAAAAGTCTGGCCTGTACATCTGGGGCAAAGCCAGACTTTCGCAACCACGCATGTCTGCGGATTGTTGTACTAGCCGCCATGGCCCTGCTGATACTGTCAGCGGAATCAATGCCAGTTTGAAGTGATTCGCACATACCATCTTTGCCATCTTTAATAATGTTAAGGAAGGCTTCCTTTTCCTCTCCTTCGGGTATGCAGTCAGCCGCTGATGAAGCACACTCCCATAGTGTGTGCCTGAACCTGGCGAGCGTACAGGTGGCGTTGATGGACTTCAACGCCATACTACAAGCAGAGGAAACTTTCTTTGCCATAGAATCGTACCTCTTGTCATCTCTATCCTGTGGGACAGTAGGGTAAGCAGTCCTACTGCTAGATGAAGTTGCCGCTTGAACCACCAGGCTCTCAGGAGTTGGGTGTTTTGATAAGTATTCAGGGTCAGCAGCCGCTACCCTATACTTGGCTGACAATCTTTTATTGACCGCAGGGATAACTTCAGGAGTTTCCCAATTAGATGTAATTTTCCTTTGCAAGGCTGCATGGAAGGGGACCACAGGGTCCTCCTGTGGACCTTTGTCTAATATGCCTGTTAGGTCATCCTGTTGAAAAACAGGGGAAGGCGCAGACCAACCCATAAATTCAATAATTCTTGCCATAAGGGTTCTATATGGTGTTTTGTCATGTTCCCCTGGGTCTGGCTTAACAAATTCCACTTCTGGGGAAGTGTCCAGCCCACTTGCCTTATGTAGTGACTCCTGTAGGTCCTTCAGCCTTCTTTCCTCAGAGGTCAAATCCTCTGAAAAAGGCAGTGTGGTCCTCTGTAACCCGAATGTTTCCTGGTCAGAATCTTCCCCCTCTTCATAAATTGAAGATAGTCCAGGGTACTCGGACCTCTGAAATGGTGTAAAACCCATCTCTAAGGCAGAAGGAGCCAAACTCGTCATTATTGGGCGAGAAAACATCGATGTCGTTGACGCCGATGTGACAGGCTTCGAAGGCGCCGAGAACGGCGTTGAAAAAACTGGAAGGGGTCTCGAAGAACTCGAGAGGATCGGGATCCTACTCGAGGACATCGACGACGGTCTCAATGTCATGCCGGAGGCCCTTGGAATCACCGTTGGCTGTGGAGTTGCCTTGGTCTTCTCTTTCATCGGTGTCGATGTCGGCGTCGACGATGGAGTCGATCGACCGATGCGTCGAGGAACCCTTCGACAACAGCGTCGATTCATGCGTCGAAGGAATCTTCGACGACGGCGAAGATGGTGCCTTCTTACCCGATGGCTCGTGGCGCTCTCGGGTGGAATGTTTCGCCGGGTGCTGCGACTCGCGGCAGTTTGATTTTTTGGGTTTTTCACCCGGGGTATCACCCTCAGCTGTCTTCGAGGGGGTCGAGGCCGCGTTCTCGAAGACGCTTAACATTTTCTTTCTGAATTCCTCCCACTCAGCTTGAGAGCTGTGTTTTGTGGGAAAGGAGACCCTTTCTGGGGACACAGAAGACGAGGAAGGGGATCTTCGACGTCTCTTTTTTGAGTGTCTTGATCTCGACGAATGGTGGGAGCTACTTCGAGATCTAGAATGTGAGTGTTTGACGGGGAGGAGACGAATGCCTCGACTCAGCCGAAGAAACCTTTGAGGAGGTTTTGACTGACTTACCTCTCTCGAGCTTCCCCTTGCGCTCCTTCAAGACTTTCGCCGTCATGGACATGCAGTCCTCACACTCCGAACAATGATGCTCGGATCCCAAGCACCACACAAGCAGATCCTGTGTGGATCCGTTATCGACATTTTTTTTACCGCAGTCTCGACATTTCTTGAAGCCGGATCGCGGCGTCGTCGGTTCCGATGAAGATGCCATCGAGAACGAGTAGTATATAGAGTTATCCTGACTGAACTGAGCAATGACGTTCCGAGGCCCCACGAAGCGCGGAAAAACAGACGCAGCGCGTGGCTATTTATGGGCATGGTGACGTCGGCGCCGATACGGTGGCCGTCGAGGGACATCTACTCGGCAGACGTCGATGCGCAGCGCCCTCTACAGAAAAAATTTCCGAAGCCAGCAAGCTAGAAACGTATTATCAAAGATAAGGAATATGTCGGAGGACACAATCCCTTTGAAATCTGGTTACTTCGGCATATATTCCTGGCCAGTAGTAGTTCTGCAGTAATATTTGTAATGTCATATTTTCAGCCAAATGACCCTCCTGTATTCTGGTCATGAGCTAACTACACCAGTTTCTCTCTGTAGGATTGTGGAGCCAGCAGCTGTTCTTTCTCTTGGTTGTCGGGGCCTCTAGTCACTCTGTATAGCAGCCCTTGTTTTTCCTTAAGGAAAAGGAGTTTTAACTGGAGTGGTTGACATCCTCTGGGCTTGTTCTCTGGCCCTTTTAAGGGTGTCATCTAACCCAGTTTCTGTACGGAAGGATGGTATATGTTCTTCCAATTCACTAGGGCTATGTCTTGACATTGCCTTTGGCCTTCTGCCTTGGCCAACCTTTTCTGAGCTCGTTAGAGGTATATCCTGGTGGGATGTCTTTCCCGTTCTGTTCCGGAATATGGGGCTTCTTGTAACCATTTGTCAAACATAGGTATGCCTGTGCCTATCAGCATGGGTGCTGAGATGTGGGTATTACTGCTCCCCGTATGGGAACCTGGTCACCTTTTATACCCAATGTGATGTCCCGTGTGGCATACTCCTTTATATCCTCATGCACACATTTTACTGCTATTTTCCTCACCTTGTTGTTGTCCGTGTTGCTCACATGTGGCTGGATAGCTGTCTGGCTGCTTTCAAAGTCCATCATAGCCTGCGCCGGATGTCCATCTACAGTCACTTCTATTATATACGACAACCGTCTCCATCTGATTTCTTGAGACTACAGTGTCCCAATCTCCATGGGTTCTGTTTAGGTTTCTTGGAGCAGAATCTGGCGATGTGGCCCACTCTCTGCACTCAAAACATTGCGGGGCTTGTGGTCTGGGGAATACTGCTTCCCATTGTCGCTTTGGGCTCTTGTCTTAAATCGAAGCTCAGAAGTAGGTGCCCGGAAAGGTCTGCGTCGTACTGTAGTGTGCTCAGACGTCTGTTTTACTGGTGGTATCATAAAAGACCTGGGTGTGCTGGCTTTTTGGTAGGCTGTTGCCACATATATTGCTTCTGGTAAGGTGGTGGTGCTGTCTGACCCACCTCTGAATGGGACTAGGAGGGGCATCCACAAACTGCTCAAACATAATTTTATCCTTTATCTGACATATAGTGGCAGTGTTTGGTTGTAGCCATTTCTCTGCAAGGTCTTGAATCCGGTAAAACAGTTGTCTAGGGCTCTCCCCAGGTTTTCACCAGGTTTCTCTGAACTTTATCCGATAGGATTCCTCATCCATCCCAAGCCTCTCCAAGATTGTTTTTCAAGTTCCCCATATGGTGTGTCTCCTGTGGGAATCGCGGCTTGATAAGCCCCTTGCATAACTCCTGTTAGAGGGGCCAGGAAAAAGGCCCATCGTGTAGGTTTGAAAAATGTTCCCCCCCCTCCCCTCTCAATCCCAAGTGTTCCTAATCTCATTGACTCGGATTGTGGTCCCTCCCACCTTTCTGCCCCATTCCTCCGTGTTCCCCGTTCCTCCCACTGTTCATGTCTTTTCCCGTTCTGAACGCATAGCCCTCACGGATGTAAAGTAAGTGCAGTCTTTTCCTACCGTTTCTGCTTTTATGTGTTTTCCGTTTTCTGACAGATGTACAATTTGTTAAGTAGCGCATGCTGGGATTGGTAGTCCTCCGTAAACCATGAAAAGGCTCTTATTGAAACAAGTTGTGGAAATTCCTCATTCACCTTTACGACCGACATCATGGGTCGATTTATTTCCATTTTCTTCGCTCCACGGTGTTCACCACGTTCCATTACGGACTCAGACTGCACTGTATGTTTTGTTGTTCCAGCCGTACCTCTCCATATCGGAGTCTGTGCATTGCCCTTAGAATTTGCCTTGCCATCTTAATTCGCACTCTTTGAGTCTTCAGTTCATCCTCACAATTACATAGTATTAAAAAGATACCAAGTATATTTTAAAAAGTAATGCTTACACAAGAACTCTCCTAACCCCAATGTCTATATGGGGGAGGAGGATCCTGTGTCATGGGCAAGCACCCAACATAAAATAACAGGGTGGGTGGGGATAGGTGAATCAGGATAACATACAACTATGCAAGTACCTAGAAGCCTTCACAACTAAGGGCAGTGTCCTAAAGGCACAACATTACCAACCCTACTACACCGGGCAAGAGCCTGGTTGCCAGCCCCTAACACATGGCAGGGTGTGCTAGGGGCTGGGAAAAACAATTTTTTCCTAAGGAAAAATAGATTTACAATCCCCAAGGCCTAAAACACAATTCACCAATACATTCAGAACCCCCCCCCCTCCACCCCCAGGACCTTATCACAGTATCATAGTGCCCAGCTGTCCAGAACAATGCAATAAACCATCAGATAGGACGAAACCCATAGTCAACGTTCATCAACAAGCATCCAAGAATCAGTAAACATTGAAGCAGTTACCTTTGCAATACATTTAAATGTATTATGTCAGAAAAATGTATATGTAAATATTTTATGTCTGTAAATATGCATATTATGATTTATGCCCAACCATTGTTTTCTATGGTTGCCTGTGGTAACCCTGTAATGTGTATTATGTGCTCTCCAAAGCCCAGATACATAAGGGTTTGGTGCGCGCTATAAATGCAGTTCACCCATTGATGTATTGACGGGGCCCTAGCTGACCCCCCATGCCCGTGCCACCAGAGTCTTGGCAACCACCAAAGCCATCCCAAACAGTTTTCTGTCACTACTTGCAGGTAGATCTACCCACAATAGCAGCCACGTTTCTAGAGTATAGGGATCATGGTCTCCAACACCCGCCCCATCACCTCAGCGACAGCACCCCAGAAAGTCTGGACCTGGGAACAGGACCAAGCTACATGGTAAAAATCCGCGGGGGACAGATGACATCTCTTGCACTCCAAGGACCGAAGGGAAAACAGTTTATGCAAAGACAGAGGAGAATAATACAGTTAATGCAAGAATTTAAAGTGAATCAAGCGAAACCTGGTGTTACTAGAAATCAACTTAGTCTGAGCAAGTATGCCTTCCCACTGATCGTCAGGTAGAGAACGAGCCATACAAGCTTCCCATTTAGCCCGACAGGAGGTAGAAGAGCCCCCAAGCTCTCGAACTAGACAATACAGGGAAGAGACCACTTTTCTAGAAGAGGGAGGGGCCACAATATACTCTAAGATGGGGGAGGTCTCTGGTGCATCCGGGAAGTCAGGCCATTTCGATTTCAGTACCTCGCGAAGGCGGAAATATAACAACTGGGTAACCGAAGTCCAGTCACCTCTCACCTTAACGTTTTCCCAAGTTATGAATTTCCCTTGTGGTGCCACATCGCCCAGGGTATGAATGTGTAGACTCTGAAAATGCTGAATAACGATGTGTTCAAATGTAAACGGGATCCCACGAATCCTATATATGGCCTTCTTGGGTGAATACCACAAGCCCATCCCCACCAACTTCGCCAAGCTGTCCCAGTCCCTGAGCGTAATCTCCAACGGCTGAACCTCTGCCCTCAAATGGCGCTCACAAACAGCCCAAAGGCAACCTCTAAGGTCCTCCGTTTGAGCGATTGACCTCTCCAACTGCGAGTGTAGCAGGTCGTTCGTTGGGGACCACCACCAAATTGAGTACTGGATCTGTGCCACTAGGAAATAAAGGTACAGGTTAGGGACCTCAAAACCCCCCTGGGTATATGAACTGTACATTGAGCACAGGGCAATGCGGGATCGTTTCCCTGCCCAGATCAATCTAGTCAGCATAGACTCCATTCGATTCCAGAATGATACCAGGAGCCATACCGGAACGTTATTAAAAACATACTATAGTTTTGGTATAACAATCATTTTGATAAGGGAGATGCAGGCCGCCTGGGAGATGGGAAGCCGAACCCAAGAGTCCACCCGGTGTTCCAGATGTTGCAAGGTAGAAAAACAAGTTACTTACCAACTGTAACGTTCTTTCGACTGGATGTTGCTCCCACGTATTCCTCATCTTTTGATAAATAGTTATCTCCAGCTTCGCTGCTTCGGAAAAAATGTTTTCTCGGCAGAGGGCGCTGTGCTCGAGGTCGTGGCGTTGATTGTCCCTCGACGTACTCCGTACTCTGTCGACGTCACCGATGGTATAAGTAGCTCGAGCCGCTCCCGTTGCTTCAGTTCTGTTTTTTAGAAGAAATATATATAGGAGGAACACCCAGGCGTGTCCCATGACCGATACCTTCTTCGTGAGAGGAAAGTGTAAGAAAACGTAAACTGTATTGTGGGGTTGGATGGGAGGGTCGATGAGGAATACGTGGGAGGAACATCCAGTCGAAAGAACGTTATAGTTGGTAAGTAACTTGTTCTTCGAATGGATGGTGTCCTCCCACGTATTCCTCATTTTGTGATAGGCTCCCATAGCAGTATCAATTTCTGGAGGTGGGAGTACCATTTCAGTTTTCGTGGACAGAATGCAGAACTGCCTTTGCAAATAAACCCTTGTTAGAGGAGGCAGCGTCCAAACAATAATGTTTAACAAAGGTATGTATTGTTTTCCAGGTTGCAGCTGCACAAATGTCTGCTGCCGGGACTCCCCTCTTTAGAGCCGCAGAAGTAGCCATTCCCCTTGTTGAATGAGCACGAAGCCCATCTGGTGGTTCTTTTCCCGCTAATCTGTAGCATTCAACTATGGCTAATATGATCCAGCGGGAAATGGTCTGTTTTGTTACAGATAAGCCTAATTTTTGACCAGTGTAACCCACAAACAGTTGGTCATCTTGTATCAATTTAGCCATCCAAGAGATGTAAAAACTAAGAGCCCTCTTGGGATCTAATCTATGTAATCTCTCCTCTTCTTTGCCCAGGTGAGGAGGAGGATAAAATGTTGGAAGTACTATTTTTTGTGACAAATGGAAGTCCGAGACTACTTTTGGCAAAAATTAAGGTTTAACCTTAAGGACTATCTTATCTTTATAAAAAATAGTATATGGTGGTTTGCATGAGAGAGCCTGAAGTTCGCTAACCCTGCGGGCTGATGATAGGGCCACAAGGAGGACAGTTTTTAGAGTTAAAAGCCTCAATGGACTGGAGTGCAGAGGCTCAAAAGGTATGCAAGTCAAGAATTTTAATACTAAATTTAAGTCCCAGGTTGGTACATGAAAAGGTACTGGAGGGTATACATTAGTGAGCCCCTTTAAGAATTGAATTATTAACAGTATTTTGAAGTATGAAACCTCTTCCGAGGAGCGCTTGAAAATGGACAGCGCAGCAAGGTATCCTTTTATTGTTCCTATCTGGAGCCCCAGATTAGCTAGATGTAGCAGAAAATAAAGCACCATTGGGGTGCCACACTGAAAAGGGTCCACATCCTTGTCTTTGCACCAGTTACTAAACCTATTCCAGCGACATCGGTACAAAGACTTTGTTGCTGGTCTTCTGGCCGAAAGCAAAATTTCCATTACGTCATCAGGAAGACCCCAATCCTTGTATCTCAACCTCTCAGAAACCATGCGTGAAGGTTGAGTGTCTTGACCTCTGGATGGAGAACCCGACATTCCTCTTGCGAGAGAAGATCCTCTCTTTGCGGAAGACGCATTGGAGGGCAGATGGACATGTCTAGAAGGTCTGGGTACCACGTCCTCCTGGCCCATTCCGGGGCAATTAGGATGGTTTTCCTGAACTTTCTCAACCTCTTGATTACTTGTGGAATCACGGGGACTGGGGGAAACGCGTACAGCAGTGGAAACTTCCACTCCACTACGAATGCGTCTCCCAGAGCTCCTCTTTGAGGAAATTCCCTTGAGCAGTACTGATCGCACTTCCGGTTGATCGCGGTGGCGAACAGATCCACTTGAGGGGTTCCCAAAAGGGCGAAGATCTCCAGAAGGACTTCCTGAGCCAGCTCCCACTCGTGAGAGACCGTGCTCTGCCTGCACAGAGCATCTGCCGCTGTGTTCTTCTCTCCGGCTAGGTGAATTGCCGACAGAGAGATTCCTTCTCGTACATCCCAGAACCAGAGCTGCATTGCCTCTCTGCACAGTGGCAGTGACCCTACACTTCCTCTCTTGTTGAGATAGTACATGGCCACTGTGTTGCCCGTCATTATCAGAACATTATTTGCCTGTACAGAGGGCAGAAAGGCCATCAGAGCTAGTCTGATTGCCCTCAGCTCTAATAGGTTGATGTGTAGCTTGGACTCCGATGGAGACCAACGACCGCTGATTGTCAGATCGTTGGTGTGTGCTCCCCACCCCGTGAGTGAGGCGTCCGTCACTACCGTTATCTCCGGCCATGGTTGCCAAAAAGACTCTCCCTTGAGAATGTTGTCGTTGCAAGCCCACCATAGAAGATCCTTAGCAACTGCGCTCAGGACTTGCAGAAGATCCGACATATTCCCTGAGAACTGGGACCACTGAGTTCTGAGTGCCCATTGAAGGGATCACATTCTCAACCTGGCCTCTGGTACTAGAAAAATGCAGGATGCCATGAGGCCGAGCAACCTGAGAAAATCGAAGGCCGCTTGACGTTGGGCATTCTGGAATTTTGTTACCATCTGCTGGATGTGGAGAGCTCTCACTTCGGGAGGCGAGGCTTTTCCTGATGAAGTGTCCAAGACTGCTCCGATAAACTGGAGTTTCTGGGCTGGTATCATGTGGGACTTCTTGAAATTGAAGGAGAAGCCCAGTTTGTGGAGGAAGTGGCAGGTGATCGAAAGATGTTCCTGAGCTTGTTCTGGAGAACTTGCTCTGATCAACCAGTCGTCCAGGTAGGGATATATGTGAATACCTCCTTTCCTGAGACTTGCTGCCACAACCGCCAACAGTTTGGTGAAAACCCTCGGGGCGGAGGTCAACCCGAATGGCAGAACTCGAAACTGATAATGAGAATTGCCAATTGCGAAAGTCAGGTACTTTCTGTGCTTTGGATGGATTGGCACATGAAAGTAAGCATCCTGAAGGTCCAATGATACCAACCAATCTTGGAGTTGGAGAGCCTGAAGGATCTGAGAAAGAGTCACCATCTTGAACTTGTCCTTCCTGAGGAACTTGTTCAAGTTCCTCAAGTCCAAGATGGGTCTCAGTCCTCTGTCCTTTTTTGGGATGAGAAAATATGGTGAGTACCAACCCCTGTTCCTCTCCGCTACAGGTACCAGTTCTATGGCAACTTTTTCTAGCACGGTTAAAATTTCCTGCAACAGGAGCGGATCCGGAATTTTGACGGAGTTGGCTACCGGTGGATGATTCCGAGGCCTTTTTAGAAAGGGGAGACCGTAACCTTGGGCTACTGTTTCCAGTGCCCAAGCATCTGAGGTAATGCCCCGCCATTCCTTCAGATGTTGAGAGATCCTGCCTCCCACTGGTGTTTCGTGTAACAAGGTCTCAGAGGGATTTGGAGGGGGCTGCAGGAGTGGCTGAGGGTACAGATGCCGCTCCTGAGGCTGATTTTGCACCTCTTCCCCGTGTTCCACGAGGGAAGTTCCTTTTGCCCCTTTGAGAGGCCTGTCCTCTTCCTCTACCAAAAGAGGAGTAGTATCGAAAAGAACGACCCCTCCAGGAAGATGAGCCGGAATAGGGTTTTAGAGGCTGGCGCAAAGAGGTGCTAAGTGATTTAGCTGCCGCTTTCGAGGTCTGAAGTTTTTCAAGGCTTTCATCAGCCTTTCTGCCAAAGAGCCTCGAGCCATCAAAGGGCATGTTGAGGAGTCTAGCTTGCACGTCCGGTGCAAATCCCGACTTCCTCAACCACACAATTCTGCGTAGCACAACGCTTGCAGCCATGGATCTGCTGATACTATCAGCAGTATCCAGTTCACACTGGAGGCATTCCCCCATTGCCTCCTTCCCGTCTTTGACTATATTCAGGAAGCCTTCCCTTTCCTCGCCTTCCGGAATATGATCAGCCGCCGCCGAAATACAGTCCCACAGGGTATGGGTAAACCTGGCTAGGGTACAGGTGACATTTGCCGAATTAAGTGCCATACTGCCTGACGTGAAAACTTTACGTGCCCAGGCGTCAATCTTTTTATCCTCTCTTTCTGGAGGGATAGTTGGATAAGCAGTTTGTTTTGAAGTGGATGCTGCTTGAATGACTAAACTCTCTGGAGACGGATGTTTATTCAAATATTCAGGATCCGATCCAGCCGGTCTATATTTTCTTGGAAAAGTGCTGTCTGCAGCAGCAATGGTTTCTGGTTTCTCCCAGTTTTTCTCCACAGTCCTTTGAAGGGCCCTGTGAAAAGGGAGAACAGGATCCTTCTGAGGTCCCTTGACGATAATATCCGTCATGTCATCTTGTTCAAAAATGGGTGAAGTATTACCCCCAACCCATGTATTCAACTACCCTGGTCATAAGACCCCTGTACCCAGCATCTGCATGCTCTGTAGGATCAGGTTTGGCAAACTCTAATTCTGGGGATGTGTCAACTTCACTGGCAGAATGTAGAGTATCACTCAGGTCTCTCATTCTAGATTCGTGGTCAATAAGTTATTCAGGAACTTGTCTTGTACCATAAGTAACTCCCAAAGGAGTAGCTTCATCTTCTTCTGAAGCAGACTCTTCATAGATTGCAGACATAGATTTGAAAAAGTCGGATCTGGGCAAAAGAGTGAATCTCCTTTCTTCCTCTTCCATCTGCTTCGAAGGAAATGGCAAATCCCTCGAAGTTTGAGGGTGTCTTCGAAGATGACTTCGATAATGGCGTCTATGACGCATTTGGCTTTGGTGTCGAAATTATCGACGTCGAGGGCGTCAACGAAGTTGTCGAAGTCTTCGACGATTTGTGTTTCTTGGCCGGCACTGGAGAGGTGCTAGAGTCTCGAAGTTTCTTCGACGGTTTTACGTCGACTCGAGGTTTTTTGTATTCCTCGACGCTACTGGTCTTAGCCATAGTAGCCTTGGACTTCCCTTTGTCGTCCAATGGAGCAACCTTAGGGGTATGGCTTTTTCGAGGTTCTTTCTAGGGGGGTCGAGGCTGCATTCTCGAAAACCTCCATCATCTTTTTGCGGAATTCTTCCCACTTACTAGGAGAATCCGATTTAGTCGGACAACGAATTTCTTCGGTCGACTCCGAAGAAGATGATGGAGATCTATGTCTCCTCTTCATTCTTTTCGATGACGACGAAGAATGTCTCGATCTACTTCTAGATCGAGATCTCTTCGAGTGCCTATGGCGATCCAATCCCTTAGAATCAGTCGCTTTCTTATGTTTTTTTGACTAAACCTTTTTTGAGGCCTCCCTCCCCACCGACAGCTTACCTCTCCTCTCACGAAGAGCTTTTTCGGTCATCGATTGGGAGGAGCCGCAGTCGTCGGTTCGGTAACTGGAACCGAGACACCAGAGACAAATCCGGTGGGGATCGGTAATCGACATCTTAGACCCACAATCTGCACACTTTTTAAACCCAGTTCTGGGTGTTGAAGGTGTCGAAGATGATGACATTTTCTTCACAGAAAATAGAAGCGCGCCGTTCTCGATAGCGAAGCGATCGGAAAAACGGAACTGAAGCAACGGGCGCGGCTCGAGCTACTTATACCATCGGTGACGTCGACGGAGTACGTAGAGGGACAATCAGCGCCCTCTGCCGAGAACATTTTTTTGCCGAAGCAGCGAAGCTGGAATTAACGATTTATCACAAGATGAGGAATACGTGGGAGGACACAATCCATTCGAAACATAATTTTCCTGATACAAAAGTGCAGGGGAAGTGGAAACCCTGATACCCAAATAACGGATCCCTGGTGGACACCCCGCGAAGGCCTCTCCCACATCTTGAGGGGTAACTCCCGGTGTAAGTGGGAGTACCTCCGACTTGGACCAGTTTATCTGTAGCCCAGACAGGGCACCAAACGCAACTATCTCCTCCATCACAGGTTGTAAGTTTATTCGCAGATGTTTTATGTATAAAAGCATGTCATCCGCGTAGAGGGAGATGATAGATGCATGTGACCGGAGTATCATACCGCGATGAGAGTGGACTTCTCTCAATACACAGGACACCGCCTCAATAGCCAGGGCAAACAGGAGAGGGGAAAAAGGACAGCCCGGCCTGGTGCCCCGGGAGGGATAGATGGGGGCAGATTGAACCCCGTTCGTGTAGACCCGTGCCTGCGGAGCCGCGTATAGAAGGCAAATCCAGGCTAGATACGTTGAGCCAATACCCGAGCAGTGCAAGACCTCGAACAGGAAAGGCCACTCCACAGAATCAAATGCCTTCTCTGCGTCCAAGACTACCACCGCAATCGGGACCTCCGGGTTCACATTGTGCATCATAGTAAATAATCCACGCAGATTGTTCTGAGTGGATCGTCCAGGAATAAAACCGGCCTGGTCGGGAAGGATTAGTGCTGACATGTGACGGAGAAGCCGATCTGCAAGTAATTAACAATGACTTTATTATCAGTGTTTATCGCCTTGGGTCTTTATTGGGCTTAAGTAATACCGTGGCCAGGGCAGTACGTGTAGATTCCGGGAGTACCCCGGAGGATGCAGCCTCCTCAAAGATTTTACATAGGTGAGGGATGAGCAAATCCGGGTAAGCTTTGTATAATTCAGCTGATATCCCGAACGTTCCCGGGGCTTTGCCATTCGGAAGAGAATCACCCTGCGAAATTCCTCTGCCAAGGGGGGTTCATTAAGAAGCCCACCAATCTCAGGATCTAGCCAACCCAGGGCGACCCTGTCGAGAAAGTCAGTGATCTCGTCATGCCCAGCTGAACCAGTAGCGGTATATAACTGCTCATAGTATTGACGAAATACCTCATTTATCTCAAGCACATCCCTGACCAACGAGCCACCCTGAGATGCCACCTCTAGACTAGGCTCCAAACGATTCTCCTGTCTGACCGCCCAGGCTAGGGTCCTACTCGGACGATCCCCCTCCCCGTATCTCACTGCGGCCACAGGGTTGCCCAGGAATCTCTCCTCGTCATCCATCAGGGCCCGAGCCTCCCACCTCCTCGCTGCAAGAGTACTTTGCAGGTCTGGTGAATCTGCGCTACCTTGAAGGAGCTCCAGATACCTAATTTCCTTCTCCTTGCGTGCCAATGCACCGCAAATACTCTTCAGTACCCCCCCACCTCCTGCGACATGCACCAATCTCGCAGAAACACCTTAAAAGTTTCCCAAACCACCCCCGGACTGGGAACTGACTCAGCATTAAATTGAAAAAACTGATGGCCTGGCGAAGCTCCTCCCGGAACACCAAGTCTTCCAACGCTCGGGCGCGATACCTCCAGCGAAGCAACCTAGGATAAGATGGGGGTCCCTTAAATTTTACCAGCACTGGGGAATGGTACGAAAGGGTATGCGGGAGAATATCCGCCCTGACCACCCCGTGGGCCGAGCCTGGGGACAAACGCAATAAATTCTGGACGAGCTCCCGTGTACACTAGAGTGAAAAGTGAATTCCCGAGCATCAGGGTGACACCGTCGCCACACGTCAAACGAGGGGTAATCTACTATAATGGATTGCCATTTTTGCACAGCGTGGGGAACTGACCGTTGAGTCGATGCAGACCTGTCTCACATGGGAGAAAGGGCCACGTAAAAGTCCCCTGCCCACACTATCTCGTAACCCGGGAATAGTCGTAGATGCTCCGAACACTTTTGAAAGAAATCGGGAGAGTCGTAGTTAGGGCCATAGATGTTAATAAATATCATAGGATGGTTCGCGATCTCCCCAGCCACCAGCAAAAATCGTCCCTCCTCGTCCGCCACTTGTTTGTGAAATTTAAATCCTAAGGAGCGATTAGTGTAAGTAGCGATTCCCCGGGAATGCGTGGAGAAAGAAGAGCCATACCTATGTATTCCCCAGCCGGAAAGGGCAGGGAGCTTGGAACCCCTTCCCAGGTGCGTCTCTTGTAAACATAACCCGTTAATCTGATGATTCCTGGCAAAGTTGGATATGAGTCGCACCTTTTTCGCATTTGTGAGGCCCCGAATATTCCATGTAAGCAGAGTTATGTCCAAGGGGACAGGGCTACCCGGCCCAGAGGGAGAAATGTCAACCACCAGTGGGCAAATGTCAAAGGAGCTGCAGTCGCCAAAATATTAAACGGGGCACAGCCACGGGAAGACCGTGTCTGTCCGGACACAACCAGAGAGTCACCCCCGCCAACAAGAGGGCACACCCCTCCCAATCTTTGTGTGTGATGAATATACCAAGGCGACCACATCGGAGACCATGAGGGAGCCCCAGTGGTTGTGGAGTCAGGTCAAAGTTAATTACTAGATAAATAATACCACCAAATGACTTCCTGCTGAATTCTCCGTCTGTGCATACAATAACCTGGGAAACCGCCCCCCCCCACCCAAACACCCCCCACACAATGCCACCAAAAGAACAAACCAAACCCCAATCCCCACCCTCCACCCACGCCAGAAACCCCAATCTACTGGCCCCCTCATCCCACTCACCACCCTAAACCCCACAAACAATATGCCAGTCCAAGCTAAGTGGCCGCTGGGCTCGGGGGGGAAGCTGGCGGCATCTGCGGCTCATAAAGCTTGGAGGCTCACTACCATGGTTACACGTCACATTTCGATCACCCACCATGAGACAAGGTTAGTTGGTACAGTCACAACTCAGTTATGTTTATATAGCCATCTCACAGAACCCGCCATGCGTCCTTGAGCGGCCCCATAAGAACGCCAATTCGCTCTCATTCAAGGGGACATTGGAGCAGGAGGCACAGGGTCCGGAATGTTCGAGGTGAACCTCTCGGCCGCCTCAGGGTTAATGAAGGACACCTTACCCTCATGCACCACCCTGAGTTTAGCAGGATACATCATAGCATAGCGGACCCCCTTCTTCCGTAACATGGCCTTCACACTTAGAAATGTTTTCCTCTGATCCTGCACTTGCTGGCTAAAGTCAGGAAATAATCGAATTGTTGATGAGCCCCATTGTAGGATCTTCTTTTCCCTGGCCAAGCGTAACAGGGTATCCCGATCCCTGTAGCTGAAGATTTGGGCTATAATGGCCCTTTCTGGGGCCCCCGGTGGCGCTTGGCCACCAATGAACGATGGGCCCTCTCAACCATAAACATGTTTGAAACCGGCGGATCGTCCAAAACCTCCTTAAGAAGCAGTTCAACAAAGAGTTTCATGTTGTCAATATGAGTGGACTCAGCCACCCCGGTAATTCGTATATTGTTCCTCCTTGAACTTCCTTCCAAGTCATCATTCTTTGCCGTTATTTTCTTAACAGCTTGTTGCAAAGAGGTCACCTCTCTTTGGAGAACAGAGATCTTGTCCTCCCCAACCCCAATACTCTGCTCCGCCTCGGCCATCCGACCGCACAGCTTCTCAATTTGCATCGCCGATACATCCACCTTACAGGTGAGAGCATCGATCTTAGCTCCCAGACTGTCCGTACTCCCCTTAAGTGCCAGTAGGGTTTGATTTAAGGCAGACATGTCAATATGAGCAGTGCAGACTCCTCTCCCTGGGCGGCCGTTACTCTGTCTTTGCAAATTGTTCCATTTTGCATTGTTTCTTGGGGTTGCCCATCCTAGGGGGGTAAAGGGGCACCACAAACAGCGGTCGCTCCCGAGCTGCCCCAGCCCCAGACACAGGGAGGGTAAACTCTATAAAACCAGATATTGCCAGACTTAAGGGCGTAAAAGCTTAACTTGAGGGCAAAGGTCCCAGCTCCCCCCGCAGCTACAAAGACGATCGCGAGCTGCGTCCCACCCTGCTGTTACATAGCCCAGACAGGTGGTGGGGAGAGGTGTGGGGGGGGGGTGGTGGTGCCAACAAACAGCCCGCAGACCGTCCGGCAGGAGTCCAGTTCGGTGATGTTGCAGAGAGTACAGAGGCCAACACCCAAAAAAAAAAGGGGGTGGGGCACGGAGAAGGGGGCACCCCACTACACTCCAAAGAGGGGGGCCAGGAGGGTATCCAGCCACGTCTTCTCAGAGTCGAAGTGCACTTTAGGGGATGTCATTTGCCATCAGTCCCAACAATCCTCAGACTGCGCCACAGTTCACTGGAAACCACCAATAGCACATAAAAGCCCACAGTCACACGCTGCTATGAAGGAGCTCCCAAAGCACAGGCGTGGGTATTCACCAAGGGGCCACTCCACTCACCTCCATGGGGTGCCACGACCCCCTTACCCCCACCGCCTCCAACACACTAAGCAGACGATCCACCGACTGCCAAGCCCGCGGCTCCAAGCCGGGGTGCCAGCGCCACGGAGCAGAGGTCAGAGCCGGCCTTAAGAAGGGAAGAAGCAGGCACTGCGGGACGTGTCCTCCGCCCCAGAGCTCCGTCCCCCCCCCAAGCCGCGGCCAGAGCACTCCCAGCAGCGGGCACGGCCGCCCGATACACGGGACTCCACGAGGCAGGGGGCAGCAGGGGGGGACACCGGGTCCACGCGGCTGAAGCGGCCCAGGGCTTCAAGTCCTCCGTCCGCTGCAGCCCCCGAGCCGCGGTCCACGTCTTCCCAGAGTGCTCCACCGCGAATAGAAACAGGATCTGAGCCTCCACCACAAGTATATCGGCTCCGGTGAGCGAAGGATCCTCAGCCCCCAAGCAGAGCGCTCTCAGGCCGCAGCCATCAACGATGCCGCGCAACAGCGCCCCCCCCCCCCCCAAATGAGGGGTTATTTCAAAAATGTAAAAATGCATACATCACAGTTAAGTACAAAAGTAGTGAAACATGGTACAGAGCACACTGAACCTCGAAGGGAATCAAGAAAAAATGCCCAGGGGCAGATACATACCCCAGAGTCACTTTAACGAGAGTCCCAGTGTCAGTTCAAAATTCCATAGGAAATAATGGGAAAAGTTAATTCACACTACTGGAGGTCAGTACAGATCTACTCCTTAGGTAAGAGGTTGAACAGATGGACCCCAGAAGAAAAACAGGACAGTAGGATCCCCCCCAATACATTTCTATGATGAATAACTGTTAGGACTCGCCTAACAGGAAACAAGATCATGGAGACACCCAGGAGTGAATAGTGACCCTTCCTAGGACCCTGAAGTAGAAACCCACGCAAGTTGATTTGGCAGAAACTGCTCCAGTGACACGAAACAACATTCAAAGTAAATAGCTCTTTTACACAGGTGCAGTTGTCAGGATATGGTTCCCAAGGCATTAAACCCTGAACCATCGATGAAACGGCGTTGAACCCAGCGGCACAGGAGAAGAACAATGGCTCTGACTAGGGCATCTAACTTCAATCCAGGTGCGAGAGATCTTGTGAAGAAGATTCCAAGAAGGGCGAACACAAACAGGCAGCTCCCAGCAGCAGCGCGAACAACAAAAGGCAGCAGCATGCCAGCAAATGGTCCCATGATGGAGACAACAGCTGATGGCACCCTCACACGTCCCAAGCTGAAGATTCTGCGTAGTGACTAACTTGCAGCACCTCTTTGGACTCTTGCAGGAGCCCCCTGCCACACTGAAGTTCCTGGTGGTAAAATAGACCAGAATTGATCCCAAAGTATATGGCCCGACCCAGCAGATGTGGCGATTCACCTGAAGCCTCCAAGAAATTCAGACTGGAATTCAGGCAGCAAAACAAAAAAAACTGTGAGAAGGCCAAGCCACTGAACTTGTATTGCCAAGTGAGCGCATTAATAACTATCAAAACGGTGAGACTCGGCAGGAAAACCCCTTCAGCAGATCGGCGAGTCTGTCACCTCCAAGTTCCGGGAACAGAGCAGCAAGAGAGCGAGTTCGGGGCATCCCAAATACCCCTTTGAAAGGGGGCTTGGCCAAAAGCCAGCCACCCAATCACAAAAAAGGAGCAGGGATTCAAATGACCAACCATACTGGTTGGCCACTCTTATAGCCACTCACCCAAAGCCACCCCCACAGGACGTGAGGGCTAGTCCAGGGACCTCTACTAGCCTAAACCAGTTAGGACGAGTATTAAAGCTGCCACGATGTTCTCATAAAGAGCCCATATGGTCAGAACAGCCTTTTTAGCCTACCTCATGGGCACCTCGTCAAAGATAAGCCCTAGAAAACAAAAGGGCCAGGCGCAGGATTAAAAAGGTGCAATGGGCTACCAATGCAACATAATGGTGGGCACCTTTGGTGAAATCAAAATTTAAGTACAGCAAACACAACATATTCCCTAAAATCAAATGACAATGAGACGGTCACTGTAGGGCAGAATGGGGTGCATAAGAGGCACACCCGAGTCTGGGCACATTAGGAGTGACCCATTGTTAACGAAGGTCAAGGAAGTCCCTCTAGCCACCAAAAAGATCAGGGAACCAAAAAGTGGGCATGGAATCCTCAAAATAGGAGATCTGGATTAACAGTGTCTATTGTCAGCATACCAATCAAAGGTTTAAGTGCAGCAAGGCTCTATGTATTGAACTAGCGAGACTGGTAAATCCATTGCAAAGAGCTCCAATGCTGAACAGGACGACGCGTCTCCCTCAGTAAAGGGGGCAGCCAGGCTGCCCGCACCCTTGAGGACATTGAACGCTCTGCCTGCTACAATCTATCACCCAGCAGAGACCTTATCCTTTAAATGCCTTTTAAAAGGCATGGTCAGAGAAGGGTGAGTGTACAAAATGAACACCTTTCGTCAGCCCTGAAACTGAAGGAGGTTTAACTCCCGATTGGGAGGAGTGTTTACTCTCCAACAACCTAGGAGATGAAGGTATGCTGCAGAGGTGCTTCTGTGGACTGGGTCATGGCTCATTTACCAGCCATTTGGTTTACCCAACAAGCATGGCAGGGATTCCATAGTCCCTTTTCAAAGCTTCTCTGAAGATTTTCCAGCAGCTGCCTCTGGTCCTGAACATTATGTTTGAGTGTTTCATCCTTCGTGTCAGCGATTCCTAAGGCTTAAGCAAGCCAAATGTTTCTACTCAAAGCTGTAACCAAAAATGAGATGGAAGGCTTTGAATTAATCCGAACCACTGGCACTGCTCTGGGCAACCTTCCACACACCAGTTTTTTAGCCTGTCCGAGACATTGCAAAAGGGGTCAAGCGACATGCAAATCAGCCAATAACTACCACCAATGGGAACAACTAGGCCAGGTCCCCTTTGCACAGAAACACAAGCAACCCTAGACATGTTTCGGCCTGGACTGCCCCTTTAGGGGTGGGGCGAAGCCTGATTTGCATATGGTATTTCCCCTTCTGTAATGGCTTGGCAGGCTGAAAAACGATGGTCTGGAGTGTTGCACAGAGTTGTGCCCGTCGTTATGATTTGGTAATGTAATGGTAATGTTTACTTATAAAGTGCCTATACACAGCTAAGTGCTTCAAAGCACTCAAGGAGTGTGGGAACACAGGGAAAACAAACAGAATTTCTTAGACAGTAACGGTCTGCACAGGCAGAGTAAGTGAATATGATACATTTAGCAGTTTAGATACAGCAAATAGGCCTGACAGCGATTCTGCGTTTTTTTCAAGTGCACATTAAGGGGTGAAGACAGGGGAGAGCAGACAGAACGATCTTCAGGCAGAGCTGTATACAGATCGTGCAAGCGGGCAAGCGAGGGGCAGGAGTCCAAGTGCACCCAGACGGTAGAGACTGGGGAAGTGCAGAGAGAGAAGCTCTCTGGTATTTATCACAAGTGAAATGAGGGCGTGGGGTGCAGGGCTCTGAGGCAAGTGCAGATGGACTGGCAGGGGTGCCTAGGACCTGTGAGCCTCTGAGGTACACCAGGCGGTCAGTCGGTAAGCTGTATTGAAGATGAGGGAGAGAAGGAAGAGCAGAGAGCTAGGTTAGCAGGGGAGGGTGAGAGAGAAGGAGGAGGAGAAGAGAAAGGTCTTGAGGAGTTTACGGAAATTAAGAATATCAGGCTCAAGACATGGGTTGGCAGAGAGGCTGTTTCAGGGGGAGGCACCTACTGAGGAAAGGGATCTTCCTCCAAATCTCTGCTAGGAGAACCGGCTCACTCGCAGAAGGTTGGAGGTAAATGAGCGGAGGGCTCGAGAGGGACAGGATTTAAACATTGAAGGTAAGTTCGTCCCAAGCCCAAAAAGCCTGTGGGCAATGCAGAGGGTCTTGAATTTGATCATCCTTGCAGCCACAGGGAGCCAGTGAAGGGATTTCAGCACCAGAGAGTTGCGGTCCCTGGGCTTGAGGCCAAGGATAACTCTTGCAGTTCTGTTCTGAATGAGTTGCAGAGGGCCCAGGGCAGAAGCAGGGAGGTTGAGGAAGAAGCTGTTGCAGTAGTCCAACCTAGAGAGAACCAAGGCTCTGGAGACAGTGAGACGCTGGGGGAAAATGAGAAAAGGTACAGTACCTCTGAGGAGGTGTAGTTGATAGACAGATATCAGAAATGTGAGATGAGAAGGAGAGAGTGGAGTCGAAGATGACCCCCAAGGTTTTTGGCCTCAGAGGTGGGGGTGGGGGTGGGTGCGGGGCCAAGGGAGGCCGGCCAGAGTGAAAAGGGGAAAGCGGGAGTAGGTGTCCCAATGCAAACAATCTCAGTTTTACTGGAATTGAGACCGAGGTTGTTTCCAGCACACCATGACTGAACCGTCGGGTACGAGTGATGAGGAGGCGGAGGCGGCGGCGGCAGCAGCCTAGGGTAGCCTGAAGGATAGTTGCATGTAATTCGCACAACACTGGAAATTAGAGGTAAAAGTGGCAATCACACGTGCCACTGTATCCATGTATATGTTGAAGAACCAGGGGGATAGGTTAGAAGCCTGGGGAACGCTGCATGTTGAGAGGGTGATAGTCGAGAGAAAGGCACAAAGTTCGACCTGAGATGAGCGGTCAGAGAGAAAAGAGGTTAACTAAGCCAGAGGCTGACCTGTGATTTCCAGGGTGTAAAGAAACCGTGAGATCAAGATGTTGTGGGTAACCGTGTCAAAGGCGGAGGAGAGATAAAGGAGGAAGACAGAGGGAGTGTTAGTGTCAAGATTTGAGAACAGGTCTTCACAGGTGTTCAGAAGAGCAGTTTCCATGCCTCTGGATGCTCTAAAGCTAGAATGATGATCGTGGAAACAACGGATTGATTATGTGTGAAGGTTTAGCTGAGAGATAGCCAGCTTCTCCAGGAGTTTGCCCAGGAAAGGAGTGAGAGAGATTGGGCAGTAGTTCACGGAATGGAGGGGTCGGCAGAGGGTTTCTTGAGCAGAACGTGCACAAGGGAGTGCTTGAGAGAAGTTGGGAAAACTCCAGTGGAAAAGGAGAGGTTGCAAAGGTCAGCCAAGTATTGGGCGAGGGAGTCAATGTTGTCCTTGATGGTTTTGGAAGGCCTTCATAGACATGAATTGTCTGGCGACTTCATCAGGTGTGACGGGTGAGAGTGGAGGTGGGGCCAAGGGAGGCACAGGTGCTGCTGTGTGCTGTAGTGTGGGGGGAAAGGATGTCTTGGGTTTTTGTGGAAAAGTGTGCTGCCAGGGCCGAGCAGAGGTCATGGGTGGGTGTGACAGGAGGAGGCTGTTGCAGGATTGGCCATTTCCTTGCAAACTTTGAAATGTTTGGCCGTGTTTGATGCCGCAGAGATGCAGGCTTGAATAAAGACTCTTTCTTGGAGCGGATGCAGAGTCGATATTTCCATTGAAGGAGGCTTTAGGCCAGTTTGTCAGATGGTCCACCTGACAAATTATTTCCGCTCAGCTGCCCTACACTTGTGTTTAAGGGCAGCCTCGTCGGAGTCGTACTAAGATTTGCACTTTTTGGAAGGCTTCAGTCGGAACCTCATGACAGGGGCAAGAATATCAAGAGTGTTGGAGATAGAGAGATTAAGGATAGTGAGGGCTGTGTCAGGGTGGGAGTCAGCCGCAGAAATGGGGGGAGGAGGAGAGTAGGTGGAGGCATAGGCAGCAACTGTCACTTTTTTCATGGGTCTGGTGACCTTGAAGCCGAGTGGCTGTGCCGGGTGTGTTGCTGCCAGAGGAGAGCTTCAGGTGTGTTGATAGAAGAAAATGGTCCGTCCAAGAGAGAAAAGGTAGTGAAAGGGATAGAGTGGGATGTCAGTGGAGATGAGCCAGAGGGTACAATAGAGAGGGAGATAGAGACACATTAGGTTGCAGAAAGGTCCTGCAGAGTCAGGAGAGTCCAGATGGATGTTGAGGTCACCCAGCAGGAGGAGCTGTGAGGAGGAGGAGATTAGAGAAGAGACTAGGTCGGCCCATTCCGAAAGAAATAGTGAGCTGTCCAGGAGGCTGATAGAAGGTGGCCAAGAGGAGAGGAGATTTAGGAGAGTGAGAGCCTGCAGACTAGGCACTCTAAGGAGGAGTAGGCCTGAGAAGTGATAATAGACCCAGATATCCATTCAGGGAAAATTAGTGCTACTCTACCGCCTGCCTTCTTTGGCCTGGGAGCAGAAAGTATTTTGTAGCCTTCAGGGAGGTGAGTGTCAAAGCTTGCGACAGAGCTATTCTTGAACCATGTCTCAGTGAGGGCGCACATCAAGATCCAGGAGTTCGAGAAGGCTGCAGTTGTCAGTTGAGTGTTTTGCAGCAGAGCAAGTGTTAAGGGTGGCAATGTGGAGCAGCTTGCCATCCTTAAAGGTCTTCCGCAGGGGGTGCATGGGACAGTGGTCCCCCTCGCATCCCCCCTGAGGGTGGCAAGAGGGCCAGAGGGTTAGTAGAGGATGGCAGAGGAGTCAAGGCCAACAAGAAACACCTGTGTATGAGCGCAATACAGATAAAATATATCAAGGGAGCCGGAACAGTAGGGCAAGGTCCAGGCAGCCTGTACAGAGGAGGAGGCGGAAGGCGTAGTAGGCAAGGGGGCCTGTGGAGGAGTAGGAAGGCACATTGGGCAAGTGCGCCTGGCCGGAGGGGGGAGGTAAATTTAGAGAGGTGAGGGAGGAACCTATCAAAGAGAAGGTTGGGTTAAGGACCCTGAACCATGATGCTTCAGTTGAAATAGACATTAAGGATGACTCTGGAAATGGTGAAGAGGTCAAGGAAGACATCCCAGCAAGTCTATAGATCAGGTGAGTTAACAAAGAAGAGGATGTCAGTGATGGTCTCTCTGGCGGAAGCCGTGACGTAGGTGTCTGCAATAGGAAGGCCTGGGTTGGAGCCCAGAATGTCCTCCTCAAGTTTCTTCCGGCCCGATTTAGGATTGAAAGGAGAAGGATAGATGATAGTGAAGCAGTTGGAGAGGATAGGAGAGGGATAGATAGCGACATGGTAGGCAGAAGTGGGAAGGGGGGTGACACTTGCCAGGCTGAAGAACTGATGCACTTGGAGGTGGGGCGAGGCCGAAGGGGGAGGGGACAGAGGGAGTTATGCCTTGTGGGAACACAAACAGCCGCAAGGCACAACTAAAATCAATTATCCAGCGGGGCAGGTGAAATGCAGCAACAGTAGCCAGGCTAAATTCAATATTAAAGCAGTGCAGGCGACACATTCAGTTACGGGCAGTGCTAGATAAGATGAAGTCGAGATCAGGTGAAGTGAGAGGTCTCCAGACCAAGGGGGCAAGGGGGCGTAGGAGAAGGCCCACAGACCCGGTCAAACAGCAGACAGGGCCTTCAAAAGTGGCCCTTTGAAACAGGGGGCCGGCTAAAGCCTGCCGGTCCCTGAGAGGCAACTATAGCTTCACCAATTCCCAGTCAGTGGGCAGGGAGTCAGGAAGCACACAATCAGGCAGCCTTGAAGTTAGAAAAAAGGCGGTGGCCATCTTGGAAATGCCACGAGGTGGCAAGAAAGGCAAAGATGATTAAGGAGATCTCAGCAAACAAGGTACCAGATTGAATGGGCACAGGAAACAAGGCAGGGATAGAGGCGAAAAACATGTTGTACTACTAAATACATCTTTCTTTTTTCCCTTTTATTCAAAATAAAAATGTCTTTCACCTTTTTTAAAAAAGAATCCACATGAAATATGTTGCGCTAATTTTGAAGGTCTATCGACCTCCTACCTGTGTGCAGGGTGTTGAAGTGGCATGCACCACGTCCACAGGCATGCATTAGATGGTATGGTAGAAGGGAGGGGGCACACCATATGCTCCGGTGAGGAGGCCAGCAGATCAACTTTTGGTTTTGCTGTCGTCACCCCGAGCGGGATGGGTATGCCCAGACGTGGGTCCAGAGGCTGCTGGGCCTAGAGACCCAGGCTACTCCTCACTGATGACACCCAAAAGGCCAAACATGTCTGGGGATGATTGTGGTCTTGTGCAGAAAGGATGAGACTTTGCAGTTCGGCTAAACTGCCACCTTTGGGGTGGAAGCAAGCCTGATTTGCATAGGTCTTTCCCCTTCCATAATGGCTCGAAATGCTGAAAAACAATGGTCTGCAGGGTTGCCCGTGGTTATGATTTGTTCAAACATTCCAGCCACCAACATTTAGTTTTGGTGTAGTTTACTTCATCCTAGAAATGTGTTACTCTTAATTTGCTGCAAGCTTTTAGATGTGTTAAGGTGATTTTCAGAATGAACCCTGGGGCTCGTTTCGGAGAGGCCAACCTATTATCGTGAACAGAAAAGATACTGGTGTCTAGCCAAACCAAGTCAAGGTGGTGTAGCAGAGCATTAAGGCTTAGACTCAGGAGGGTGTGAGTGGTTAAGAGCTACAATAAGAACACAAAGAACACTTCAAACATTCAAATTAGACAGGAGATCTACTAAAAGGAACATGTTACTTAGCTGTAACTATTGCTCTCCAGCATGGGTCTGCCATGGATTCACATGAATATTCCCCATTGGCAGGCTGGAAATCCTCTGTAAAAGAAAAAAAACAGTTTCACTTTCCCTTACAAACTGTATTTCTCCTCTAAGCCAATGACTGAGCTCTGGGTCATACTGCCCCCAGCCAATGACTGCCCTCTACCTAAGCCCCTCCTTTGGCAGCCATCTTCACATTTGGTAAGCACGTAACGTGGCAGTATGACCAAGAAGGGGCCAGCGGGAGAGTTTGCATGTGAATCCATGCCAGACCCATGCTGGAGAACAATAGTTACAGTTAAGTAACTTGTTCCTTCTCCAGCATGGGGTCTGGCATGGATTCACATGCTCATGAATAAAGAATACATACACAACCACAGGAGATGGCAAGGTTCAACAGAAGCAATTACTCTTACCTCCGGAACAAGCTCACCTTCAAGCAAACAGGTTGCATAGAACTGCTTGGCTGACCCTGGCCTCCTCACTGAAATCCCTGTCGTCGCAGTAGAATCTTGTGATGGTGTGTGTGGACATCCACGTAGCAGCCCAGGAGATGTTCAGAAGGGGCACACCAGACAGGAATGCCATTGTTGCAGCGATCGCTCTGGTGGAATGGGCTCTCTGACTGCCGGACAGCAGTCGGTTTGCCAACTAATGCGAGTGATACAGCCGGAGAGCCACCTGGAAATGGAAGCCTTGGACAAGGCCTTCGCATGGTTCACAGGACCAAAGTTCACAAATAGTTGAGACGTCTTTCGGAAACTCTTCGTGCGTGCCACAGAACTTGAGTGCACGAGCCACTTCCAGCGAGTACAAAGTCCTTAGAGGCGGTCGACGAAGGTTTCAGGAAGAACAAAGGTAACACCAAAGGCTCATTGAGGTGGAATTCCAACAGAACCATTGGCAGCACAAACCTCGTGTCGTGAAAAGTCAGAGAAGGCTGTTTGCAGGATAGGGCCTGGATCTCACCTACCCTCCTGGCAGAGGTGATGGCCACGAGGAAAGCCATTTTCCATGAGAGGAACTTGAGGGGCCTGATGTACAGGCTCGAAGGGGGCCCCCATGGTCCTCATCATTACCACGTTGAGTTCCCATGCCGGGGCAGGCAACTTCACCGGCGGGAGCTATCGAAACAGTCCTTTGAGAAACACATTGACGAGACAGTGGGACCAAAGAGAAGATCGTCCTGGAGACCTGGCGTAGCAGGAGATAGCCACCAGATCCACCTTGATGGAGGCATGCGCCAGCCCCGCCTTGGCCAAGGACAACAATTACAGAAGAACCAGCAAGGCCGTGGCCATCAGAGGATTGAACATCTGCGCCCGGCACCACATAGCAAAACACTTCCACTTGAACCCGTAGCACTTAAGCATTGACTATGCTCTGGCCCTGGCAAGAGACCTCCCTGCAGTCCGCCGGCAACTCCTACCCTCCGAACTCTACGGTTGCAGGAGCCAGGCCTTCAGGTTCAGCATTCCTAGGTCGTGGTGCATGATTGCGCCTCCTTCTCTGGCGAGCAGATCCACAACCACTGGTAGATTGACTGGAGGTGATGTGACAGGCTGAGCAGATCCGGGTACCAAATCTACCTCACCCACGCCGGGGCGACGAGGATCATCCTGCACCGGCACAGTTCGAGTTGACTGATTACTCGTAGTAGCATAGGGAACAGCGGGAACCCGTACAGGAACAGGCCTTCCCACAGAAAGGAGAACGTGTCCCCCATGCACCCTGGCTGGTGGAACCTGCTGGAGAACCTCTGGCACTTGGTGTTCGCCGCCGTAACCAATAGATCGATCTGGGGTCTGCCCCACCTGGGAAAGAAGTTGTCCACTCGATCCTGCCGAAGCACCCACTCGTGGCAAGAGCGCAACTCCCTGCTGAGAGTCAGCAACAGTGTTTTTGACTCCCGCCAGGTGAAACAATGAGAAACATTCCCTGGGCAATGGCCCGGTGCCACAAGTCCTGCGCCTCACTGGAGACCGATGGGGATCGGGTGCCCCCCTGCTTCCCGATGTAGAACATTGTGGTGGTATTGTCTGTGAAGACCCTCACCACTTAGCCCTTGAGGGACGGAAGAAAAGACTTGAGGGCCCAGAACACTGCCTGCAGTTCCAGGACATTGTTATGTAGATCCTTCTCCTCTGGTAGCCACAGGCCTCTGACATGGAGACGTCCGGTGCAAGTTCCCCAGCCCTCCAGGGAAGCACCTGTGGTGACACTCTCCTATTAAGGAGGCTCTAGAAATGCGTAAAGACTCTGGGCACCGACTTCAGTCCGAAGGGGAGGACCTTGAACTGGTAGTGCTTCCCCTCTACGACAAAGCGTGGGAGCTTGCAATGTTTTTCGTGAATGGGGACATGGAAGTACATGTCCTCTATACCCAGCAACAACTGGAAATCTCACTCCTTCAGTTGGCCGAGCATGTGCTGCAGCGGGACTATCTTGAATTTGTGTGATTGTTGACTAGTCGTAGATCGGGAATGGGCCTCCAGCCCCCGGTCTTTTTTTTTACTAAGAAGTATCTGGAGTAAACTCCGGAGCCCCTGAGTCACTTTGGAACCAGCTCTTTTGCCCCTGATTTTAACATGGCCTGAACCTCCTGCCACAGCTGAGGGATATGTTGTTCCTGCTGAGCCACCTGTGGTATCTGCGAACACTGTCACTGAAACTCCAAAGTGTGTCCAGCACCCATCGATCGGTGGAGGTGTTTTCCCACACGCTGACCAAGTTCGCCAGCCAGCCTCCCATCGGGGTGCAGGTGTCATCCGCCACCACGGCAGCAGCCGAGCTTGGCAGATACTTCCGCGTTGGAGTTGGCGACGCAGAGGTAGGGTGTTTTAGTCCTTTCTCTGTGTTTTTGCTTGTGGCTCCACTGACGTAACGCCGCTGGGAGTATTTAATCCTCCTCCTCCTCCTCCTCCTCCTCCTCCCCCTCCTCCTCCTCCACCCCGCCCCCTCCCCCTCCCTCCTCTCCCTCCCCTGGCTGGACGTTGCGTTGCAACCCCCACTTGGATGTTTCCTGTTCTGGGTTTCCTCGCTCCCAACTTCTGCCTTCCCACTTCGGTCCGGTCAGAAGTTCCTTGCGCTCCTGTGTTTGTATTTCATGCAAAGCCCACCTTCTCCTTTATTTCCCGACCGCTGCCCTGAGCGGTTCGCTTCTGTTTCCTCTCTGGTGGCTTCGTTCCTTCAGACACCGCTTTTTTCTCTTCACTCTATTCTTCCTCCTCCCATTTTTCCTTCTGTTTTCTCCGGGTCTGTGCACCCTTCCTACTACCTCCTCCTGTTTGGCCCTCCTTGGATTCAGCATTCACCATTGTATTGCCTCGTCTCCACTTGCAAGGTGTTATCGACTTCCTGCAGAACTGCGACTCCTTCGCTACAGCTTTGTTGAACTTTCTACTTGGATACCTGCATCTTCAACATAGCACTCCAGCCAGCGGTCCACCTTGTCATCAGGATTGGAAAAGAGTATACACTCCGCCAAGGGTTTTTTCCACAAATTCGGGTTTTTCCCTTATTCCGGCTTGATACCGGAAGAGAAGTCACGGGTAGGTGTTTTTCCAGCAGTCACTGTGTCTTCCCTCCGTGAAAAGCAAGTTAATCTAAAAAAAAAAAAGGAGAGACTACCTTGCACGGCGACGCCTACAAGAGACCGACAACTCCAGCAGCTCAGATGAGGAGAGTGTGTTAATAGGGGAGGAAGGAACCAGAGTGCAAACTTCACCACAGCAGGCCCAACATCTTGGCCGGTTGAATCCTGTTTGGAGGCTGGCGTGCCGCCTTGGGAGCCTTGACGATGATGGTGTCCACCTGCGAAGGCCTTGACACAACCGCTGTAGGGCTCCTGGGTCAAGGAACATGAGGGGTTGGCAGTACGAGGACATTCCCTCCAGCGAAACCTTTCGATGATCTGCCCAACTTCCCTCCAGAGGAACAAAAGGACTGTGATAGTTGCAGCGTGCCCAGGGCAGAGGCCGTCACTGTGTCGGTCTTGATGGCCTGTAGTGACTCATCGACTGCCTTTTCAAATAGATTGTCCCTGTCGAACGGCATGTCCATGACCCTCATCTGAACATCCTGCCTAAATATAGTGGCCTTCAACCAGCCACGATGACGGAGGCAAACCCTACTCCCCATTTGGCAGAACCCTGTGTCCATAATGTCCAGGGCCATGGTGATGGCGTGGTCCAACGCCACCTCGCACTCCTGGAGGATCTAACGCCTGGACCAGTTTGTCCTTGGGGAGGAATTCCAGTAGCGGGCCATCTTGTACCATAACTCCCGGTCATACGAGGCCAGGATCGCTAAAGCGTTTGCCGCCTTGACCATTGTGGCCGCTGAATAGATGACACTTCTACCCACAGCATCCAACTTCTTCCCTTCGCTGTCCAGAAGAACAGGGGCTGAGGATGACTGGTTGAATGACTTCTTCCACGCAGCCGCTGAGACCACCGAGTCTGGTGATGGCTGTGACCGCAGACACTTGGGTGCAGACTCCGGCACACAGTATTTCTTCTCCAGCTGGTCTCTTTTCGCTGAGGCAGGGTTTTTCAGTAGCACCAGGCCCTAATCCCAGACGTCATCCAAGTGAAGCACCGCCATGAAGGTTTTCCATTTCGCCTCCCATCATTGAAAAAGGCAGCCCCCCTTCATCTCCTGCGGCATGAGCTGGAAGAGATCAGATGTGTGGGCAACCATAGAGTGGAATTAACCCACTTCGTCTGGTGGAGAAGCCCTTGGAGGCAAAGAGATGCCGCCGTCAGTGTCAGACGTCGCTGTGTCCGTCCCCGTATCCATAGGGGGGTAGGTACATGCAGCAGCTGGTGAGGCAGCGTAGGGTGCCACTTCCATTTCTTTGGCGGTGGTGGGCCCGATGTCAACAAGGCCGGTGCTGGTGGTACCCTCGGCATCCTCTTCTGTATCTCCAACACAAGAGTGTGTAGAGTCGAAAGAATGTCCTGAAACAAATCTCTGGGAGGTGTCAGGGGAGCAGGCTTTCTGGGCCCAGCACCTACGTCGTCTCCATCTGCGTCATCGCCCCCTTCGACGATTGCCTCCTCGACGTTCCCGTCATCCCCAATGTCCTCTTCGTCGGAAGAAGAAATATCCGTGCCCTGTAGTACTTCCACTCTTCCCCCGCCCTTTTTTGGTGTCCTGAGGGGTCGGTCTCAGGCTTAGGAACGGCATCCTCATCACTGGGGTCTTTCCCACTGGTTTGGCCAAAGCCTCCCACCTGGGAGGAAGAGCCATTCTTGCTGCCACCGGGGCACCCTGGAACGGGTCAGCCCCTTCCGCCTTGGAAAGGGCGGGCACCCCCAACTCGATAGTTGAGGACGATTTAGCTTGGATGACCTGAGCCTTCCCGGGCAGGTCAGACACCTTACCCTGCGGCTTAACCTTCTCCGGTTTCTCCTGCAGCTTGCAAGGGGTAGCTGACTTCCTCTTCTAAGAACTGGAGCAATGGATGGAAAGAGAGGCCCAATGGAGAAGATGAGCGTGCCCTGCCCGTCACAGGACCCGCATGCACGCGACCCCAACGGAAACAGACTTGCAGTTCATGGCCTTGTCTTGGACACCCACCGATGGAGCGCCCTCAAAGGACTTAGAAGCCCGCTCAGACTGGCCAAATCTGGTGAGACATGCCCGCGGATATTATCATATTTCTTTGCAAAGGTGTAGATACGTCCTGTGGCATAGTCTTCTTTGTCCCTGAGGAACTTAGGTTGTTTTCGCTCTTTAATTTCATCTTTGCTGAGGTTTTTCTGCATTTGTATTTTGATGTTATTAGCTGTTTCTGCTTCAGGTCCTTCAAAGACGTCTTTTTCCAGTACCTCAATATCTTTCAGTGCTTTAATTCTATCACTCTTGGCATATTTCACCAGAATTCCAAGCATTTTAAATGAGCACTCACTTGTTGCTTCGCCCCATTCGTTGAGCATTGCAGGGTCAGGGTCTTCATATGTAGGCATAGTAAATATTCTTAAACCTCTGGGTATCCGTTGATTGTCCAAATAGTTTTGCAATGATTTCACCTCCCACCATTTATTTGTCTCTTTTTTGTGAAGTTTTTCAAGTTTGAACATCTTTTGTTGAATGGACTTTGATTGCTGTGGTGTTGGATTGTCTGCTGGTTTAAAATTGCTCTTCAAACTTTCACTAAATAAAAGTGATGCTTCTGCATTTCTGCTGCCCTCCTTGTCTGCCATAAGTTCTTGGAGGTGGATTGCAAATAAACTCAAGTGTATGGGTTATGCGGTTCCACTCTAGGGATTTCACCAGTCTCTAATATGGAAAGGGTATTCTATATATTTGAACTAAAGTCCTCCTTTGAATAATCTTTCAAAAAATGCCTCGTGTCAAAGGCGCTCGCCAAGGTCATTTGTTTGTGCAGTTGAAGTAAAGCTTATAAAGCGTTTCAAATGAAAAAGACTGCTACCAAAAAGAAACGTGCGTCTTACCTGCGTTATGCAGGTCCTCCAACTCGTCTAGCGCGGCTGACAGCTGGTTTCTGAAGTTGATGCAGTCTATTGCACATAAATAGCCAGCGAGTCTTGTGATAAGAATTCCACTAAAGGAACTATCAGGGCTGCGTGCACTGAAAGAGCTTCTTTCTATTGATTCATTCTGTAACGCTCACCTGAACTCTGCGGGAACCTTCTGGAACTCCAACTGACTTCTACCTTCCTGAGAGCTAGACACGGAATTTCTGTGAAGAAAATAACAATTTCCCCTTCCTTAGTTTTCGTTTTAAATAGGAGGAACAGACTTGTGACTATAGGAACAGTAATAGCTCACCTTGGTATTTAATTTGTTGAGCTCTCCATCCTGTTCAATACAGGGGCGCAAGTCCTGAAGAAGGGACACAGGAGAATGTTTCTTTTTTCTTTTATAATGGGAAGAGGCTAAATAGGCTCTGTGATGGAGAGCAATTATCACTGTGAAGAGGAATGATCAAAATGAAGGTTAGCCCTTTCCTAATTTGACCTAAAAGGGGGCAATATGCTGTGGTGAGATGCGTGTGTAAAAATACTGACAAAAGAGCAGTGAAGAAACATAACGACTCGCCAACTTCCTCACAACAATGCGTGACAGAATAGTAAACCCCTGAAACTAAGCAGAAGGGTCATAGAACTACTCAGCCGGAAACATGGAGGCACTTTATGACTTTGCGTAATATGAACATGAGTGTGACCAACATTTCTGACTAGAAAACTTCCAAAGCAAACTCCACAGCCAGGCAAGAACCCGCTAATGACAGCGTAATACCATAGAATGCATGAGGAAGCCTAATAACATTTATACACAATTCGAAGTATCTGATAAAACAGCAAACGAAGCAAATACATTCGCCTATCACAAGGAGTACTTGCGTGAGAGAAACTGCAACAGACTGTGAGGAGACCGCTTTGACAGGACTCCGGACTCTGGACTGTGACTGGAGTGGGACCGACTGCAAACTGATATCTAGTAATAGTTACTAATGGAACGAACGGTGATTTTAAGGGGACAAGGAATATTTGAGCTGTGACAGAAAATGGAGGTACGCGGCGAGCGTTCCATCTGAACTCGGACGAACGGCGCAAAGCGCGAGCCTCCTGATGGGCGGGGCTTAAATAGCCAGCACATGAAAACAACTAGACCCGCTAGCTAATTGACTAAGAGGCACCACCTAGCGGCCATTAAGGAAACTCCAACCAACCATTAACATGGGGGAATTATAATCAATAACCCACTAGGGCATCATGAATTCCATATGAACCTGTATCTCTTAGGACTAGTATGGGAAACCTAACGTGTGGTCATGACAAATTCCGGCTGGTACGCGTCGCGCTCCTGTTTGTTTAATGTTCATTTAAACATAAAATGGACACGGGTGCCTGCTGGTGACCACGGCCGGACCGTGTCATAAATCTTGATAAGCAGGGCGGACTGACTGACAGTCCAAAAATAGCAGCAGCACTCAGGCAATGAAAGATGACACCAAGGCAAATCCCAGATGGGAAAATCCGCTGCAAAACAGTCCTTTATTTTTCATATATCCATGGACAGGAGGGCAGCAGAAAATGCAAAGCAAATGACAACGTGTTTCACCCTTGCAGGCTTCATCGAGTCTAACATAATAGAGAGAGGACTTGAGTATTTATGTGGTGAAAAAGGTATGTAGTCCTGCTTTTATGTTGTGTTGGAGAAAGCTACTGCCTTTCCGTGCCACATAATCGCCATCTTGGAAAATAGTGCAAAAAGACATCAATGTATTTGACAAACAAGCATTTCATGGTTGCTAAAATTAGAATATAATGCATAGAACTACCAGGTTTTTTTCTAATAAGCATTTGTTAATTTAAAAGAAAGGCATATTGTAACGTGGCATAATATTTTAAAGTGACATAATATTTATTCTAAATTTTATTTTAAATGGGGAACAGTGGTCCATCCCGATTTAAATAGTAGGGAACATAAGAATCATTTATAAATGCCTCTTGGTAAATGCAAAAGGGTATCCAATATGAAACCCTACGAATATTTGCTGCAATTCTTTCAACACTATAATGCGTTTGTATACTACCACTATGTATTTCCAAATGTGCGTATTTGTATCATAGCAACTAAGAAGGGATTAAATAGATATATAATAAAATGCTGGCTCTAACAGAAATGTCGTCAGGCCTAGTACGGTAGTTGCCTTTCAATATGAATGAGAACCTTTATACCTCGGTATAAAGTGTTTTGAAGTGCACTCCAAAGAGCAGTTAAGACACCAGAGATGAGCCAGGCAGACAGTAATTCCTTTGATTGATTAAAATGTCGTGGACAAAAATAGAAAGTGAACACGAAAACGACGCGTTTCGCGGTGAGCACACCGCTTGATCACGTTTAGGGTGTAGACTGTAGTGTATGACTATTTAACTTTCATTCTCTCTATGATCTAAGTGTGCAGAGTGGTATACACATCATTAACTGGACTGGGCTACTTTCATACCAGTTCAGACATCTCGGAACGGTGTGTATGTCAAGGGAGGTAAGTAAAAGCTGGCGTGCATGCATTTCGGCTATACATTTGTCTGGCTCACATTGTTACACATTTGAATGTAGTCACTTTCGAGATGCAACTCTGATGTTATACATAAATCGTATATGATAACTGTTGTTGTGAGTTGGAACATTTGAAGTGTGAACAGTCTCTTATCCACGAGTATGAGGCTTTGTTGCTGTTACAATCCCTAATGCGGAAATGCACACGGAAATAGAGCCTTCATTGTACTGCACTAGTGGCAAAGGTAAACACGTGAATATATTATCTGAAAAATGCTTCAACAACCTTCATTTAGCCACCAGTTAATATAGGAGGACTGCCATCATATTTAACCAGTCAATGGTTATCTGTATCCATTAATTATGGTTGTAAAACTACAAAATGTGTTCACTGTGCTGTCTTCAAAGAGTAGTCCTCTGATAGATCACTGAACCATATATGAAATATAGTATAAGCATAGTGCTTCGGTGTTATTAAAGTGCAAAATGCATAAGCAGCTGTATGTGCAAGAATGCCATTGATGTGGGTTGCCATGTTCGAGTAGAGAGTGTTTGAATAGGCTGTCTGTGCAAATATGCATAAAGCTGCCTAATATCATTAAAGTGCAAAGTGCTTACAGCAGCTGAGTAATTATTATTCTTATATCAGAATACATAAGGTGCTCAGTGCAAAAAATAGCCTCAAGCCATAAAGCAACCAGAAATCCATTCTGCACATTCACAAAGTGCTAGTGCAATACATATGATAAAATCCTTTAGCACCGCAATCTAGTCTTGTTGCATCATAAAACGCCTAAAATACCCGTTACCTATGTATTAAGCCGAGGCCAGTAGAAATTAAAACAAAGTAAGCTAAAGGATGGAAAAAAAAGAATTTAAGTACATCCTAAGGTCCTAAAACACTGATAGCAAAAACAATGGCCACCATGTGGAAAGGAAGAAGATTAAAATAGGTTGGCAAAAGCGGAAGATCCAGGATTCGTTCAAATTCTCTTAAGTAAATATAACATTAAATTCCTAATTTATCTATCCCCTATGCGTGGAAAAAGTAATTAAAGTCTCTAAAATATTTAAGCCTAGTGTGTGCAACAAGTAATTTTCTTTTATAGTTATTGGAGACCACCATATTAGGTATGTGCAAATGTAACATTCAGATAATCTGAAAGAGATATATTGGTAATGTCCAAAACAAGTTATAAATATATTTTAAAAAAGTGCAGAGGTGTAATATTCTTGAGACCCAAATCGAATGCATGTGTAGCCAGCTCCAAATGGGCTCTTTAGGTACCCAGAAAGGTGTAGAGTTCTTTGTCCAAATTATCACCCTTAAGTCTCTTGGTTTCCAGGTCCAAGAAAAATGTAGTCTCCGACTGAGGAGGAGCTCTCGATTCCCTCCTCTGGGCGCTTTAGGGACAGTGTGTATGCCAAAATAGGCAAAGCCTTCAAGTTTCCCTCCATGGTTTTCTTGAAAATGTAAAGCCATAGAGTATGTGGGGTCAACATTTGTTATAGCTCTTATTTGTTGGAGTACTCTTAATTTAAGTTTACCAATAGTACTCCCCACATACCATTTATCGCATGGACACGTGAGTACGTAAACATACTCAGTTTCACATGTGATCCTTGACTTTATAATGAGATTTCTTTAGTAGTACGGGGTGAAAATACTCTGGTGTTTTTAGCAAATTTACACGCCTTGCATTTCATACATTTCTGAAACCCTTCTGATGTAGCGCTGAGCAAGCTTTGGCCTGCTGAGACTGTCTTTGGGGTTATGTAACTCGATACTAGATTGTCTTTAAGCGAGGTAGAGCGTCTGAAGGTGATGTTAATATTATTGCCTAGGAGATTACCCAAATGTTCATCTCGTTTGAGTATGTGCCAATGTTTGTGCATTATGTGACGTATAGTGTTAGAGGATTTACTGTATGTCAAGATGAGTCTTGTATCTGTAAGATCAGGGTCTTCCTGGGTCACCACGTTCAACATCAATAAAATAGAGCGATATTTCTCTCGTGCTTTGTTATATGCCATTTCCAACACACTCTTGGGATAACCTCTTTGTTGGAACTTTAAGGCCATGTATCTACATTCCTTATCAAAAGTCTCCATTTGGGAACAGTTATGCCTTATGCAAACTCGCCATAGGGTATGCTCCACTTTAGGGCTGTGGGGTGGTTGCTTTTTGCATGTAACAGTATATTGGAGGGAGTAGCTTTTCTGTAGAGTTAAGTCGCAGTGCCACAGTTACAAGAATATCTAACTAGACAATAGCAGTCTTACTGTGGCATTCGGTGAACTGCAAATTAAATTCATTTTCATTGTGACTTAAACTCCAACCATTCTGTAGTTGTTCTGTCCCAGATAATGAATAAGTCATCTATATAACGCAACCAAAGAACAATTTTGTCTGTATAATGACTATTTCCAGGCACCATACAGTAAACTTCTCCCACCAGCCCATGGTTCAGTTGGCATACACAGGGGCAAAGGTTGTCCCCATTGCTGTACCTTGCAACTGTGAACATTTTTTTGTTAAACAGAAAGCTGTTATTGGTCAGACACATTTGTCATTTCTAAAATCAACTTCCCATGTTGTAAATAGTTAAGTGATCTGGTTTTAAGAAATACTTGTATGATTTCAAGCCATCTCTGTGTTTGAAAGATGTATAAAGAGAGACTATATCCAATGTTGTTAACAAGAACGTTTTTTCCTAGGGAATTCCGTCGATTTTATTAAGGAAATCCTTGGTAACTCTGAAATACGACGCTAGGCTACTGACAAAGTTCACTAGCGTTTCATCTACCAACTTAGAAATATTTTCAAAGAGTGCACCACAGAGTGTAACTATAGGCCTCACCGGTGGGCTAGTTTTGTTTTTATGCATCTTGGGCAGAAAATAGATGGTAGGCATCACTGGGAATTTCGGGTGCAAACACCTGCACATGTCATCATCGAGTAGACCCCTCTCTTTCCATATGGTCAGTAGCTTGAATAGTTTGTCATCCATTTCTGCTGTGGGGTCTGCATCCAATAGCTTATAAAACTGTCTCTAGCTGTCTGTTGGCTTCATTGATGTAATCCTGCCGATATATGATGACTATGTTGGTGCCTTTGTACGATGGTTTAATTACATAGTCATCCAATGCACCTATATTGGAGAAAATCTCCTGCTCTCTGCAGTTAGATTATCCTTAGTTGGAACCTTCTTTCTTCTGAATTTCTTCAGATCACTAATAACCAAGTCTTGGAAGGCCTCAACGTGCCCCCCTGGATTGAACATGGGATTAAAGCGTGACTTCAGTTTGTTTACTTTTGCTTGGCCAATCAGTCTGTATGTTCATAAGATCCCATTGTGGATCGCTTATGTCTTCATTGTCTTGCCATTCCAATTCTAGATGGATGAGATCCCGTAATATATGCATATCTTCTATAACCAAGGGGGTGTACCCCCTCAGAGGTACCTCTTTTTTTGTGTTCGGAGGATTGATGGCCAAGAATTTCTTCAGGCGTATTTTGCGCATATATCTGTCAAAATCTATCCTGCTTTCTAGATAATTATAGTGGGAAGAGGGGCAAAAATTCAGTCCCAATTTGAGTAATTTTTGTTCTTCAGGGGAGAAGAACAAGTTACTCTCTTACCTGGTAACGTTCTTTCGATGGGATGGTCTGACGACGTATTCCACAACTATGACCGTAATCACCACAGCTGTGCAGCTTCGGAAAATTTTCGGCGTCTACGTCGATGACGTCGATACGCTGTCCGAGGGCCTCCATCGAGCCGACGTCACCGGATGTTATAAATAGGACGCACGACGCCCGTAGCCTCAGTTGTAGTTTATCCCAGAACGTGTGGCACCAAACCACTGCCAGTATGACCACAGAACGCCTTGCAGAAACGTAAGCTGCAATCGCATAGGAAATTCTGCAGCGGGGCAGGTAGCGAGGGAGCGATATGTAATACGTTGTCGGACCATCCCATCGAAAGAATGTTACCGGGTAAGAGAGTAACTTGTTCTTCGAGGGGATTGGGTCCTCCGACGTATTCCATTTCTATGACAGACTCCCAAAGCAGTACCAACGTATGGAGGAGGGAAAATTAATTTAGAAATGCCCAATCAAATTGCAGAGTAAAGGACCACCTTGCCAAAGGCCAGATCCTGCCCATGGACAGAATCTAGGGAATAGTGTTGTACAAAAGTATGGACCGAAGCCCATGTGGCTGCTTCACAGATGTTACGAATAGGAACACCCCTCTGCAGGGCAGTAGAGGCAGCCATACCCCTAGTAGAATTGCCCCGTAAGCCTACCGGAGGGTCCTTACCCGCCAGGCAGTAACATTCAGAAATTGCCAAGATAATCCATCTAGACAAAGTCTGCTTAGTAACAGCTTGTCCCAAACGCCTTCCAGCGTAACCTATAAAGAGCTGATCATCCACTCTGACCCGGGACATGCGTGAAATGTAGAAACTTAAATCTCTCCTAGGATCCAACCTATGGAGCCTCTCCTCTTCCTTAACAGGATGCGGAGGAGGATAAAATGCTGGAAGAATGACCTTCTGGCTTATATGAAATTCCAACACCACTTTCGGAAGAAAGGAAGGACGGACTCTAAGGACAACACTGTCCTTATGAAACACAGTGAAGGGTGGCTTAACTGAAAGTGCCTGTAACTCACTCACTCTACGAGCGGAAGTGACCGCAACTAAAAATACAGTTTTAAGGGTCAACAGTCTCAAAGGACAAGAATGTAAAGGCTCAAATGAGCACCCATTAGGAACTTTAGAACAAGGTTCAAATCCCAACCGGGCACCTGGAAAGGTGACAGTGGGAACACATTAGTGAGCCCTTTCAAAAACTGAGAAATTAAAACCAATTTTGAAATCGGAACAATCCTCAGACGAGTGCTTAAATATGGACAGCGCCGCCAGGTAACCTTTAATGGTACCCACTTGCAGGCCCTTGTGGGCTAAAGAAAGCAAAAAAGACAGAACCACAGGAATGTCACATGAAAAAGGATCCACATTCTTAACCCTGCACCAGTCACAGAACTTTCTCCAACGGCAAAGGGACTTTGTTGCCGGTCGTCTGGCCAAAAGGAACACCTCTATCACGTCTTCAGGGAGGTCCTAATCCTTATACCTCAACCTTTCAGAAGCCAAGCGTGAAGGTTGAGGGATCTGACCTCTGGATGGAGAACCTGACCCCCCCCCTCCCGTGAGAGCAGATCCTCTTGGTAAGGAAGACGACGTGGAGGGCAGATGGACAAGTCGTGAAGGTCCGGGTACCACGTCCTCCGGGCCCATGCCGGAGCAATGAGGATCATTCGGGAACCGAACCTCCGCAGCACTTGCAGGATGACGGGGACTGGAAGAAACGCATACAGCAGTGGGAAGGACCACTCCACCACAAATGCATCTCCTAAGGCTCCTCTTGGAGGAAATTCCAGAACATTTCGCATTTCCGGTTGACACTTGAGAGGTCCCCCAAAGGGTGAAGATCTCCAGGAGAATCTCCTGAGCCAGCTCCCACTCATGAGAGATCGCGCTCTGCCTGCTCAGAGCATCCGCCGTCGCGTTTGTCTCCGGCCAGATGAACTGCTGAGATCGAAATTTCCTGCTGGATGGCCCAGAACCAGAGCTGCATCGCCTCCCTGCACATAGGAAGTGACCCTGCCCCCACACGTTTTGTTGAGGTAGTGCATGGCCACCGTGTTGTCGGTCAGAATCAGGACAATCTTTCCTCGTACAGTCGGCAGAAAAGCCTTCAGGGCAAGCCTGACGGCCCTCAGCTCCAACAGATTGATATGGAGTCTGGACTCCGACGGAGCCCAACGACCGCTGACTGTCAACTCGTTGGCATGAGCTTCCCAACCCGTGAGGGATGCGCCCGTCACGATCGTCACCTCCGGCCAGGGTAGCCAAAATGGACCCCCCCCCCTCATCAGAGTGCCTTTGTCGGCCCACCACAGAAGGTCCTGAGTGACTGAGGGCAGCACTTGTACGGGGTCCGACATCCTGCCGGAGTACTGTGACCACTGCATCTTGAGAGCCCATTGCAGCGATCTCATCTGAAACCGGGCCTCTGGCACCAGAAGAATGCAGGATGCCATGAGGCCGAGCAACCTCAAGAACTTCAACGCTGGGAGACTCTGGGCATGTTGAAACTTGTGTACCATCTGCTGAATGTGAAGGGCCCTCACGAGGGGAGGAAAACACTGCCCCAGGGATGTGTCGAGCACTGCTCTGATGTACTGGAGCCGCTGAGTTGGCATCAAGTGGGACTTCTTTAAGTTGAGGGAGAAGCCCAGCCTTTGAAGGGAGTGGTAGGTGACCGACAGATGATCCAGGACTTGCTCGGGAGAGCGCACCCTGATCAACCAATCGTCCAGGTAGGGGTAGACGTGAAACCCCCCTTTCCTGAGATACGCTGCCACCACCACCATGAGCTTGTTGAAAACACTCGGGCGGAGGTCAATCCGAACGGCAGGACCTGAAACTGAAAGTGCGAGTCGCCAACCGCGAACCTCAGGTACTTCTTGTGCTTGGGATGGATCGGCACATGAAAGCGTGCGTCCTTGAGGTCGAGAGACACCAACCAGTCCTGAAGTTGAAGGACCTGGAGGACTTGAGAGAGAGTAACCATCTTGAACTTGTCTTTCCTGAGGAGTTTGTTCAAACCGCGCAAGTCCATGATGGGTCTCAATCCCCAGTCTTTCTTTGAAATAAAAAAATAAGGGGAATATCATCCCTTGTTCCTCTCCGCTAAAGGCACCAGTTCTATGGCGCCTTTCTCCAGCAGGGACTGAATTTCCTGCGCAAGGAGCGGATCCGGACTCTTCAAAGAGAGATTCCCTGGTGGATTGTCGTGAGGCCTCTGCCGGAAAGGAAGACAGTAGCCGTGGGCTATGATCTCCAGACCCCACACATCTGAAGTAATGGTACGCCATTCTACAAGATGCTGTGCCAGCCTTCCCCCAACCGGAGAACCATGGGACATGGCCTCATGACTGAGCTGAAGCGGCTGCGGCAGTGCCTAAGGGCAAAAAGGTACCTGCCCGAGAGGCCTTGGCACCTAGAGTACCCCGTTTTACACCTCTGGCACTCCTATGGTGGCCCCTTTGACTTGCAGCTCCTCTCGATTTACTAAAGGATGAGTACTATCGAAAGGAAGCTCCCCTCCATTGCTGTCCCCTAGGACGAAAAGGCAGAGGTTGGCGAACTGCAGCGCTCAACGACTTTACTGCAGCTTTGGAGGTCTGCAACCTCTCAAGGCTCTCGTCAGCCTTGTTGCCAAAAAGATGTTCACCATCAAAGGGCATGTTGAGGAGCCGGGCTTGCACATCAGGAGCAAACCCCGACTTCCGCAACCACGCAAACCTGCGTATTACGGTGCTCGCCACCATGGACCAGCTGACACAATCTGCCATGTCCAGACCCGACTGAACGGACTCACACATGGCATGCTTGCCATCCTGTACCATGGCAAGAAAACCATCCCCTTCGGGAATATGATCAGCCGCTAACGAAATACAGTTCCATAGAGTGTGCGTGAAACGTTGACAAGGCACACACAGAGTTGACTGCCTGCAAAGCCATACCCCCTGAAGAAAATACTTTCTTCGCCCAGCCATCAAAACGCTTGTCGTCCCTATCAGGAGGCATGGTAGGGTACGACGCATGCTTTGCTGGGGCCGTAGCCGCCTGCACCACCAAACTCTCCGGAGTGGGGTGCGTAGTCAAGTAGCAGGGGTCGCTTCTGGCTGGACGGTATTTTCGCGGCAAAGACTTGCTCACTGCCTGGAGACTCTCCGGGGCAGTCCAAGCCGCCGGCACTCTTCTTTGCAAGGCCTTATGGAATGGCAGTACCGCGTCAGTTGGTGGACCTTGGTCGAGGATATCCGTCAGGTCATCCTGCAGAAAATCCACTGGTGGAGCAGACCACCCCAAGTATTCTGTTACCCTCGACATAAGGCGCCGCTACGAGGACTCGGCATGGGTGCCCGGCTCAGGCCTACAGAACTCCACCTCCGGAGAGGTTTCCAGACCACTTGCGTCGTGCAATGACTGCCGCAGGTCTTCAATTTGGCTATGCCCTGACAAAATGTCGTCAGGTACCTCCTCAGGAACCATACCTTCATCAGACCCTTCATCCACCTCAGAAATATAATACAGAGGTTGGAAAGAGGGCACAGAAAAAGGGACAAAGGCATTTTTTGCCTTGGTTTGAGCCTTTCTGGGGGTTCCACCGTGCCACGGGGTACCTGGGACAAAGCAGCCTCGAAAGGCATCGACGGAATCGGCGTCAACGTTTAGCGTGGTGCCGATAACTTCGACGGCGTCACAGTCCTCGAGGGCAGAGCCCCAAGCGTGTCCTTCGACAGCCTGGGCGCTGATGGCTTTGCCGGCTTCCGCGGAGGCGGAGCCTCGAGAGAGTCCCTAGACGACCTCGGTGCCATAGGCGTCAAGGTCTTCCTCGAAGACTTCACAGGCTCCGACGGTCTCTAGGGCATCGAGGACCGGGACCTGGAACGGGCATGCCTAGAGCGACCAGCCTTGTCCGACCGGGACCTCAAAGGCGCCCGGTGGTCGCGACGACCGCTCGAGCGCGAAGGCGTACGAGCAGCGTCTCTAGCACGTTCACAGCCGGCGTCTTTCGACGCCGCAGACGGAACGGAGCCCTGCGACTGAAAAATCGCCATCTCCTGTCAGAACGAATCCCATTCCGCATGAGTGGAATGCTTGTTAGGACAAGCAACCTGCCGACGGGCGGAGTCCTCTGATGAGGACGGGGAAGGCGACCTGTGACAGCGCTTCCGTGAGTGCCTCGAAGAGGCAGAGGAATGGCGAGACAGACTCCTGGACCGAGACCCCCCCGGACTCACGACAACTATGCGGAGAGTCGCCCCTCGAATCGTCCGTCGAAAGTCCAGTGGATTGCGACTTCCGGGGCTTGGCCACCTTACCCACCGACAGCTTCTTCTTACGCTCCCGCAAGGCCTTCGACACCAGAGGCAAGCGGTGTGCGTGTCCGTCAACAACATCTTGGTCCCGCAAACCCGACACTTCTTAAAACCCGACCGCGGGGTGGAAGAAGCCGAAGACATCATTGTTATACACAAACTAACAGGTTCGAAGAACCGAAAGAACAGGATTCAGTAGAACTGAGGCGCGCCAAGATCTCCGAAGCGAACACGTTCGCGGAAAAAACGGAACTGAGGCTACGGGCGTTGTGCGTCCTATTTATAACATCCGGTGACGCCGGCTCGACGGAGGCCCTCGAGGACAGCGTATCGACTTCATCGATGCAGGATGCAGGCATTTTTCCGAAGCAGCACAGCTGTGGTGATTACTGTCATAGATATGGAATACGTCGGAGGACCCAATCCCCTCGAAATGTCGTGATGTAAGGTTTATAATGGACACATCTGGTGACTATTTGTATTTTCATATTTTTTTTGTCCCAGAGTATGTTTTCCTTTCTGTTTTGTCCATTGCTGTGGTATCTGTAGCAGTTGCCCCTCCTTGTTTTCTTGCTCCTCTTGATCCTGTGGATTTTCCCTGTCGTCTCCCCCTTGTTTTTTTGCTGTTGCTTCTGCCATCCATTCCTAAGAGTCATCTCTTCTAAAAAAAAAAAATCAATTTTCTGTGGGGCTGTTCACTTTCACTTTCCGTGGTGTCTACATCTGAGGATGACGGTTCACTGGGTATGTCGTTTTCAGGATTCAGCATTTGTGTGGGGAGTTTTTTTTCTTAGGGTGTCAAACCGTTTAGCAAATGTAAACACCCTCCCTTTTTCATAATCATCCTTGTCCCGCAGAAATTTCTGCTGTTTCCTCAGCTTTATCTAATCCTTAAATGTTTTATACACCTTTTCCATGTTTATTCTAATGGCTTTACCTTCTTCACTCTCACTGATGGCCTGTAGCTGTTCTTCAGTCTCTCGTATTTTAGACAATATTTTATGTCGGTCAATTTTGGCATATTTTATTAGAATGTTTAGGAATGTTACAGAGCAAGTGTTGCTTGATTCACCCCATTCTTCTAACATTGCAGGGTCCTGTTCTTCGAATGTAGGTGTTAGTATTAGTCGTCCTGTGGGGATGCGTCCTACATCTATGTAGTTTTGCAAAGAATAATCTTCCCACCATTTACTGATTTCACGTCTTTGTAACTTCTCTAGTTCTCTGAGAAGTCTCACTTCATTGTTGGATTGGAAATATATATATTTTTTATGTTTTTTATTTTTTTTATTTTTTTTACATGTGATTGTGATGCAAGATTGTGTGATTCTGGGCACTAATTATATTTAATTACATTTTTCAAAGTCAGTATCCAAGTGAGGAGGCCTGTGTTCTTTCCTTTCAGTATGGTGAAAAGGACGGCTGAGAATGCTCCCTTGGGGGTTGGGGATATATGTAAAATGTCAAAACTCTTCAAACCGATAAACGAGGTTAACCTTTTGATAACAGATAAAAGATTTTCTGCATATCGACAGCCCAGTAGGGCCAAGGGTGGTTACCCCACCGTTCCCTGGAAAAGGGTCCTCGGCTGGACAGAAAGACGAGATGGTCCCCTTGAGTTTTGTTTCCAACTGTGTGGTTGCTGAAAATGATGATCTGATCTCCTTCTGTAACAAGGTCCCCCAATGGGAAATGCAATAAGTAACTTGAGTGTAAGATCACATATCACTAAGGAAGACCAGCTAGCGCCTTATGAAGTGTCCCCAATTCATGAGCAAGAGGAGGGCAAAAGCTTTGTGCTTCCTGTTAAACCATATTGGCAAGCAAACTGGTGTGCTGATGCCCAATATTGTGGAAACCCACCCCCAATCTTCTAGACCGTCTACTTTGAATTGGATGGCGGAGGAGACTGAGCTTAGTACGATGGATGATTCTCATCTATCTTCTGAAATACATTTAAGCTTGTTATACCAATGTCCTAGTGAGGCCATTGACAGGGTTGTAAACCTGTTGGTGGGTAATGCCGAAACTTCCTTGTTAAAATTATTTAACCATTTCGAACCCCTTGTATTCTCTAGCGCTGCCCTTGCTATCCCCAATGGCGATAGTTGTGTAGAACACCCATGGAAGACTGTGACCCGTGTTAAATGGGGTACATTTTGTGTGGCGCCCTTTTTGGGTAATAGGAAATTTGGTGTCTGCAAAAGGAGTACGGTCACTCAATCGTGTGACCTGGGCACGCAGACTGATTATATGCATTTGCCCATTAATAGTTCTGAACCTGGGAGTAAGTAAGGCACTTCTCCTTTAGAGAATAGTTTCTCTGTTTTTAAGGAGAATTACTAATGCTATCGACACTGGCATGAGTGTACTTATGGGGGAATTGAGATCTCTCAGGGGTCTGATCGGTATATTGACCAAACATAACCGCAATCCCAAAGGGCAGGTTCTGAGCTTGCCCTCAACCAAGATCGATGGGGCTTTGAGAAATCCTGCTCTGACCCCTAGTATTCAAGCTGGGCAACTGAAAGCCCCGCGTGGCCGGGGGACACAACATTGTTTATCGGGCGATATGTTGCCTTCTCTCACACCTCTTCCATTAATGGGAGAGAGGGTCAAGCCAACTGGTGTGCATAGAATATCGCATAGATACCCGCTCTCCAGCCCAAAGTTGATTAAAGTAGGTAGACCAGTTGGGCGCCCCCATTCTCTAGTTATATTAACCAAATGAGGGGAGGAGTGGAAACGAAGAAGGTTCATTTGCAATGGTCAATAGGCTCAAATTAGCTCCCAAGTGTGTGAAAACCAAGAAACCATGAAGAATAAGTTTATTTTCTGGATTCTGCACACATAGGCTGTCTTTCGATAATTAGAAACAACATTGTCCACCGTTCCAGGGGCGCGATTTCTAATTCGGGCCTTCACTACATCAGAGTAACACTAATGGCCCAAGAATTCGTAGATGGCCTTTTGGCCATTGACTTCAGAGCTTATCCCCAGAGGGGATTTCAATTGGCTTACGCTCTGAAGAAATTCCCAATTCCTTGTTAGCTATCCCATATATATATATATATATATATCATATCATGAAAATAGCAGGTCAATTACTGTCCCTTCCAAATCTGGTGTTATCCAGGCGGCCAGTTCTTCCAGATTTATTCAGTTAAGCGAGAATCGGGACAAGCTGGATTGACTGAGGGCAGGGGATTAGCGAAATACACACAAAAGGAAGGGCTTCTGAGCTGCTTTCATGGAATGTGGATGGGGTGAATCGACTGCTGGAGGACCCTGATTGGTGTGCCTTTATTAGAAAGCACCATATTATAGCCCTACAGGAAACCTGAGCCCTTGATCCTGTTAGTTTCCAGGGTTATCAGTCTTTCCACATCCCGGCCACCAAGGGGACAAGAGGTAGACCCAGTGGGGGGACTACTGGTATGGGTTGATGTTACCCTTGGCTGGAATGTGGAGGTTGTGGATTCTGCGTCAAGTTTTTATTGCAACAATGCAAAGCACAAACATCCCAGTGAATACGATATCTCAGGCAAACAATCAACAGTGCATATGAAACTAATTTTGCCAAAGAAAGGAATGGACAACAGAGGAAGACAAAAGGACAAAAGAAAAGAAAGAAGAAAAAAAAAACACAAGAAAGGACAGAGAACCACAAAACAATTGGTAAACCAACAGAACCATCGGTGCAAATTCAATGGAACAGAGATCATAAATCACAAGTAATAAAGAACACAGTAAGCATACTTTCTAGGTACAGAGACATCCCATTGTGTATGGAAAGCGAAATTCAACCATAGACCTCCAAGAATCTACTCCAAATGTCCCAAAATTTCTCCTTATCATACAAATTCTTGTAAATTGCCCTCTCATAAAATGAAACCGTCAAAAGTTAATCCACCCACTCATCAATGTTGAAGGAGGTGGTCGACTTCCATGACCTCAATATCATCCTCTTAGAAATCATACTGGCACTTAGTATCCAAGTCGTCTGACCAAAAGAGATCTTCAAGCACAGACACATCCCCTAGAATCAATAAGGTAGCTGAGAGGGCAACCACACAGCTCAAAACCAGACCCAACCTCTCAGAGACATACCCCCAGAATTGTTTTGTTTTAGGAGAAAACCATAGCAGATGGCTGAGGGAGCCTCTAGCACCTTTACACTTCCAACAGAGTTCATTATCCATGAGTTGTCTCTTAAACAGCCTGACTGGGGTCCAGTATGACCGCAAGAGCAGCTTCGTTTGCGATGCTCTGAGACCCCGGTCCAGACTAACCAATCGGGTACTCTCACAGCAGCGCCGCCAACAGACATCAATATCTTCACCAAGTTCTTCTGCCCAGATCACTGGCAGCCTCGAGTCTACCTTTATGAATGATTTTAGAAAACTGTACATCGTAGCAGCCGGATGAGCAGCACTTACCACACAACTGAAACATGGACCAGGCCACATTAGATTCCAAAAAATCAATATCCCCAAGGCAAATCATGACAATACCTTTTAGTTGCCTGTACTCAGCAAATGAACAACCAGCCATATCATAAGTTTAGTTTAGTTTATTATTTATAATGTGCACCAGACCCGGGGGCATCAGGGCGCAGCAGATAAGGATATGTTCAGCTTGGTTACAGGGCCAGCAGAACATCATATATAATAACACATCAATATATACAGAGTAGATTACATAATCACATGAAAATGCACTGAAATTACATGGGTACATGAGATGCAGGACGAAATAGACAGTGGCATATCGGTATATACAATGTAAATTGCATGGTTAGGTAGCATAGATTTAAAGTAGTCGCAGTAAATTAGAAGAATGGTCCAAATGGACTGGTACAAAGTAAGCGAATCCGTAAGCAGAGGATAGGCGTGGAAGGAGAGTGTCGAGAGGGTGTTAGTCTGAGTTTTTATTTCTCGTTTTCTTTTAGCCAGTTTGTCAAATTCTGTCTGAATTTGGCGAAAGGCAGGGGGACCTATAATGCCTGGAGGTACGGAGTTCCATGGTTGTGCAGCCTTGACTGGGAAGCTGTGTCCACCAATAGTGGATAGTCTGAATCGTGGAACTTGGAGGCAGTTAGAATTGGCTATTCTCGTCAGTCTGGACGATGTTTTTTTGCAGATTCAGTCCGTAAGGTAAGGTGGTGCGTTCTTATTTAGGCACTTGTGGGTAAGGGAGGCAATCTTAAGTTTGATTTTATCAAAGGTAGATAACCATTTGTATTCTCTCCTTGTAGAGGAGATATGCTCACTTCTATTGATCTTCAGTGCTGCTCTCAGGGCATTGTTCTGGAGAACCTGTATTTTATGGATGTCTGTTTATTCGCTCCGATGTAGAGCGCGTTACAATACTCCAATTTGGAAATTATGAGAGCTCTAGCGAGCGTGAGGCAACTGTCAGTGGAAAGGAATTGTTTACTTGCTCTGATGAGTTTGCATGTGTATTGTAAGTGACTTCAATCCAACTAAGTCAATGCCTAGTCTGGGATGCCCAATGGAAGCCCTTATTAATATATTTTTATGTCAAATTATTTGAATCTGCATGATAAACCCTTATATAACGACCCTCTCTTTGAATCCCCCTGACCTCACTGAGCCAAGAAGTAAGTTTGTTTTGCAAATTAAAAGATTTATTTGAGGAATAAAACAATATATATATATATATATATCACACTTATGAATAAATTAATATTTGATAGCACACTTATGAATATAATAGTGATCAACAATGGATAATATTACAATAGCACAATTCTTTAATCACTTAGGAGTTGGTATAGAAAGAATAAGGTAGCAGAGAATACTTTGTATGGTTTCAAGGAAATGCAAGATGGAAAAGAATGCAACACAGAAATAAACTCAATATGGTTTCAACAAGAGATAATATGATCACTTTTTCCCCTGCGACTACTCACTCCCCCCTTATGCAATATGAAGAGATGGAAAGGAGAGCACACAGGTTTCCAGAATACAATCAAATGCAGTTCACAACCAGTTCCCCCCAGCAAGCTTAGAGAAACAGGGATGATTTTAAAACACAGGCCAAATGCTTTGAAATGTGGTTGCAATGGATGAGAAAATATGCTAAATGCTTTTTAATTCACTAAAGGAGATCAGGGTAGGTGATAGTTACTTTAGATTGGTACAGGTCAATACCAGCAATGATTCATGAATGATTATCAGATTGAAAACGAAATTCAGCAGTTGCAAGCAAAAGACAGCAATTTTGACAGGGGTGAAATGGAGCTAATTTTTCAATTCGCTGCACTTTTTCCACGTGCGTATATCACGATTACGGAAAAACTATAAGGAATGTCGTTTCGGGTTTGTTGGAAACTGAGGATCTTAGCTTTAAAATGACAGTTAAATTTCGCTTCTAGGACGTGCGGTACAAAAGATAGACGTTTTGTAGAGGTAGATTTTTTTTAAAAAAAATGACAGATGGCGCTTTTACAGATTTGAAATCACAGAATGGACACACGATTTCTATGCAGTTCTGGTCAGGTTGAAATGGTTTAAATAAGATTATTTTAAACTAAGAGATTGGTTCTGTACAGTTCTAGGCTGGATACTCACTCCTAGTTTTGGACTGGAAGGGAAATGGGCCTCGTCACCGATCTGGTCAGGTTTGGACTTCACTCGCCACCGGACGATCTCAGGCCCTCTAGGTTCTGCTCACAGCACGCTCTCTGGTCTGCTATCGGTACTGCACAGAGGTCTGGTCTGACGGGTTCTGGATACAGCTCTGCTTTCTGGGTTTGGATCTGTCACAGGGTTCAAGCCAGGAGCAAAACAGCTTGCCCGGCTGTTGAATAGTTTAGTTAGGTTGCTGGATTCTGAGGCCTGCTGAGAAGAGTTCAGCTTGTGGATTAGGTCTCTGCTTCTCCAAGGTTCTAGAGTTTGGGTTCTAGAGTTTTGGTTCTGGAGTCTGTCTGGAATCAGGAGTCTCAGGAGTCTGGAGTCTTTGTCTGGATATGGTCTGGCCGTGTGCTGCGCAGGAATCAATGAGTAGTGGAAAAATGAGTGTGTCTATCTGGGTCTCAGCAGTCCCTTTTTATGCGTTTCCGAAGGGGGTGTGGAGGCTGACTTTCTATGCCCAACCCACTAAGGATTTGATAGGTTAGAGGATTCACTGTCCCCTGACTGGAGAAGGGAGTAATGAGTCAGAGTGATGCTATGTTTATGGCTTGGCTGAAGTCCCTCCCCTTTGCTTTTATTTAGAAAAACAATTTTTCATAACCAAACATGTTTCCCAGATACACAAGTTGTTGAGAATACATGTGTACATCACAAATTAATTAAGGTAGGTCTCTGTTCAACCCTGATCTTTCTAAGAGCTTGGGTTCAGAAATGACAACTTATTCGCGATTTTGGTGAATTTTGCAATATTGGATCGGCACCCAATTTTACACAGACCTACATACCCTCTCTGAGCATATTACTGGAAGTTCTTAGGTTTCTAGCATAAACACTGCATCCACAATATTAATAATTACGGGGCTTGGCCTCAGAACATCCCACGGCGTCCAACTTAGTCTTGAACTGTGAGTGCATTTTTTCATTTTAAGACTCTCAAAGTTGTACATTTCTGTCAGCTTGGAACACTTTGTAAATTGCAATTTTATAAAACATATATTTGCTCTCAATTGAATTCATCCATTGGTTTATCTCCACCCTCAGAAGCTTGGCTTGACTCAGAGGTAACATGTCTTGTTTTTCCCCAGAGCAGTGTTGACAGTTATACCCAAAATCAGCATATTCTATTCAATTGAGAAAGTCTATTGTCTTGTTTTTCCTGCCAGCAGAGCATCAGTCCAGGGTGCCACTCTCCATCTGATTAACAGGATCATGCGATTTCCTGCCTTGAGAAGAGTAGATGTGAAGGGTTCTCATAGAAAAGCAAGCCTTTTGAAGTCTTCGCTAAATCAGATTGCCTTCTAGTCAATTTCACCAGAGTTCCTTGTGGAAAAAATACATTTATCAACTTTAAAATAAGCAACATGTCTTTAAATGAAGTCTCTTTCAACATGAAATCACTGTGTGGCACTCTATATGGCTTTTTGATAGAATCCTCTGCTTTGGCATGTTTATCTTCTGAAATACAGGTCTCCTGTCAGAATTTAGAATCACCAGCACCTGTCCGTGGCGAGCACCGGTATTGCACCCATTTTTGACAGATGTCTTTAAATCAAATGTCTTTAACATGGGATTTTGTCCCAATAACATGATTCTTGCTGACGTGGTACTGATGTGGATTCTTGCAGTAGAGTAATGTAGAACACCCAACAAGAAGTTGTATCCTTTTGGTGGTTTTGTGAGCCATGATTTTAGCAATTTTGACGATCAAGAAAATGAATTCCCAAACAGCTCTGGGTTGCTTTTGGCAATCAGTATAGCTATTTCCACATGGTTTCAGGATACTGTGTGGCTATCCCAATGGTGGTTTTAGGCAGTGATCTCCTGTGTTCACTGACATGGCAAAAGTGGGTGGCAGCCTATTTTTCAGATTTTTACTGCGCATCTTTGGATGATCTCTGGCGAGCAGCATGTTTTCCGATGGCCATTATGATGTTTCCGCTGCCAGTAATGCACAGTTCTGTTGTAGGGCTTGGTGAGTGGGTTAAAACATCCCACAGTATGCAGAGGCTAGGGAATTAACTTGTTTAGCGAAGTTCAAGGTGGCGTCTAGGTAAAAACCTAGGGTATTCACTTCCTTTGCTACTTTTATGTTATTACCATCAATGGTGAAGTTGACATAATCTGGGCTAAGTTTGGCTAGGAGGGTTGGGTGCCTAAAATAATAAGCTCAGTTTTGTCGTCGTTCAGGCATAGTCCATGGGTGGCCATCCGTACCTGAACGATACTGTAAATTCTATTCACCGAAGCCAGATCAACGGCGGAATCTCCTGAAAGCGGAAGGAGGATTTGGGTATCGTCTGCATAGTTAGTATAGGCGATACCCAAATGGTCCATTTCATCGAAGAGGGGCTTGGTGAATACATTATAAAGTGTGGGTGACACACAGATCCCTGTGGAACACCGCAAGTTATAGGGATAGGGTCTGCTTCGTATGGGATCCAATTTCCACCATCCATTAGGTCACAGAGGTACTTTATTCCCGCCAGGAACCACTCTGGCCAGAAAAGGACCTTTCCTTGACTTTTTAGGGCTGGATTCAGCCAAATTGAGGCATCCAAATGCAGGAAGGGTTGTGCTTCCAGAGGTTGTGGATTCTGGTGGGCCGGATCTGCCACTGTTGAAGATATGATATGGCATTCATAACTCGCCTATACACAAGTCTTTCAAGGCGGGACGAGGCGGGGGGGGGACACAGAACGAAAAAAGACAATGATCCTACTAGGCCAGGTGTCATTCAGATTGCGCAAGTGCAAGGGACAGGGGGAAGGGTGAGAGTGAAAGGGAGAGGGGACAGTGCAGTACATGGGATAAAAATAAACAATAGGTAAAATTAAAGCCAATAGGTGGTAAGTGCAGGGTTAAGTGCTGAAAAACAGGTGTCAAGTGCTGGAAGTGGGACTGTAGGGAGACAGAAAAAAACAAAAAAACAAAACAGTCCCCAGTGCAGGGGTTGCCAGGAAGGCAGTGCAGGTGTGCGACTGGCGGGGCAGGGGACCTGGGCCCGAGATCAGAGGGTGGCCAGGTAACCAGTGCAGATTTGGTTTCAGCCAGGAAGTTAGCAGGGGAGAGGAGGAGAAAAGGCAGAGGCAAAGAGAAAGGTTTTGAGGTGCTTCCGGAACCGGAGATAAATCTCCTCAAGTTTCAGCGAGGCAGGGAGGCTATTCCAGAGGGAGGCCCCAGCCGAAGAAAGCGACCTACCGCCAACTCATTGCTTGGAGAAGCGACTGAACCTGAGGGAGTTGGAGGTGGATGAGCAAAGAGCTTGAGAAGGAAGATATTTAGGAAGAGAGAGTTGAAGGTATTGAGGCCCCAGAGGCCTTGTGGACAATGCAGAGGGTCTTGGACTTAATCCTCGCAGCCACTGGGAGCCAGTGCAGAGATTTCAGTCCTGGAGAGATACGATCCCTGGGCTTGAGGCCAAGGACAAATCTCGCAGTCCTGCTCTGTATGAGTTGCAGAGGGCAGATGGGAGAAACAGGCAGATTTAGAAAGAGGCTGTTGCAATAGTCCAGCCTGGAGAGAACCAGAGCTCTGGAGACAGTGAGCTTCTGGGGGAAGGAGAGGAAAGGAAGAATACCTCTGAGGAGGTGCAGCTGGTAGTGTGACTTCTTAGAGACATCAGAGATGTGGGGAGAGAAGGAGAGTGTGGAGTCGAAGATGACCAAGGTTTTTAGCCTCATAGGTGGGAGTAGGAAGCGGGCCAAGAGAGGCCGGCCAGAGTGACCGGAAAGAGGGGAGCGGGTGTGCAGATGAAGAGAATCTTGGTATTACTGGCATTAAGGCAGATATCACTGGCGGCACATCACTCCTGGATGGCGGAAAGACAGTCGGAGATGAGGGAGGGAGAATATGGTTGGCTATGGATGAAGTGATGTGTTTTTTCAATTTATATAACAGACCCTGACAAGGCCTGTTGACATTCTTGCACCTGCTTATTTTAGTATATGGGTTGCCCTAACCCCCCCCCCCCACCCTGTGGTGCCCATCCTTTACTATTGTGGTGGGTGATTTCAATCTTCAACTGGAGCCCCAGAACAAGCTTATTGTCATGATGCCTAACCCCGGGCATCCGGATCGAGTCCATCAGCCCCGGGAGCAGGCATCCAGATATTTATCAAAACCCCAACAGCCCCGGCTCCAGGCTCATAATAGGAATCAGTCCTGGCGCCATAGGTGCCAGGCTCATAGACATTACTTACCTCATGCAGACCATGCTGCAACTGAATCCAAGCCAACGGGAGGCTTGGATGGGACTATTTTGATCCAGGGACTATTTTTTACTCGGGTGTGGTTCTGGGGAACTTCTTACCTGGAACTACTTTGGAGGCTATTTAAACCACGCCCGATCAGCAGCACACGCTTTGCGTTATTCTGCATTCTCCAGCGCAACGCTCACCGTGCCTGCAAGCCTGCATCCAGTCTTCAGCGATGCCCGCCTCGAATCCGGAGCTCCTAGGAAAAGGGGAAAAGAAGGAGAAAAGGTTAGATAACGAACATCATTTTTATTCCTTACCTGATTCCGGACCCAGCACTTCTCCGAGCCTGGAAAGAACATTATTCCAACACGCGTCGCATCGCCAGCTGCAGCGCTGCGTTATACTCACCAGTCCACAGCATCTTTAAACTCGGCGCTCTCTCAATTTTTTTTTTGGTCGTTGAACTCCAGCATCTGGGGAAAACCAAAGAAACAACAAGATGAGCCCGGAAGCCGACAAATATCATCACTTACAATAGACTTACCCGATTTATCACCGGGGGCATTACCCTTTAACATGCCACATCTTCATATGTCGCACCTATAAATGGAGAGAACACAAACAAATTAATCTCGGGCAACTTTACCGGACACTGTTAAGAAATACAGACTCTTACCCAAACGCCATCGGCTACCTCCAGGCAATATTCTTTTGGACCCAGTGCAATTCTAAAAAAGGAATGGAAAAAGAGTGAACATCGGACATATTGAACTCTTTTGAACTTTATAAGCCCCGGAGTCAATAGCCGAAACTCCTCCAGTACCTTCAAGCCAGTGAAGTAACTGGTATCTACGCGCCCCTGCATGCCAAGCAGGATGGAGAGCTCATCATTTAAATAAATAAGGTGAGCTTACTAAAAGGAAATATCAGAGGTGACTAGTGGGGCGATCGGGAGCAGCGGGGACTCTGCCCCCCCCCGACCAGCATTCTGTCTTCCGTGGTTGGCTCCTACAGACTGATGGCAAGCAGGGTACTGTTCAACTGGGTTACTGGATACTGGCATAGCTCATCCAAAACTATTCTTCATTAAAAGGGATGCTGCAGCCTTCCTTCTTGCATGGCCAGGTTACAAACTACTTAAACTGCTTGATCTGCAGGAATACATTGTAGGTCCCGTTTAGCATCATTTTCTATATTATGAACATTTATATATATAAACGCACCTTCTCGCCATACTCTCAACACTTTACTCAATAGTGTCATATTTTATCTGGTCCAGTAATTCTCTTCAAAAACCTTGTTTCCATAGTACTCTATGTCATGCATTAAATCTTTTAGTCTCCATTGGCTTTTGATGGACAGGGAACAGCTGCTGAGTTACCTCGTGCTCTCTGCCAGAGCTAGCCGACACCAGGCAATGCCTGTAGTCTATTTTTAGCACAAGCTGCATTCATCGTGCTTTGCGATTTTAAAACTAACTACAATTTAACATTTATTACACATTCATTCAGCTAAATAGTTATTTGCACCTTATATTTAAATACTATCTTAATTTAGCGGCACTCCTCCCACCCCCCCCCCCCGGACACTTGTAGTGCTTAGAAAACAGGTTTTACAACGGTAGCGGGCGCCCCTCTCTCGAAAGAACAGACTTGATAACCTGTTCAGTGGTTATTAACCACTTGAGAGTTTGCAGCCACTGCTTTTACTCACTGTGCCTTTCACAGATGGGAAATATCCATTTGCATATCAGTCTTTGTCCTGCCCAGGGGCAATCCAGCACCGAAATGCAATGGCAACTCCAACCTGAACGAGAGTACCACCAGCAACCCCATACACGTGTTTCACCCTTGTTGGGGATCATCAGTGAGGTGAAGCTGATGCCTCTCTAAGCACAGTGAGAGGGAGACCACGTCTGGTTGCCCCCAGGAGACCTAGGGTTACCAATCCCAGGTTCCTTGAAAAATAGTTTTACAACGGTAGCGGGCGCCCCTCTCTCGAAAGAACAGACTTGATAACCTGTTCAGTGGTTATTAACCACTTGAGAGTTCGCAGCCACTGCTTTTACTCACTGTGCCTTTCACAGATGGGAAATATCCATTTGCATATCAGTCTTTGTCCTGCCCAGGGGCAGTCCAGTTAAAAAAACAGTTAACGGAAGTCTTGCCTAATTCTAAAGTGCTTGGGAATGAAGAAAAGCACTAGCTTCTTCCCAACACTATGAGAGATCAGAGTGACCATTATCCCTTAGTAGCTACAATTGGGGGAATTAATAAAGAGGTGACTAGTAATGCGGATCATAGGTTTGCTCAACCGCTGACACATATTGACCATGCCCGTAAAGGGGTTAAGTGGATCAACTTATTGAAACAGGATTTGAAATCACCCATTTATGTGGCCATCCTGAGTAACATTGTTGCCATTTGTGGTACAGACTGCTCTGATTATATTGTATTACAGGAATTTGTAATTCTCAAAGAAAATCTGATCCCCTTGTATCACACCCAGGCCGTGTTATAAAGAAGCACTCCGTGAGTAAGGTTGGCTGGTATAATGCAGCTTGTTATAATGCTAAAAGGGAGATTGTGTCTTGTGTAAACAGTTCAGCAGGGGCGGGTAAATTGCTCCAATGGTCCTCATTATCGAAATATAAGGAGTTAATAGAGAGGGGAAAAAAATTAGTGTTTGTCATTGTACTATGGCCCAAGTTGTATGGTGCCTTGCAATCAAGGGATGCTGGTTCTTTTGGGAGGCTGGAATTTTTGGAGACAGGACATTTTGGAGACTGGAATTCGAATGGGGCGAGTGCTTCTCACTGTAATATTGGCAAGGTTGAATGGGTACCCATTTCTCGAATTTGTATCGAGATAAGGTATCACCATCACCTTGTAACCCAGTCTATACCAGCTCCTGGCTCATTTCGATTCTTTTGTTGGTGATATGGGAATAGCCCCTAAATCTCTGAAAAACAACAAGGCAGCAGGTCCTGATTTGATCCCTGTCGATTTGCTTAAACAGTATGCAGTGTTATGGGCTCTGTTGTTGTCGAGGCGGTTTAATGCTATTTTGTCTAGAGGAGAGATGCCAGACTCTTGGCGTAGGGCGATAATCGTATCTATATATAAGAAAGGAGGTATAGAATCCCAAGCCAAATACTGGCCTATTTACCTCCTTGATGGTGTGGGTAAACTTTTTGGGAAACTTATCTTCATCCTGTTCCAGGAGTGGGCCCAATGTGAAGAAGTCATCAACTACACCCAGGTGGGATTTGGACCCCAATAGGGGAACAATTGATCATACTTTTATTCTGTTGCTGATCATTGTTAAACCTTAAATATACTATCCTAAAGAGAATGCATCTATATGTGACCTTTTTGGACCTATAAACAGCTTTCCCTACTGTTTCAAGAGAAATATTATGGCGTATTTTGCTGAAATGTGGAGCCTCCTTGCCCCCCGATTTGGTTTGTTTGTTTATTTATATGTTTGTTTATTTATATGGCACACGGGACCAGAAGGTATGAGGGCGCAGGCAATACAAGTATATTCTCAGCTTAGTTACAGTGCTGTACATTATTTACATTATTATACAAGGACGCAGTGAGGAAATGCAGATACAGGAGACATAGTACAATTATGAGAGAGTTACAGGTTGACGGAAATTTACAAAGTCGGTTATTTGTCTTTGTTCTTAAGCCACTGGATATAGTTACGCCTAAATTGATGTTAGGTTTGTGGGGCTCTAACGGAGGGTGGCAGTGTGTTCCAGTGTTGGGCTGCTTTCACCTGGAAGCTATTGCCACCCATTTTCGTTCGCTTGAATCTAGGAACAGCGAGCAGGTTAGCATTGCTATTTCTGGTGTGTCTGTTCGGCGTGTATCTAGTTATTCTGTCAGCTAGATAGCGAGGGGCTGCATTGTTAAGGCATTTGTGGGTGAGGGAGGCTACCTTAAGCAGGATTTTGTCTGAGGTGGTGAGCCAGTTGTGAGTTCTCCTAATATTCGAGATGTGTTCTCTTTTAGGGAAGCTAAGCGCTGCTCTCAGAGAATTGTTCTGTCGGATCTGGATTTTATTGGTAACCTGTTTGTTAGCACCTACATAGAGGGAGTTACAATACTCCAGTTTTGAAAGTATGAGGGCTCTGGCTAGAGTAATGCAGCTTTAGGTGGAGAGGAAGGGTTTGGCTGAGCGTGTAAGCTTGCATGTGTAGGCTGTGGTGGAGGCCAGGGAGTTGACCTGTTTGTGGAAGGAGAGGGTGGAATCGAGGTAGATGCCGAGGGTTTTCACTTCCTTAGCTACCTTTATAGAGTTGCCGTCTATGGTAAAGCTAGAGTAGTTGGAAGTCCAATTTGTTTAGGTTTCTGGCTGATCCCAGGATGAGGAGTTCGATCTTGTCATCATTCAGGCATGGACTGTGGGAGGCCATCAATGCCTGGATGATGAGGTACACCTTGTTCACCAAGGCCAAATCTGTGTTGTAATCTCCCGTCAGCGGGATGAGGATCTGGGTATCATCAGCATAGTTAGTGTAGGTGATACCCAGACCGTCGAGATCATCAAACAGGGGCTTAGTGAAAATGTTGTACAGTGTGGGGAGACACATGACCCCTGAGGGACCCCCCATGTGATGGGGATGGGGTCAGCGGAGGCTGGGGTGGAAAAGACGCGCATGGATCTATTGCTCAGGAAGGATTTGATCCAGCCAATAGCTTCCTGTGAAAAGTGCGCAGCCGTGTCTATGTGGTTACATAGGATTTTATGATCAACAAGATCAAAAGCTGCCGAGAGGTCTAAGAGTAGCAATTAGGCAGTTTTCCCATTATCTCTCAGAGTGTCGATTTGGGCCTTGAGGTCAATGAGTGCGGTTTCTGTACAGTGTTGGGGTCTGAATCCTGATTGCCGGACTCCTAGGAGGTGGTTATGTTCAAGGAATTTTTGAATTTGTGGATAGGCTGTCTTGTCGAGGATTTTTAGTTGGAAGGGGACGGTGGTAATGGGTCTGTAGTTGGTGGGTACGATTGGGTCGAGTGAGGATTTTCTTTAGTAGGGGAGGACCCAGGATTCTTTGAGGTTGTTGGCGATGGTGCCTGAGGAGAAGGAGGCGTTGATGAGTTTGGTAATGAATGGAGATAGGTCTCTAGCTGCGCCTTTGATGATTTGTGGTGGGTATAGGTTGCCATGGCAGTTAGAAGGTTTGAGGCAGAGTATGATTTTTTCCACTTCTAGCGTGGAAACTTTGGAGAAGCTGAAGCGAGTGAGGGGGCTGGGGGGGAGGGTGTTGAAGGCCGGTGCGTGTGGGGGTGTTGTTGGGTTTGGAGTTGGATAAAGTCTCTTTCTTGTTGTTAATTTTGATTTGGAGGCCTGCAACTTTGTTGGATAGGGCATTTTGGATGCTGGTGCACCATTGTTTGTCTTTCTTACAGGTGTCTGGGGGTGGGATGGGTGCCTCTAGCTCTTTTAATATGGTGAACAATTCTTTAGTGCTGGATTTAGCGTGCAGTATTCTCAAGTTGTAAGATTCTTGTTTGGCGAGGAGGATTTCATTTTTGTATGTAGAAGCTATTTTGTTGAGGATCAGCTTGTTGCTCTCTGTTGGAGTTTGACTCCAAATGTGTTCCTTTTTGCGTTTCTCTAATCTAAGGGCTTTTACGTAGGCCGTGAACCAGGTATTTAAATGTTTTATCGGCTTAGGTTTTTCTCAGCTTTAGTGGTGCGATGGCATCTAAGGCTAGGCGCATGCTGTTGTAGCTTTCAACAAGAAGGTGGGGGTTAGAGTTGGCAGGGAGTTGGTTCAATGTAGGTAGAATGAGAGGGATGAGTTTTTCAGCGGTTATATTTTTCTTGCTTCTAGTCGGGATTGTTGTGGCTAGGGGTTTGTTAGCGATTGGGCTGGACGCTTCAAGTGTGAAGGAGAGGAGGTGGTGGTCTGACCAAGGTTGCGGGGTGATGGCAGTGATGGAAATCACGCTATTGTGGTCTGCTATCCAGTCAAGGGTTCTCCCTTTGTTATGAGTGGGGGTAGACACCCTTTGGTTGAAACCTAGTTCTGACAGTGAGTTATTAATGGCGGATGCTTGGGTGTCTTTAGAGTCATTGTAGCCAAGGTTAAAGCTACCTAAGAGAAGGCATTGGGAGGTGTTTTTTAGGTTGTCAGAGAGGATGGAGTTGAGGTCTTCCTCGGAGGAGCCTGGGGATCTGTATAGTAGGTGGATGGTGATGGTTTGGGAGTTAGTGGTGGGGAGTTTCGCTGTGAGAAGTTCACATGATGAGTAGTGATCCGTGGTGTCAGGTTTAAGGTTGAGGTGGGTTTTGGCGATTATAGCAAGGCCACCGCCTCTGGAATCTGTTCTGTCTGCTCGGAGGATGGAGAAATTCTCGGGGATGGCTAGCGCAAGGGCTGGGCCAGCTGATGCATGGAGCCAGGTCTCGGAGATGGCTAAGAAGTCTAGTTCTTCCGTTAGGATGAGGTCTGCTATGTCTGTTGCGTGGGCTGCTACAGATCTCGCATTGATTAAGGCATCTCTTATAGGTGTTGTGGCAGGTTTACTAGTAGTAGGTGTAGAGGTTGATGATTGAGTCTTGTGTTTGGTCGTATTATTAGTTTGGGTGGGCTTAGGCAGGTCTGTGCCGCTGTTGCCGGGGATAGCCATGATGTAAGGCTGGGGCCAATTAGATTGATTGGTATGGGTAGTCTCCCTAGCTATGGGCTCATATATTTTGGGGAGTCTGGCGCGTAGTTTGGAGTTTCTAGCAGAGAGGTTGCACGGTGTAGAGGGGTACATGGTGAGGTGGTAACCATGCTCGTTGGGCCTGGGGGGGGCTGAGATGGCTAGATGCGTGGATAAGGTGAAGGATGACTCTCAGCAGTACTGAGTATATACCCGGTAGGTACATTTTGGTGGAAGGAGGTGAGAACAGTGGGCATGTGTCTAGTATCATCTGTTTCCTGAGTTGTTAGGTGCCATGGGCAGTAGGGCTGGGCAGTAGACTTCTGAATCATAAGGCGTCATAAATCGCCTTGGGTTGCACATATTAGGTGTAGTGGGGCTTCAAATAAGTGTGAGAGTCATAAAGTGTCTGAAATCACACTGGATTGTATTGGCTAAGTGGGGCAGGGATTCACCTAAATTCAAAAATCAGGTATATAGCTGGAACACACTAAGTTGCATTGGCTAAGTGGGGCAGAGATTCATTTAAATTAAAAAAAAAAATCAGGTAGATAGCTGAAACACATTAAATTGCATTGGCCAAGTAGGGCAGAGATGCATCTAAATTCAAAAAATCAGGTAGATAGCTGAAACACACTAAATTGCATTGGCTAAGTGGGGCAGAGATTCATCTAAATTCAAAAATCAGGAAGATAGCTGAAACACTAAATTGCACTGGCAAGTGGGGCAGGGAATTCACAATCAAGTGGACAGCTGATATATTTTCACATTGAATTGCATTGACTATCAGCTTGTCAAAATTTGGCAGTGACTAAAATGGATACAGCAGAGAACTAAACTTGGCAAGCAAATCTGGGATACTCTAAATGCAAGTTGCTATTGTGATTGCTGGTGTGGCCAAAAGTCAAGCAGGTGGAAGCAATCTAAATGTAGTTACTTGGAAGGCACTCTAAGTGCAATAGTAAAAGCAGTCGTGCAGAATCAAGGGTACTTTGAATACAAAACACTGATGTGACCAATAATCATGACAGTTTCAAGCAAGCTGAATGCAGTTTGCTTGGTGGGCAATCTAATTTCAGCTTTTAAGTAGACAGTCCAGCACTTAGCAAAGTTTTTGCACTCAATATGCCGGTTTCTGCTGTACCCCAGGCAAGCGTGGTAGTGGAGGACAGGGAGGGCATGAAGCTAGGCGTTGCGCCGCGCTGTTAGTGCATTGAGAATTCATAAGTTACCTGGTGTGTGGCAGATAGGGGTGTGGCAGACAGCAGACCCAGGCACAAACGGGTATCAAACAAGTGCTGGCCTTGTAGCAGTGGGCCTTGATGGATGTGGGCCTGCTTCGCCTGCTGGCGATCAGGGATTGGTAAAGGCTCTCGGCCAGCCAATCCGGTTGCGGGCAGGTTACTGGTTGGTGAAGGCAGCTAGGCAAAAACAAGGGCGGCCATCTTAAACTGTATTCCTCCTCGTCGGCATCAATAGAGGAAATGCAGAGGGCAGGCAGAGATGGTGCACTGATTCAGTGTTCAGTGCGTGGGGGCGGCTTCTTTCAAATTAAGGGCAATGCTCGCCTTAAATAACGCGGCTTCCCATTATGAGGTAAAAGGTGCACACGGAATCCAGCAAAGTTACCTGGGCTTACCTAGGGCACTCCGGTGCTTCCTGGGATGAGGCACTGCTCCAGCAGAGCCTCTCCTGATCTGGCGGCGATCTACAGTGACTATTATTCGTTCATTATATTCTGCTAATAAGGCCAGAGTTAGATATGGGATGGGGGTGAGCAGATCCAGGAGTTTGGGGTCAATGTTAGTGTCAGGAAGGGCTGTGGCCTGGCTCCCCTTTTATTTAATGTATAGATGCAAGAAATTATTGATGCATTAATGGGAGTGTGTTAAGACTACCCAAGGATGGATGTTGATAAATATCCTGCACTATTTTACGCGGACAATGAAGTCCTTTTGGCTACCACTCCCTAGGGTTTGCCCAGTCTATATTTGATATCTAATGTTCGGAATTCCACTCGTCCACGGGCCCGGTGCACACTATAAATGAATAAACAATTACAATTAAATATTGCCAAATGTAAAGTGATGAACTTTAAACCCCTGCGTGCGAAAGGTAGATTTCTAACATTGAATGTTCGAGGGTCTGTTATCGAGCAAGTACCTTACTTCAATTATCTTGGCATGTTTTCAGGATTCGGGTATCTTTGGGACACAGGTGGCCAAATCGGCTTTATTCACACCTAGATAAACTTGCGTACAGGTACGTTATAAATGCCAGATCATATATCCTTATCCAAGTATTGTGGAGGCATTTAGTCATTTGTTAAACATGGCAGGGGTGCAATCTCGCCTGCCTTGGAATTGTACCACAATCAATCTATACCTGCATCTACATATGGTTCAGAACGGTGGGATCACGTTAATACTGTTAAACTGTCAATTTGTCAATTTGTGAGTAAAAAAAAATATTAAGAAATTGCTGCTGCCTGTGTTTACGCCGACTGCCCTAGTCCAGTTGGAACTTGAGAATATCAGAGTATCGGCCCAGATTGCTTTTAAACCAATATTGTTCTGGCCAAGAGTTTGGAATGGCGAGGACTTGCAGAAATACAGGAATGCCCTGTCCCATGTCATGAGTTTAAATGGGGGGAGAAGTTTAAATTGGTTTACATATATCAACAGGTCTTCTCTATTTGGACATGACCGATTTGTGGAACAAGCCCCAAACTACTAGGGCAGTGGATGAGAGTACCTTGAAAACCAAAGAGAAGATGATCACATTCAAGAATTTGATAGCTGATGCTTTAAAGTTCAAATATGGTGCTCAATATCTCGACAATACGATGTATCAGAGGTTCTAGGGCTATTTGGATGATATTCATTTACTTTTTGAGAAATCCTTGCATGTATGATTCAGGCTTGGTTCTTTTCCAGTTACCTGCAGAACCATGAGAGGTTAGGGTATACAGTCAGGCCTTTGCCCAATGCGTGGACTTTATGTGTAAACTATGCTGCATTTTCTTTTAAGGTGTTGTGAAACCCATCGACTAAGATATATGTACTTGAGAGCTACTTTGAACAATGAAGGCATTCATTGTCTAACATCAGCTATGAGATTCTTGAGAGAATGTTTGCATCCTCCTGTCCTGTTTATGGGACAGCTTGTTTTATTTACAGGGCACGGTCATAGAGAAGAACAAGTTACTTACCAACTGGGAACGTTCCTTCGACTGGATGTGCCTCCAACGTATTCCACATCTTTGTGACATGTAATGTCCACAGCTGTGCACTTCGGAAACTTTCTGCAGAGGGCGTCCTGCGTCGATGACGTCGGGTCGATGTCCCTCGAAGGCCTCAGTCGAGGGCAACGTCACCAGATGTTATAAATAGGACGCATGGTGCCTGCAGCCTCAGTTTAAGTTTTTTCCCTCAGAACGTGTGGCACCAGTCTCATGCCTGCTTGACAGCACATAGCTTTGCGGAAACTTAAGCTGCAATCGCATAGGAAATTCTCCAGAGGGGCAGGCTGGGAAAGCGATGTGGAATATGTTGGAGAAACATCCAGTTGAAAGAATGTTACCAGTTGGTAAGTAACTTGTTCTTCGAATGGATGGTGTCCTCCAACGTATTCCATATCTTTGACAGACACCCAAAGCAGTACCAGTAAATGGACGAGGGAAAAGAATTTAGAGTACCCAATTAGATTGCGGAATAAAGAACCGCCTTTCCAGAGCCCATATCCTGACCCTGGATTGTATCCAGGGAGTAATGTTTAACAAATGTGTGGATTGAAGCCCATGTGGCTGCATCACAAATTTTCCTAATAGAAACCGCCGCTGGAGGGCTTTGGAAGTAGAAACACCCCTAGTGGAATGAGATCACAACCCATCAGGAGGGTCCTTATCCGCCAATCGTTAACACTCCGTAATGGTGAGGATATTCCACCTGGACAAGGTCCGTTTGGTAAAAGCCTGGCCCAATCAGTGTCCAGCACATCCTACAAAGAGTTCATCGTCCGCTCTGACCCTGGACATCCTAGAAATGTAAAAGCTCAGAGGTTTCCTAGGATACAACCGACTGAGTCGCTCCTCTTCCTTACCAGGATGAGGAGGGTAGAAACATGGAAGAACCACCTTTTGACTCAAGTGATATTCAGATATTACCTTAGGTAGAAAAGAGGGGCGTACCCGCAGTACAACCCTGTCCTTGTGAAACACAGTAAAGGGTGGCTTAGATGAAAGTGCTTGCAATACACTTATTCTGCGAGCGGAAGTAACCGCAACCAAGAACACAGTCTTGAAGGACAGTAATCTCAAAGGACAGGAGTGCAAAGGTTAAAATGAGAAATTTCAAAACCAAACCCAAATCCCAAACAGGCACCTGTAAACGGGACGATGGGAATACATTAGTCAGTCCTTTAAGAAAATGAGAAATCAAAGGAATCTTAAAGTAGGACCATTCTTCAGACAAGCGCTTAAAGATGGACAGCACCGCCAGGTAACCTTTAAATGGTACCCACTTGAAGGCCCCTTTGGGCCAAAGAAAGTAAGAAAGACAAAACCATAGGAATGGAGAACTGAAAAGGATCAACATTTTCTCTTCCTCCTCGCGAGAGAGAGCAGATCCTCTCGGTAGGGAAGACAGCGTGGAGGGCAGATGGACATTTCTAGAAGGTCCGGGTACCACGCTCTCCTGGCCCAATCCGGAGCAATGTGAATCATGCGGGAACCAAACCTCCGCAACACTTGAGGTATGATGGGGACTGGAGGAAACACGTACAGCAGTGGGAATGATCAATCCACCACCAACACGTCTCCTAAGGCTCCTCTTGGAGGAAATTCCCTTGAGCAGAATCTCTCGCACTTCCGGTTGACACTGGTGGCGAAGAGATCCACTTGCGGGGTTCTCCAAAGGGCAAAGATCTCCTGAAGGACTTCCTGAGCCAACTCGCACTCGTGAGAGATTGTGCTCTGCCTGCTCAGAGCGTCCGCCGCTGCATTTTTGTCTCCGGCCAGATGAACTCCAGAGATAAAAATTCCCTGCTGGATGGCCCAGAACCAGAGCTGCATTGCCTCTCTGCAAAACGGGAGGGACCCTACCCACTCTCCCCCTTTTTTTATTGAGGTAATGCATGCCCACTGTGTTGTCCGTCATGATCGGGACACTCTTCCCCCGTACAGAAGGCAGAAAAGCCTTCAGGGCCAGCCTGATGGCCCTCAGCTCCAACAGATTGATGTGGAGTCTGGACTCTGACAGAGACCAATGACCGCTGGCTGTCAAATCATTGGCGTGAGCGCCCCATCCTGTGAGGGAAGCATCCGTCACTCAGTCACCTTCGGCCATGGTTGCCAAAACAGTTCCCCCCTCATCAGGTTCCCTTCAATGGCCCACGACAGAAGATCCTGGGAGACAGAGTGGAATCTGAACGGGATCTGACATCTTGCCTGAGAACTGTGACCACTGCATCTTAAGAACCCATTGTAGGGATCTCATCCGCAGTCTGGCCTCTGGCACCAGAAAAATGCAATATGCCATGAGGCCGAGCAACCTTAAGAATTAGAAAGCCGGGAGACACTGGGCATGTTGAAACTTGTCCACCATCTGCAAAATGTGATGAGCCCTCATCTTGGGAGGCAAGCACTTTCCCCAAGGACGTGTCTAACACAGCCCCAATGTACTGGAGCAGTTGGGAAGGTGTCAGATGCGACTTCTTGAAATTCAGGGAGAAGCACAGACTGGAGGGTGAGGCAGGTGAGACCGAGGTGATGCAACACTTGCACGGGAGAGCACCACCGGATCAGTCAGTCGTCCAGGTAGGGGTAGACGTGAATCACCCCCCCCCCCCCTAGCCTGAGGTACGATACCACCATTGGCTTGGTGAATACCCTCGGGTAGAGGTCGATCTGAATGGCAGGACCCGAAACTGAAAGTGCGAGTCGCCAGCAGAAAACCTCAGGTACTCTCATGTGCTGATTCATCCCAAGCACAGAAAGTAAGTATCCTGTAAGTCCAAAGACACCAACCAATCCTGAAGTTGAAGGGCCTGGAGGACTTGAGAAAGAGTAACCATCTTGAACTTGTCCTTCCTGAGAAGTTTGTTTAACCAACGCAAGTCCATGATGGGTCTCAATCCCCCATCTTGCTTCAGAATCAAAAAAATAAGGGGAATACCATCCCCTGTTCCTTTCCGCTACAGGCTCCAGTTCTATAGCGCCTTTCTCCAGCAGGGTTAGAATTTCCTGCGCAAGGAGCGGATCTGGAAGCTTCAAAGAGTTTCCCTGGTGGATTGTCGTGAGGCCGCTGAAGGAAGGGAAGGCAGTAGCCGTGGGCTATGGTATCTAGAACTCACGCATCTGAAGTAATGGGTCGCCATTCTTCAAGATGCCGAGACAGTCAGCCCCCAACCGGCAAACCATGGTATATGGCCTCATGAGTGTTTGCCTTCAGGCACTGCCACAGCCACTTCCAAAGAGGAAGCTGCCTGAGCGGCTTTGGCACCACGATTTCCCCCGACCACCACAGGTACTTTTTCTCTGGCCCCTTTGACTGGCAGCCCCTCTCGTTCTACCAAAGGAGGAGTAGAAATGAAAAGAACTTCCCCCTCCATTGCTGTCCTCTAGGACGAAAAGACAGAGGTTGATGCACAGCTGCACTTAAAGATTTAGCCGCAGCTTTCGAGGTCTGCAACTTCTCGAGACTCTCGTCAGCCTTGCTGCCAAACAAATGTGCGCCATCAAAGGGCATGTTCAGAAGACGGGCCGGCACATTCGGAGCAAAACCAGACTTCAGCAACCACACAAATCTGCGTAGAACGGTGCTCGCAGCCATAGATCGGCTAACACTGTCGGCCGTATCCAAACCCGACCGAAGGGATTCACACATGGCATCCTTGCACAAGAGCAAGTAACCCATCCCTTTCCTCCCCCTTGGGAATATGCTCAGCCGCTAAAGAAACAGTTCCAAAGAGTGGAGTTGGCCGATTTGAAGGCCATGCTCCCAGCAGAAAATATCTTCCGAGCCCAACCGTCGAAGCGCTGGTCGTCCCTATCCGGAGGAATGGTAGGGTACGCCGCCTGCCTCGAGATGGCCGTAGCCGCCTGAATCACCAAACTCTCGGGAGTGGGGTGAGTAGATAAATAACTGGGGTCACTAACCGAAGGGCGGTACTTCTTTGTCAAAGATTTATTAACAGCTGGAAGAGATTCCGGGTACTACCAAGCAGCTGCCACCCTTTTCTGTAAGGAACAAGTTATTTACCTGTAACTGTTGTTCTCCAGCATGGGTCTGGCATGGATTCACATGCTCATGAATATTCCCCGTCGTCAGGCTGGGAATCCTCGGTAAAGAAAAACATCAGTATCAGTTTTGTTTCTGATCTGTCTTTCTTAGTAGTAACCAATCACTGATCTCTGGGTCATACTGCCCCCAGCTAATGACTGCCCTCTCCCTAAGCCCCACCTCTGGCAGCCATCCTCCGATTTGGTAGCACGCCAAGTGGCAGTATTACCAAGTGAAGAGCCGCAGAGGGGGTAGGTGGGAGGGTTCGCATGTGAATCCATGCCAGACCCATGCTGGAGAACAACAGTTACAGGTAAGTAACTTGTTCCTTCTCCAGCATGGGGTCTGGCATGGATTCACTTGCTCATGAATAAAAGAATACATAGCAGTATACACATGCACAACCAAAGGAGGTGGCAACAGGCTCAACATTAAGCAATACAACAACTCAACATTAAGCATCTCTTACCCCCTCACCAGGCTCACCTTAAGCGAACAGGTTGCGCAGCACTGCTTGGCCGACCCTGGACTCCTCCCTGGAGTCCCGATCGACGCAGTAGAATCTTGTGAAGGTGTGCGTCGACCTCCACATAGCAGCCCTGCAGCTGTCCAGCAGGGGCACACCAGACAGGAACGCCGTGGTAGCAGCGATCGCTCTGGTCGAATGGGCTCTTGGACGGCCGGGCAGCAGTCGGTTTGCCAACCAGTGACAATGCATGATGCAGCCGGAGAGCCATCTGGAAATGGAAGTCTTCGAGAGAGCCTTCCCTTGATTCACAGACCCAAAGTTCACAAATAGCTGTGGCGTCTTCCGAAAACTCTTTGTGCTGTCCACGTAGAACTTCAGCGCTCTAGCTACATCCAGCGAGTGCAAAGTCCTCTCGGCCGGCGTCGAAGGCGACGGGAAGAAAACTGGTAACACCAAGGGCTTGTTGAGGTGGAAGTCCGACGGCACCTTGGGCATGAAGGAGGGGTGCGTCCTAAGCACTACCCTTGTGTCATGAAAAGTCAAGTATGGAGGCTTGCAAGATAGGGCCTGAATCTCTCCCACTCGTCGTGCAGAGGTGATGGCCACGAGGAACGCTGTCTTCCATGACAGGAACTTCAAGGGCGCCGAATGCATAGGATCGAATGGGGCTCCCATGAGCCTGATCAGCACCCCATTAAGTTCCCACGCCGGGGCAGGAGCCTTCACCGGCGGGAATGAACGGAATAGTCCCTTCATAAATTCCTTTACCAGGCGATGAGAACACAAGGATGCCCGTCCCGTAGTCCTGGTATATCGGGAGATGGCAGCCAGATGTATTTTTATGGAGGCGTTGGCCAGTCCAGCTTTGGCCAGCGACAGTAAGTACGGCAGCACTTGAGGGGCCTTAATCCGCAGAGGGTTAATCTTCTGTGCACGGCACCAGACAGAGAACCTCTTCCATTTATGACCGTAACACTTGAGAGTTGAGGACGCCCTGGCCTTTGCAAGAACCTCTCTGCAGTCAGCTGGGATATCGTACCCTCCAAACTCTAGCGCTGCAGGAGCCAGGCCTGCAAGTTCTGCGACTGTGGGTCGTGGTGTAGAATGGCGCCTCCTTCTCTGGAGAGAAGACCTGCGTCCGCCGGCAGCATGACTGGCAGGGACGTTGACAAGTCCAGAAGGTCCGGGAACCAGACCTGCCTCGGCCAGGCCGGTGCAACGAGGATCATCCTGCACCTGGACTTCTTGAGCTGGCTGATGAGGCAGAGCAGCAACGGCAATGGAGGGAACGTGTAGAAACAGGCCGTCCCAAGGGAACGAGAAAGCATTGCGCATGCTCCTCGGCTGTGGGAACCTGCTGGCGAACCTCTGGCACTTGGAGTTCGCCGCCGTCGCGAACAGGTCGATATGGGGTTTGCCCCATCGTTGGAAGAGACGATCCACTTGATCCTGGCGCAGTTCCCACTCGTGGCACCAGCGCAGCTCCCTACTGAGTGAGTCGGCGATGGTGTTTTTTATTCCTGCCAGGTGCAACGGAACCAGAAACATCCCTTGGGCGACGGCCCAGTGCCACAGATCCTGGGCCTCCTTGTATAGGGCTGGGGATCTGGTGCCTCCCTGCTTCCGTTTGTAGAACATCGTGGTGGTGTTATCGGTGAAGATCCTCGCCACTTTGTCCTTGAGGGACGGGAGGAACGACTTGAGCGCCCAGAACACTGCATGGAGCTCCAAGATGTTGATGTGAAGAGACCTCTCCTCCGGGAGCTAAAGGCCTCTTGCGTGGAGATCTCCGGTGTGGGCCCCCCAACCCTCCAGAGAGGCGCCCGTAGTCACCGTCTCCTGAAACGCTGAGGTTTGAAAGTCCGTGCCCGTCGTGAGGTGAGCCGGGTGCCCCACCATAGGATCGCCTGACAGAACTCCTCGTCGAGGGGGATCCTGTCCTCGAAGCAGCCCCCCCGCCGGAAACCAGCAGGGGTCGAGGAACTCCTGTAGCGGACGCATCCAAAGTCTGCAAAGGGGTACAAGGTAGATGCATGAGGACATCATCCCGAGAAGGGACTTGATGGACCTCACCCTGACGTCTGTGGCTAACAGTTGCCGTACCTTGCCCAGAATGGTTTTGGTCCTCTCCTCTGAAGGAGAGGCCAATTGCTCCACTGTATCGAGCTTCGCCCCCAAAAACAGTGCTACTTGCGACGGAACCAGGTGGGATTTGGGGTAGTTGATGGAGAACCCCAGCTCCCTGAGCAACCGGACAGTCCTCGCCGGATGATCGACAGCGAGTTCCCTTGACCTTGCCCGGATTAGCCAGTTGTCCAGGTAGGGGTAGACGTGGATCCCCTGCAGGCGCAGCCGCGCCGCCACTGGTGGCACCTGGTGAAAACCCTGGGTGCCGACTTTAATCCAAACAGTAGGGCTCTGAATTGGTAGGGGCGTCCTTGAACCACGAAATGAGGAATTTCCAGTGCCTTTTTAGAATGGGGATGTGGAAGTAAGCATCCTCCAGGTCCAGCAAAGATAGGAAGTCGCCTTCCTCCAGCTGTCCCAGTACGTCCTGGAGGTTGACCATCCTGAATTTCTGCGCCTTGATGTATTTGTTTAACTGACGCAGGTCTAGGATGGGGTGCCAACCGCCTGTCTTCTTCCTGACGAGGAAGTACCTTGAGTATACTCAAGAGCCCCGGAGCCTCCTGGGGACGAGCTCGATGGCACCTTTCTTGAGCATCGCCTTTACCTCCAACAGCAGCTGAGGGACGTGATTCTCCTTCCTGGCCACGGGAGGAATGCGAGGGCACTTCTTTAGGAATTCCAGCGAGTGCCCGTTGGCCAGGGTGTCCAACACCCAACGATCGGTGGAGATGGACTCCCACACCCTGACGAACTTCGTCAGTCAGCCTCCCACTGGGGTGCTTCGGTGGGGGCCCGACCACCCGGCCGGGTCAGTCTTGCTCTTGGAAGCGGCCTTGCCTCCTTGGCGAGGACGGCAGGAACCCCGTTGCTTGCTGCGACCTCTGTAGGCCTCCTGGGAAGAGGAGCGGGCTGCCTGGTGGTAGGTGGAGGAGCCACCGCTGGATCCTTTGGAGGCACCCTGTCTGCCTCCAGAGCTCCAAAAGGGCCGTCGCTGCTGAAGCACCCCAAGGGCCCGGGCCGTCTCCGAGTCGGTTTTGATGGCCTGTAGAGACTCATCCACCGCCTTACCAAAGAGGTTGTTGCCGTCGAACGGCATGTCCAACACTCTGGCCTGGACGTCCTGGCGAAAGTCTGTCGCCTTGAGCCATCCTCGTCGTCGGAGGCAAAATCCGTTGGCCAGTTGGCGAAATCCGGTATCTGCAATGTCCGTTGCCACCGTAATGGCGTGATCCGACGCCACCTCGCCCTCCTGCAGAATTTCTAGGGCCTCCGCCCCTTTGTCATCAGGCAGGAAATCTAGTAGGGGAGCTATCTTGAATCAGAGCTCCCTGTCGTAGCAGGCCACGATCGCTAAGGCATTGGCCGCCTTAATCGTCGTCGCCGCCGACGAGATGACTCGTCGTCCCATAGAGTCCAACTCCTTACCCTCGCTGTCTGGCGGGGAAGTGGAAGTTGAAGCCCCCGCGCCCAACTTCTTCTTAGATGCTGCCGAGACGACAGAGTTTGGCGTGGGCTGGGCCCTGAGGCACAAGGGGGCGGCATCGGGGACTCGGTACTTCTTCTCGTACCTGTCCCTCTTGGCGGGTGTCGTGGCAGGGTTTTTGAGGACAGCAAGCCCCTCGTCCCAGATGTCGTTGAGTAAAGGCACCACGAGGACAGTCTTCCTCTTAGCCTCTCGTCGTTGGTACAGAAACCCCTCCTTTTTCTGTTCTTCAGGGCAGAGCTGGAAGAGCTTGGATGCCCCGGTTATCATGGCGTGGAAAGAGCCAACTTCGTCGGCTGGGGACGCCCGCGGGGGCTGACGACAGGATGTCTGCTGTGTCATCGCCGCCGTCGTCCGTCCCCGTATCCTCTCCCGGCGAGAGGGATGAGGGGTCCACCGGCCTCGCGGGCACGAAGGGCAGAGAGGGGTGGACTCTCCTCCGCTTGTTCAGAGGGTTTCCCGACGGGCCTGGTTCTGGATCCTCCGTCGGGGTCCGTGGTAATCTCGTCCTTATCTCGGTACATAAGGATTGGATTGCCAAAAAAATGGGCGCCGAGCTATCCTGGGGCTCGGGAAATGGCTGCGACGGATGGGATGGCCGCACCACTGGGCCCTGTTCGCCGTCCTCGTCGCTATCTCCGATCACGTCAGCAGGGACCGTCCCCTCGGATCGAACCTTCACGAACCTCTCGTTGAGGTTTATGAACCTCTTGTTGAGGCCTATGGACCTTTCTTTGAGGCCCCTCTCGGTCTCCACCAGTTCCTCCTCAGAGGCTGATTCCGAGTCTGTAACGGCCACCGCCCCCCCTCTTTTTCAGCCGGGGCTTCACGGGGTCTTAGCGGTGGGCTGGAAAGAGGATTCCCTCCGCGGCGGCAAGGATACTCTGGGCCCAGAGGCCGTTTCCATTGGCGTATTCTCAGCCGGCTCCGCCAGGGTCGTAGAAACCACTTCGGTAGAGGCCTTAGCCGGGTGGATCAAGGCCCTCACCACCGTAGGTACGTCCTGGGCCTTCGCCTTGGGGGGAGGGTCAACGCCTCGCTCCCCCTTCGAGATCGACCTGGTCCGCTCCAGCGGCCTACCCGGGTTCTTGGACTTCCTCTTCCCCGAACCAGAGCGCTGGCTCGTGGTCGAACATGCCGGGGAAGTAGCGCCCTGCTTGGCAACCGAAGAGCCTGACCTTTCGGCGCTCCCGGAGCCTGCGGACTCGCGGTGCTTGTCCTTCTGTTGGGCCCCCGTCGCTGGGGTGCCCTCAAAGGACTTAGAAGCCCGCTCAGACTTCTTCTTCGCCTTCTCACTTGCTGTGCCTTTCTCCAGCCAGGTGGCGAAGCGAGAACGACGATCTTGTTTGGTCTGTTCCGAAAGGTTCTTGCAGAACGCACAGTCCTTCTCCACGTGCGTCTTGTCCCCATGGAGGCAGTAGAGACATTGCGAATGCTCGTCCTCCTTGAAAAAGTTATATAATCCGCATCCAGGGCAGTTCCTGAACAGCTTGGATCCGGGTGTCGAGCTCCCTTCGTCCTGAGCCATGTCCGTTGAGGTAGGCCGCAGATCTTCCGGAATCCTCCAAGAAGTGTAAACTCGACGAAAACTTCACCCTTGAGGGGCGTAGAATAATTCCGAAACGGGTCCCCGTTATCGGAAGTAGAAACGGTGGAGCTTGAGGCTCAATTAAACTGAAAAAATTAGAAAATCTCCTGAAACAGTGTGAAAACGCAGCAAAAGCTCGAGAGCTATAGCACGAGGACTCCCAACACTTGAACGTACAGTAAAAATCTGAGGATGGCTGCCAGAGGCGGGGCTTAGGGAGAGGGCAGCCATTGGCTGGGGGCAGTATGACCCAGAGATCAGCGATTGTTTACTAAGAAAGACATATCAGAAACGAACCTGATACTGATTTTTTCTTTACCGAGGATTCCCAGCCTGACGACGGGGAATATTCATGAGCATGTGAATCCATGCCAGACCCAATGGATCTGTATCCCGAAGAGATTGTTCACTCGGGGGACAATCTGGAGCTGTCTTCAGAAAAGGGAGACAGTACCCTTAGGCCACTGTCTTTAATACCCAGGCATCTCAATGACTGGAATGCCATTTTGGCAGATGCTAGGCTAGTCTGCCTCCCACTTGGGTCCTGTGAGAAAAGGAGTTTTTGGGGCTGTGGCAGAGGGCAGTGAGGGGTAGCTGCCTGAGCAGTTCTTTCTTCACAACCGCTAGGTGCATGTCTAAATCTTCTGTGCCCTTGCTTTTGCACTGTCCGACATCTTCCCCTTCAACGAAGGTGGAGTAATAATGAAAGGACCGCCCTCAACAGTTCAGAGGGTGGGTGTTGTTGCAGATGGTTGCGCCCAAAGATTTTGCTGCAGCCTTTGAAGCCTGTAGTTTGTCTAGGCTGTCAGCCGTGTTGGGGCCAAATATGTTGGACCCATCAAAGGGCATATGTAGAAGCCTTGATTGAATATCAGGTGCGAACCCAGATTTACATGGACATGCAAACCGCACCATTACTGCTCTAGACCCCTTTCATCTGCTAACACAATCAGATGACTCTAATCCTAACTGAAGGGATTGATGGGAAGCCTCCTTTCTATCATTAATCAGGTTATTCAACACCTCATCTCCCCTTCAGGAATGTTTCCCGCAGCTTGTGCAATCAAATTCCATAATGTGTAGCTATATTTTGCTAATGCACAAGATGCGTTAATGGCTTTTAATGTTAGGCTTCCCGCTGAAAAGACCCTTTTTGCAAGGGCGTCATAACACTTCTCGTCCATATCTGGAGGGCTGGTTGGATAAACTGCAGCTTATGTTGCAGTTGCCACCTGTCCTACTAAGCTCCCTGGTGTTGGATGTTTCAAAAAGGAAATCGGGTTCACAGAAGAACGCTCGAGGAGGAGGAGGATGTCACTGAATGCAAATTCAGCGGTCGATGCTACTCAAGAAGACACCTTAGAGGCCTTTAGACTCTGGCTTTTGGGTGTGTGGGTCTATTTCCCTGCAGGTCTTGGAGGGCGCAGTGGGATCAACAGCCTTCTTTGGCTCTTTGAAAGGACCAGGAGGGGTTGCCTTCGAAAAACACCTCCAACATGAAATTTCCCATTCATTCGCCGAGGCTGTCTTCTTGGGAAAACGTACCTGATGTCTGTCAAGCGAGGAATGCTAGGACGATGATCAATGGTTTGTTTTTTACTCTTTTTCTGTGATGAAAAGTAGGAGTTATGGGAATCACTCCTGGATCTTGAGAATGTTTGGAGCGTTTTTTGGGCATTTACTGAGACTTGTCCCCTGTTGAACTCCTACCTTCTAAAAGAAATCCTCTGAAGGGGTGGAGGACAGACTTTGAAAGCGACCGACCAAGGGTGAGCTTCGACAGTCACTCCTTCACAGCCTTAAGGTCATTGATTGGCAGTAGCCGCATTCAACAACTTCACCAGAGAAAGCTCCTTGTTGCATCAGTGTCGACATCTTAGTCAGCACATCTGTTAAAGCATGTTTTCGGCATAGACATCGTTACCAAATAATACACAAAAGTCAAAAATATTCACATGGACCATGGACACAATTCCTATTGAGGTGGTTACCAGCATTAAGTACCTAGGGGTACACATCGACCACTCAGCCAGGGAGGCCACGATGCAACAAGCCTTATGGGACAAAGCGCGCAACCTCGCAGCCCAAATGAAAACAGTTAACAACAGATTTGGTAAATTCTCACTTAAACCAGCTATCGAATTTTACAAAGGAAAAGTGGTGCCTACACTCACATACGGTATGGGAGCAACCTTGACCATACCAAATAGCATCTGGCGCAGATTAGAAAGTCTGATTTGGAAAGCAGTTTTAGGACTACCAAATTCCACCTCGATGGATCTCATCAGACGAGATTTGGGCCTACAGTCGTTAGAAGCAACAGTGATGCTACACGCTCTCACTCTCTTCAGAAACACCGTAATACCAGACAGTCCATTAATTTATAAAATCGTAGCTGATGAAATCGTAAAGCAGCGAACAACAAACTTAAACGCATGGTCAGAAAACTTAAAAGGAAAGCTATCAGATATTGCATGCTCAGTTGAAGATCTTAAGCAAAATCCTGAAAGAGTAAAAAGAAAGTTAAAGGAACAGGACTGGATCCTGACCTTGTCGAAAGCTCATTCAAATAAACTGACCATGAACCTCCCACCTACCTTTAACAGACTCAAGGTACCTATACCATACTGTTCTAAGTTTCCAAGCCAACAGCTAAGAAAATTCTTCATGAGAGCTCGTTTCAACCTCCTGCCGACGAGAGAAATCTTAGCAATCAGATCCAGTTCGACTGACATTATCTGTCGCCTTTGCCATAATTCCACTACGACAGAATCAATCAAACATCTCTTACTTAAATGTCCTAACGTGAGAAAAATTCGAGCCACCTATCTGTCGACACTAATCTGCGAACACTCATCTTTCGGAGAGGAGGAAGAAGAACTTATTTGGTGGAACAGGTTAATGTCGGGAGAAAAAACTAGATGGACAATCGCGACTGTCAAAATCCTGGAATCTGCCTTTGAAATGATCAGTTCCAGTTCACAAACTACGAGCGAGAGTACAGTTCCCGAAGGATCCACTCCCCTACAATAATGTTGATAAGGAGGATCAAGCTTCCTTCGGTATCTATTCCCCGCCCGGACACCTATGTCCGTTTGAGTCCATACCTACATTTTTTTATACACTCTACTGAGCTGAAAGGGGTAATCCCGATCTTACTGGAATCTGACACAACAACACGAAAGCTCGAGGCGTATCTCACTTGTGGTTGCTGCTGTCCTCAACCCTTTGTAAAAATTCATTTCTATGAATTATAAACAAATAAAAAAAAAAAAGAAATATTACGATGTTCGTCAGAGAAATTCACTGAAGAGTTGAACCGTTCGAGAACGTGCGGTGCATGCAGAATAAAAGAACTGAGGTAAAGAGCATTGTGCGTGCTATATATACACCATCGACATATCTGGAGGCAGGAATGGTAACCACTGAGGGACAACTATGCCAATGCTGCATTGTTAAAATGGATTTCTAGAATCTGGCCTGGTGGACAGTTTTTGGGGGTACCCAAGCTATAGTGAACAGGGTAACAGAGTTTTGAAAACACCCAATCAAGGTAAACAGAGAGCAGCCAAGGCTATTCTCAGGAGAGAAGGAGTGGGGTCAGGGGTCCACAATGAGTTCACACAGTGAAGCACATAATTCAATTTAGACAGTTACAAGAATACTATATTTATTATAGGCCCAAAACAAACACTATGAAATGAAAAGCACGTGATAATATCACACAATACTCAGTTATAAATAGAAATACAGTCAACGTTAGGTTTTTAGGAATACATTCAATAACTTATTCAACAACAAGGAGGTAAGTAGTGAGGCAAAAGAATGAAACTATGTCACAAGAATTATACCCTCTCTTTATAAATCTAATCCCTATGATGAATGGGGGACTGTGCCCAAAAGTCACAAAGCTTCTTCTTAGGAAAAGGGTCTGATGTAGGAAGAGTTCTTGTGTTGGTGCATTGTGCCAGAAGATCTTCAACAACAGGTAGGTAAACCTATAGTCCCACCTTTCAAATAAAGGGCTTTTAGAGGAGACTGTCAAAAAGCAATTGAATGGAATAACCAAAGTTTATTCTAAGGAGAACAGGGGGCGATGAATGTGTTGCAATTACGTACCTCCTTGATTCCGATTTTCCCAGATGACTAAGTAGGTCGATTGGGGATGGGTCACTAAAGGTAGGTTTTCATGCCATTGGCTCCATTTAGAGGTGCCTAGGAGCTTCGGGTGTAAGGGTTCTTCTGGTCCGTCCCAGGAGCAGAGTGCAACCCTTTGCATAGAAGAAATGCAGAAGGCACCAACGCAGACCTCTCCAGGATACTCCACCATATAGGAGAAGGAGATTTCCAGCGAGTGTTACCACACACAGATGACAGCAGGCATCCATCCAGTCATGGCTCAAGAATACCTTCTTGAAGCTGGGAGGAATAAAGGAGACTTACAGAACAAACTGGCTACCACCGAAGTTTCGCCGACTATCGTGGAACAGTGACGATTCTACCGAGGTAGCCCACTGGAGAGCTGGTTAGTCCCACAGATGGTCTAGGGACACTTCGAAGGCTCAGGACGCTGTATCCTCATGAATACATCAAAACTGGTTGGTGCCACCAGTCTAAGCATTGACGCACTGCACAGGGCCTTTGCGGATGAGGTAATCCAACAGGGCTTCACCGGGCAAAATGCAGGAAGGGATGCTGGGCCTACTCGGGAGTCGTTCAGGGCTCTTCAGTCGGCTGCTCGTCTACACAGGATACTTGGCACCAACGATGATCTCAAGAAATTGCTGAGCCCACCAATGGTAAGGATCTGCACCATTCAAACAGCCAGCAGTGATCCAATCTGGGACCAGTGCGGGTTTCACTCACAAAGCAGAAATCAGAGCAGGGAAGAGAGATGACACACAGAAATACAAAGGCATGCAACCATGTCCCGCAGAGTCCTTGGCGTCCTTGTTTTTCTGCTGAGTTTCCCCTGTGGTCTGAAGGGGTTAACTTTTCCCAGGAAGTGCTGGAGGAGGAGGCGCCCAAGGCTTATAAGGACTCTGCTACGCAGAGCGTGCGGAATCCCGCAGAGTCCTTGGCGTCCTTCGCACAGAGGAAGCACCCTGCAGGGGGTGAATGATTCGCCTGCGGCTTTGTGGCTTCTTCGTGGCCGTGTGGATTTATTTCGGATGGAACCCGGAGCAATCTTCTGAGATGCGAATTGAAGGAATCTGGATAATCTGGTGAGGTGCTGGCATTTGACTCCCTGCCACATTTCTCCTGCTACTGTTTTAATTGAGGGCAGGGGATCGGGGGTTGGGGGAACAGTCAGACTCTGGTAGCTCCTTAAGTTGCCGGGTGTTCCCCACCCCATGACATATTCACTGACTGTTAAAGGAACTTTGCTGATTACCCGATTATTCATTATTTTATTATTGTCACTTAGTCATCTGTTTTTATACTTTTTTTTTGGTCAGTTTTATACACTGTTAACTGTGTTTTGTATTGTCGTTATATTCTTCCTCTGTGGGGCTTTTAGGTGTTTTTAACCACGGCTGAGTAAAGTGCTTTGAAGGGTGGGGCCATTCATTGCTTACTGATTAATATTATATTATTTTGTTTCACCTTCTATTGCCACTGGCTCTAAAAGCGTGGTAAACTCATTACCACGTTTGTCAACATATACTCCTATTAGGCGTAATTATTTATATAGTTATTCAGGCCTACTCAAACCTGCACTATGTGGAAAAGAAAAGCCAGTGATGAGGGGAGTTCGGGGGGAGTGGGCTGTCCAGGGAAGTGGGCAAAAAAGCCCAAAAATGTTAAAACTACTAAACATACCAAAGCTGGAAAACCCCCGCCAAAACCGGTATCCAATGCCTCCAAAAGATCACTCGACTCTTACATGGACGTAATGGCCAAAAAAAAATTGTAAGCTGCATGAATGCAGCTGAAGTAGCCTCTAGAGAGGCTGTCCCTCTGATTGAGGGTATAGAAAAGGAATCATTAGGGTGGGTGGTTCCAGATCTTTGCCATTTGACTTGAGGTCTGGGGTTGGGGATGGGGACATAGAGGGAGTGGAGATGGCTCGGGAATGGGTACAGTAGCCCCCTTTGCCTCCTATGGTGGCCATTCCGAGGGTAAGCAACATAATCCTCGAGGACCAAGACAGCCTGATCTTGGACTCCTCGCTAGTTAGCGAGGGCGACAAAGAATGGCTGGAATCCTTACTTGATGAGAAGCTAAAACCCCTCCAGCTGATGTTGAAATCCTTGTGGGGGCTGAAGGAGGGGGTACTCAATACCCTAGCAATCATGGATGACTCCATCAGAGCAATCTCACTAAAACTGTGAGATATGGCAAAAAGTGGGGAGGGGGCGGTTGCTGCCGGGCCCTGTGCTTTGTGTGTGTCATTAAAGGGTGATCATTCCAGTAGTTGTGACATGGTTGTGGAAGTACAATGTAGGCAGCCCCCTGCTGCCGTCACAGTGGTTGTGGAAGTAGTACCAGGGGACAAAAATGTGGAGAGTGGGATCGAGGAAACTGCTTCCTCACAGGGGCAAGGGAACCTGACAACTTTGAACCTACCACCTGAAGCGGTCCCTTATGTGGGGGTTATTACGGGTCTCCCTGGGCTCCCCCAGGGTAGCTTCAAATCGACATTCTCCCTAATGAACAAGGTATCACATTGGATCAACTCTAACCTGATGGGGCCCCAAGATCGACCCTACAATCATCCGTATGGCAAGAAGAGTGGGTTGGAAATGGGCCTAAAAATCTGCCAGGGGAATGTGTAGTGGTGACCTTCTCAGACGCATTAATAGCAGATTACCTTTTAAATTCTAATCCAGCTCGAGGCCTTAAGCCAAATTGAAATCGACTCGTAAGTTTCTCCCCCTGGACTACTATTATTTGAGAGGGGGGGCAGGTGGTGCGTGGCCAGATGCTTGTGTGGTGAAAGATACCATTCCAGCCTGGCAGACATTAAACAGTGAATCAGTGGGTGGCTGGAGTAGGATACCCACGAAGAGAGAGCACATAATTGCCACGGAAAAGAATCCTTCGGGCTCTTTGCCCCTGGATAATCAGTACGAGAGTCTAACCTCCTGTGAGGATGTAGATTGACAACTGGTTGCACCAGGGTGCTGTGAACCCCTGGCGGTTAGCCTGGGAGAGCAGTTGTTAGTCCGCACTCAAACTTGTAGTGGTCCGGTGAGTAAGCCAACAGAATTCAGTCTGCTCTCATGGAACATTGCTGGCTCAACTAGGAAGATGAATCTTGGGCCTGTGATTGAGCTTCTGCAAGCCAACGCAGTGGTTCTACTTTAGGAAACGTGGGCCTTGGAATCCCTGCAACTAGACGGTTTTATCTCATATGGAATCCCGGCAAAGAAAAAATTAAAGGGTAGATGTTTTGGGGGTCTGTGTATTTTGATCAAGTCCTCACTTGAATGTAGGACTAAGGTGATCTCCACAGATATGGATTTTTTTACAGGTGTTTTTTTTATCCACAGCAAAGGGAGAGTCAATTTGTATTATTAATTTCTATAACAGTCCATACACCTCGGAGACGGACAGATTATCAAAAGTTAAGGGGTTCATTGAGGACCTACTGTCCAAAGGAAGGAACAAAAATGTATCGTACATTTGGGGGGGGTGATTTTAATATTAAAATGGGAATGGGAGTATCTAAGGATGCATTGGATAATAATAATAATAATAATAATAATAATTTGGCATTTATATAGCGCTATGATCCGTTGGAGGATATGTTTGTGAATATCCCGTCTCCTTGTATGAGGGATGTGAGAGTTTGTTCCAAGGGCCTGCAAATGAGCGCTTGGTTGATTGAATGGGGTTTACGTACTGTCAATTGTCGCCTAGCCCCGGACATACCGGGCGAAGTGACCTTTAACCACCACTTGGGCTCCTCGACAATTGATTATTTTTGCATTTCTGCACTGTAAGTTTGGAGGTGATCGCTGATGTACATAGTGATCACCACCCTGTTTGTCGCTTAAGGGCCCGTTGAGGGTAGTGGTTTCCAAGGACATTGCTCCGTGTCCAATGTTTGGTGTGCCCACTGGCTCCCGAAGAATCAAGTGGTGGACCATTCTAGAGAAGGAATTACATTTTATTTCAATCAGGGAGAATGAATCCCTTTTGGTGGATATACTGGGGAACAGTCTACCTCCGAGGGTAGTTGTTGACAAATTTGTGGAACTGGTGGCTGCTCTTACTATGAAATTTAGGACAGCTTTTAAGGCTAAGGGGAGATCACCGCAGAGGGGTTGTTTCGACGAGGCCTGCAAAGGGGCGAAGCGAGCCCCGTTGATACTCAAGGACCTAACATCCAGTAGAAGAGCGATAACCCAAGCTAGAACTGTCTACCAGCTGGAGTTAAAGAGAAGAAAACAGGAAATCAAAGGGGTGGCCTGGGAGGGCTTCCTGAACGCTGCCAACAGAAGGAATTTTTAAAGGGTGGTCCGGAAGGGTGCTGGTCTAACATGGGCAGTGGGACATACGTGGAGGAAGAGGCCTGGTTAAAACATTTTGGGGCCCTGTTTGGGGTGGTAAATACTGAGGACTGTGTAGAAATTGCTGTGTCTTGTCTAAAATTTGAGGTGGAGGAGGTTAAAAAGGCCATCAACCTCCAAGCCCATAATCGGGCACCGGGACCGGACATGATCCCCTCGGATTTGTTTTAAGATCCGGTGAACATGTTGGCACCACTTTTAACAGTGGTGTTCAATGCCTGCATGCAATCAGGGAATTACCCCCTTCGTGGAAAAGGGCAATTATTTTCCCAATCTTGAAAAAAGGGGACATGGCCAGCCCTAGTGCCTATAGACCAATTTCTCAGCTGGATTCTTCCTTTAAAATCTTCGAGAGAATCCTATTGGCTCGCATTGAAACTTGGTTGGGGGAACAATCGATTCTTTCTGATATTCAATTTGGATTCCGTCCTGGAGTTGGCACAATGGAACAGAGTCTCAACCTATATGTCCTAGTGGCCAATTCGGTTTTTTGTAGGGGAGAGGCCGTATACCTGGCATTTATGGACCTGAGCACGACCTTTGATAAGGTGGACAGGGCAAAGCTCTAGGCCATGCTCGGGTCGCTGAGGTGCCCGGGGGACATCCTGAGAGTGTTGGTTGATCTACACACAGATAATAAGTCGTGTGTGCGTAGTGGTCCAGGGGGACACTGCACGGCCTGTTTTAGGGTCGGGTGTGGTGTACGGCAGGGCTGTGTGCTGGCCCCTATTTGTTTCTGCCTTTACATTAATGGCCTCTCACTGGATCTTACTAATATCTTGGCTGACTTTCTAGTCTGGGGGGGGGGCAGGGTTTCCCAGTTTTAGTATATGCTGAAGACACAATTTTGCTAGCCAGAACCCCAAGAGCATTACAGGCCCTGATCAATGCCTACACAACCTTCATGTGCAAATTGGGTTTAAAAATCAATACCAAAAAAATCGGCAGTGATGACATATGTGGGCAGAAAACAGCCAGCGGCTATGAAACCGATGCTCTGTGCCAGAGAAATCATACCCAGAGTTAAGGCTTTTGACTATTTGGGAATCAGCTTTTCGGAAGCCTTGACTGGCAGCCAAACAACCGACCAAAATGAGCCAGCAAATAGGGGGTATTTTTCGATTTATGTAAAGGTGTAGGGGCCAACCTCTGGAAGTCATTACCAATATTTATGGTGCCCAAACTTTGGCTGTTACTATGTATGGTGCCCATACATGGGGTATTCAAAGGACAGCAGAAATTCAAACTAAAGAGAACACATTTTTCAGGCAAATGTTGGGGCTCCCGAACTCAGCAGCCTGTATATCAATACACAGAGAACTGGGAATTAAGTTTTGGGAGGACCACTGGGCGTTGGCCCCGATTTTATTTTGGGTCCGGTTGTGGGCCAACGAAATTGCCTCCCTGTGTCATTTTATTATTTGGACAGTGTTGGGCAGAATGGGGTGGCAAAAAATTCAATGGCTTGCCTACATTTCGAATGCCCTTGGGGAGGTCAACCTCAGTGCTCTTTTCCCGCCAGCTGCACTTATAACTAAGGCTAAGGGGTCCAGCCACAAATCTGTGGTGGGTGAGGCTGTAGTGAGGAAGAGAATACTCTTGGAGTATGGTAATAAATCTGGCCAATTCCATACCATCATCAGTAGGCCCTCTAGGATCCAACCCTATTTAACCTGGAGTCCCTACAAAAAGATAGGTGGCTAATAACGAGGGCGCGGTTTGATTCCTTTATCTTACAAGGGAATACAGTCAACTGGAAAGGATTCCCAGATTCGGATGGTTGTCCGGTTTGTGGTCATCAGCATGAAGACTTGGCTCATCTAATGTTTTTCTGTACTGGTTATGCAGGCATCAGCAGAGTAACTCCGATACCTGCCCTAAAGAAGTCTGAGATATGTCATTATAAAGCAGCACTCGCCTTTCTTCTGAGTGCAGACACTGTCTTTACGGCCTGGGCTTTGCTCACCTTTCTAAAAAGGACAATGTTTTTTAGGAAAAGACTGGCGAGGCTCCAGGGAGACGGAAGCCAATAATGAAAAGTGTAACATTGGAGGAATTATTTTGTCTAGAATGTTTTTAATTGTTGTTCCTGTACATAATTGATTTCATGGATCGGTGATTATGCAACATATACTAATTTTACCCTATTGTGCCTCGTTTTTTAGAATGAGTGTCGTCCGCACAGGATTTTAGGAACTATAAATGAAGTGTGTAATCTTTTGGCTATGTGCATTTGTTTTCTGTCGTTTAATGGATTTTTAAAATCCGAATAAACTTGTTTGACTGAATACATCAAAACTGGTTGGTCCCACCAGTCCCAGCATTGAGGCACTGCACAGGGCCTTTGCGGATGAGGTAATCCAACAGGGCTTCACCGGGAAAAATGCAGGAAGGGATTCTGGGCCTATTCGGGAGTCGTTCAGGGCTCTTCAGTTGGCTGCTCGTCTACACAGGATACTTGGCACCAACAATGATCTCAAGAAATGGATGAGCCCACCAATGGTAAGGATCTGCACCATTCAAACAACCAGCAGTGGTCCAATCAGGGACCAGTGTGGGTTTTACTCACAAAGCAGAAATCAGAACAGGGCAGAGAGATGACAAACAGAAATACAAAGGCACGCAACCATGCCACAACTGCCAGCACTGCAACAATATTTTACAGGGAAATAGCATTCGACATCCTCATTCTGGCAAACCTCTACTTCTGAAACATTTGGCCACGTGCGACTCTACAAACGTGGTGTATGCACTGAAATGCCCTTGTGGCTTTTATTATGTAGGAATAGCCACAAGGAAACCAAGACACGCTGGACCGAACATAAGTCCAACATTCGAACACGTAACCTGAAATCGTCGGTGGCAATGCACTTTATCGAGAGTAGGCACACGATAGCTCAACTGAAGTGTCATTCTAGAACAGGTCAAAATAGGCCCCAGGGGCAGTGATCTTCACAGGAAGCTTTTACAGAGGGAGGTGTTATGGTTAGACCTGCTAGATTCCATACACCCAAGAGGCATGAATACAGAAATGGATTTAATGTGTTTTGTATAATTGACTGTTGCTTGATTTATCAAATGTATTGGATGCAATATCCTTCTACTAATATAGAGTATTATTGTTCAACAGTTAGGTGCATGAAAGCGGCTGTTGAAGGTATCATGTATTGTATCATCACCCAAGACACCTTTCTATTGAGAATGTATACTTTGGACAATTCTGTTATACCATTCTAATGTTATTTATGTTGAATATTGAGGCACTGTCCACTTTGCCATCTTCCTAGGGATTCATTTATTCACAGATTCCTCACAAAAGCAATTGGGTTAGGGATTCTTGGGGCACCCGACCGGATATGATTCCGGCTGTGATGCTCCTCCCCCTTCCCTGCTAATCCTGGGGCTATACTGAGTGTTTCTACACTCTTTCCATCTCTCTGCACCATCAACTAAAGCCATTGCTGGTTCACAGATATGAGTGGAACCTTAACCCTATTACGCACACTGTTCTATTCTTACTTTGATACGTGTTAGGCTCGCTGCACCTTCCCCTCAGCCCCGTTCACGGGGTGTGCATATTTTTCTATAAACTTCTAGCAAACACGCATTCTTCCATTCTTACTTCTATATGAGTTAGGCTGGCTCTGCCTTCTTCTCTCCCCCACCCAAGCGGCTACATCTCTCCCCTTAACTCTTTATTTAATTTCTTCCCCTGCTCATGGGGGTACAGACCTCTTCAACTCTCTAATTTTCCTTGTCCCCCGCGCATGGAGTTTATCCTCTTATTTTTTTTATTTACTTTTATTTTCTTTTGTTTTATTTTCTCACCCGCCCCTTTGTGGGTACCATGCATTTATTTTTTGCTCTTCCCGCTCACAGGTTTACATTCCCTTTTTTATTTCTTTTACTCCTTTTCCCACCCGCCCCATTGGGGGCACCTTGTAGATGCATAGCGTCCCCCCCCCCCCAATCTTTGTAATAGGAGACTGGAGTTGTGTTACCTTGGCAACACACCCTCGGTCTACCCCCATCAAGATGGGCGGCGCTGTTACAATGACGCTTCAGGCATGCGCGGGCGTCCATGGCAACGCCATAAATCACAAAGGGTCGGATCGAGTAGCGATCAGGACCCTGGCCTGCATACTGCACCAGCTTCTAGCACTTGGTGAGTAAGCGACCGTGTAACATATCCTCTGATATCCAGCCCGCTTCTCCTCCCATAGAGAACATGGGCCACCCAAATTCTTAGCCGATCTTTCCGCGTACATGCAGCACTGTTTTAGAGTTGTTTTGTCCTTTCAGTATTGTTTTCCTACCGAACATACCATAGACACCATTAGGCAAATGTATCCTTAGTGGAATTTTCCGCTTCTATGCACATGGACTGTCAAGTTGGCCGACTATTACAACGTTGTTTCCCCCATTCCAGAGCATTCTAATCACCATCCCTGCAGACCTATTTCCCTCCCCTTCGACTAATCGGGTAAGTGCTGCACAATCCATTAATCTTTATTTATCTTATCTAGTGCACATAATTATGCTAAATTTCAATATCATCTGAGGAGCTACACTTCTCATTGCGTAATTTCCTGCATTTTGCAGGTCCAGTGAGTGACCTGGAGAGTCACTAGGAAATTGCAATGAGGTCAGGTTCCAATTTTGAATTTAGCCTTACACTTACCGATGGATATCTATTTCTGAGATACATACTGATGTATATCGTTTTAGATTACCTTGTAGATATAATGCTCAAATACGTTGCATCAAGCCTAGGAAGTTGAGTACGCCCAAGACCCGAAGAAGGATTCGGTTATTATCAGAAACGCGTCGGCAAACCTTTGTTACCATCATTGGAGTGTTTTAGGAGATACAACTATATGTGAATTGAACTCATGTACCAACCGTTTTCTAAAGTATACAAGTGTACATGCTAATATAACATAATTGTTTACTTAGTTGGAATTACCTATTATGATGAAACAAACTTTACTTGAACTCTTCATTTCCATTATTGTTTTTTGTTCACAAAGAATTTACAGATGGTAGTGTGCCTCTTTAATTGTACTTAAATAGACTTTCTTATGAAACAAAGACTGATATGTGTTTGTTTACTTCTTTGGATTCAAAACGCATATATAATCTAATTTATGTAACCAAGCACTAAAGGGATCACCCAAGAACTACTATCGACTACACACTCACCTCACTAGACTACCATTTGGAATTAATTTATATTCTTTGTAAATGTGGGGTGTCTACCCCTTAAGAGTGTACTAAAGGGGGCGCCGGTTAGCAATAACCGACTTATGGTTAGTCTTTTTGTCTCAGGTGGCCCTGATACCCCTTTTCTCCCCCATCTGCATCTGAAATCATATGAACCTTTAAACTTGATTGTAACCAAGAGAGTAATGAAACCTTAATGAACACTTAGTGCCCCCCTAACCCCTATTCTTCCTATCCTCTGGATTTCACTCACCCCACACCCCTAGGGCTTTCAGGCAACATGGATGTGGAATGAGACCAGGCAGCCCCACCCCCTTCCTGGGCCAAGCACACACAAAGGGCAACACTAGTCCTTGAAAGCAGAAGCTTACGTATGAGCTTATATGGGATTTCCTGACCTTAGGAGGTAGAAAGAAGGCCAAACAATATTGCCAAAGAACAAGTGAAACTCTCGTGGCATGGCCATTTTAGGACACTAGCCACATTTAATAGTTATACACAGTAAATGCTAGAAAAACATTGTAAACATGTAATTGGTACCACCAGCCTCGTCTTTAGGCACATATAAAAGTAACCAAAATACCAAGGGTGATACAAAAGAATCCCCACTACACTGCAATAGAAGTTACTGTGTGCACCGTTACAAAGTTACCAAAAATGTAAAGGACAAAAGGGAAACAGTTTCCTAGTACTGATAGTCTGACCGACTGATCAGTTCCCCCATAACAAAATGAACAAAAGGCCAGGGAAGTCCAGATGAAAGCTTTGCTTCCCTGTAAAAAGTCAAGACAGGTTCAAAAGCAAAACGTTTGCGGGTCCATAGAATATGGAGGGAAAGGTACTAAAAGAAAAATCTTCCTAGCAGTGATATTCACTTCTTTTAATCAACGGTTTTGGATAGTTGAGAATACCTATCCATTGCTAATAAATTACTCTGACACATGAAATTGGATAGATTTCTTTTTTTATTGTATATGTTTTTATGGCAAAAGCAGAACTAAAGCTTAGTCAGTCACCTCACTCAACACTATGCCACTGAAAGGCAGACTAGGCTGTATGTTGAAGACCGCCATGTAACACTGAAGCTTGTCCATGAGGCTTGAAGTGAGAGGACCCACAGAATGCACAACTTCACAAAGTGATGCCTTGGAATGAGGGACTTGGAAAAGAGGCTGAGGGTGATCAGCTTCATAAAATCATGCAGGGGACACCTGCATCATATAAAACCAAACTATTTAAGCACCAAATGCAAATGAAGGACAAACAAGAAGAAACTGAGCCCCAACATATACAATTATAAAATTAAAGAGTTAACACACTTGGCCCAAGCATAAATAATGGACTGAAATATTGTGTGCATGCATGACGGAGTAAAGACTTGTTGCAGGCAGTGCTGTCCCTCTTCCAAATCTATATTCTAGAAAGCTATGTTCCCTATACTAGAGTTATGAATATTCCTAGACTCTGGAGAAAGGTGGAGAGGAGATACTGGCCCCAATAACTGTGCTCATCTTTGAGAGAGGCAGTATCTCTGTAAACAGTTGCTAAAATCATTTTTCCAACCAATATGCTTTCTGAAAATGTTAGGCCAGAAAGCCATAGCATTTTGGATGAAGGGAAAACCACAAGTCTCACATTACAATCTACATCTGTTTGAAAAGACAAAGAACAGTACATATGTAGGGCTTCTTTAGTGATCGTTAAAGTGAGTTTGTTCCCTCAAGCTCCATGGGGAAACAGGTTATATTTTATGCTGAACACATCATTTAAACTATTTTTTCAACCAATTAAAAGTATGTGGCACTGGCAAAGCTTAAAAATCGTACACCTCAAAATCTACATTCCATATCTTAAATTAGACAGCACAAATATCCATGGAAGATTGGCAGGAAGGTGGGTAAGGAAAGAACCAATTTCATTTCTTACCATCTTGCCACATACTTACTCGTGATGATCGCTAAAACTTTGAAGTAATCTTAAAAACTGGATTTTCAAAGAAATATCCTAGAAAAAAATGAAAACCAACAGGATGAATAGCTTAGCAACCATAGAAGCAGTGACTGGCAACTTCCAAACAAAACACATGTTCTTCACACATTTTTCCAAACTAGGCTTTGACAACAACAGAGTCCAACAGGAAAGTGTATTGTATAAAATATATTGCTTGTGTCTAAACTATCATGGAAATAAGAACCACAGTATTAAGCACACAGTTGAAGGAAAACACAGAAGGAAGAGCTTTTCTTAATTATGAGTATATATGAGCAGACAACGGTTTTATCGAAAGCATGTTTTCAAATGCAAGAGAGAAACAAATTGCTTACCATCTGTAATCTTTAAGAACAATGACAATGATGTGTTATTTATATAGCGCCTTAATCCAAAGCGCTTTACAGAGCACATATTTACATACAATACCACCCAACCGAAATTGGTACTCATTTATCGACCTCGGAAAGATGAAAGGCTGAGTTCTGCTTGCCAGGATTCGAACCTGCGACCCTCAGATCGCAGCAGCGAGCGCTCAACCGCTAAGCTATCTTACCAGCTAAGAACAGCCCTGCTTTCCCCAAATACGTGTTGATGAATGACATTTCTCCCCAGACAGGGAGTGTATATGTTTTGGAGCGTGACGTGAAGCCACAGTATGCAATTTGCTACTCTGTTTCCCTGTTACTTGGAGGACCTGTTACTGTGGCTGACTTGGGCACGTCTTTGTTAGGGGAATTTTCTTAAAGTACTACTGATAGTAAGACTTTAGTAAGCGATCCCAGTGGTTTGTAGACACCACAAATCTTCTCATCTTCAAATGCAGTATCAGTCTGCACTAGCTCAGGACCTTGGTAGAGTAGCAGAGGAGTCAGGCTTAAGAGGACGATGTGAGCTGTAGGTAAGTACAATGAATCTTAGCTAGACAGGCACAACAATGAAGCACTTGCACATATTATATAAAAGGTATATATTATATTTACACCAGAATCACTTTAAATACTTCAGATGTTTAAGGTGGAACACTTAGGAATACTTAATAATACACTTCAATGGGCACTTTCACTTGTGTTGGTTCGCAGTTACATTTGTAGCAATGTTAGAAAGGGAAAAGACAATCTTATCGGTTACTGCGCACTCATGCGGTTTTCAATGGTTTATACGGTAGTACATTTACTCTGTAAACCCATATAGTAAAGCCACTTAAAGGGAAGAAAATGTATAGCCTGAGCGGAGTTCAAGGTTCTAGAGGCAGTTTCTTTGCCTAGTAAGTCTTTTATGTCCAAAAACACAACCCTAGCTAGAGGCAGTTCGGAGAGGACTTGAAGTCCTGACAATCAACGAATAGTGAAGAGTTCCTGTGGATTTCTTCCAATGTCTGGAGTTATTGAAGCAGCAAGTTATTTAACAAAGGAAACCTAAAAACAGACTCGAAGAAGGGACACAAGCAGCGGCTTGGGTCGGAGGTAAGAGGGGGTTGCCCTGGCCACCTTTATGTGCATTCTAACGCACTGGAGCAACTTCTTGGAATCAGGTAAGCAATACCTTTTTCACCAAGGTACATTAGGTTGGAAGAAAATGTTCATGCTGGATGCTCTGCAATGTTGCAGCTTTGGACCCGACCCTCGGATTCCTTGGTCTGGTGACTGAAGGCAGGACAATGGACGGGATCTCTCAACAGCAGTATCGAGGAAGGACCTATAGCACGACTTTCAGCAACCTCTTGGCTCACCAAGGTTTTGGCGCCTTTTCTGCAGTACCAACAAAGGACACAGATCACCCGGTCAATCATCTTCACTTCCTGTATTCCCACACTCTGGTGAGGGGGTATGGGCGAGTTGTATCAGATCTGTGGATTGTCCTTAGAGGTTCAGCAAAGATTTGGATGGATCTGGCCTTACCACGACGATGCACTCAAAATGGGTAGCAGGTCTCCTGTTATTGGGAGCTTCCGGAGCTGCAGCACCCCAGGACCTTGGGAGATGGCTCGTTTCAAAGTTTGTCTTGGGACTGGTTGTTCCCAACAGCCAAAGGGAAGGAGTAGTCTTCGGAGCTCCTCTGTCGCATAGAAAATGGGATCAGGACAGCAGTTGTTGCTTCACTGTGTTGCAAAGGGCCTGCAGGTGTCTCTGGTCGCTTTCTTCAGTTACTTCTGTTTCCATTGGTCGACTTGCTTTTCACTCCAGAAGCCTCACCTTTTATACAGTTCCAGTACATACTCCTCTGCAATCTCTCTCAGCATTTAACAGAAAGGGGCGTTTGGCACAGCCAGACCCCTCTGGGAGCTGAACCTATTCAGGCACTCTGGCAGAAAAAGGACAGGGGGTGAAAGACTCCTCCCCTCACTTCCTGCCTGCCCAGACACTCGGAGCCGAGGGGGTTGGGGGGGAGAAACCTACAGGTTTCCACCAAAGGCAAAACACACACACTGCCCTCCCCCCTCCCAGAATGGTAGAAGGGCTAACAAAGAACAACCACGCTGTTGTAAAAAGGCGGGAGGCCCCAAGTTGGTACTTGGGTGCCCCTATTGTGCACTACCGAGGCTATGGACATAGCCTGCAGTGAATAATATACACAATAGTTAGTAGAACACGTCCACTGCCACCAGCCATAACTAGGCGATAGTCTCTGTGACTAAAAAGTCACAGGAGCTGAGAGAAGGTGGATACTAGGTATACCTTTGGCACTCCACCGAAGGTGGTGTGTGCCAATCTCTCAGACTATAGAGTTTTGGGAAAGATACTAAGTATCTCTCTATCCTTAAGAAGTGTACTTACTAGACGTTACAGAAAAATAATCTTAAAAGGGGCACCCGAAGGTTCCCCAGCAACACTGCCAATAAGGAGCTGTGTGCTGCTGAAGTAAAACATAGATGCCTTTAAGAGCTATGGAGCAGACATACTCCCTAGTACAGGTTGAATACAAAACAGAGTTCCAAAAGACAGAGCTCGAAAGAAAGATTGAGAGGTAAAACGCTCCACTCATTCAGGATTGAAAGAAAAAGGTCCAGGAGTCCAGCAAAAAGTGCTGGGGGGTTCACTAGGAGAGGGGATGAAGCAGAAAAATGATAAATCTCCCCAACAGTCTTCTACTGCACCTGGGTGTAATTTAAGGCGTGTGGGAGCACCAAGGGGAACAGCAGTCTGTGGTCACTACACCGATTCTCTATTACTTGGAGGACCTGTAACTATAGTTGACTGGGGCAGGCCTTCGACCGCACCTGGATCCAACTTATGCCGTGGGGGCGCCAAAGTGGAGCTGCCAAGTTGAGCCACAGTCTGCGCCGTTGGTGTAGGCAAGAAGGGGAGCTCTCCAAACCCCTTTTTGCATCATATTCTCATTGTGGGCCCCCTTGCTTGTTACAACCCTGTGAATGTCATACAACCTATGCAGTAAAGCGATTACTATGCCCGAGATCCAGTCAGCACCTATTGATACAGCTGGTGAGGGTCATGCTGCACCTAACTGTTGTGGTGACACAGCCAACATGACTGATCCGCGGCACCCTGAGAGTTGATTAAAAGATCACAAGGACAAGGGGACTTAGGCTGTTGTATGTAAATTAGTTCCCAAAGAAAAAATTGCCGACTATTTTGGTTTGAATAACATCATGAACGTCTGTTTAACAACAACAGAAAGCAGTCCAGGACCATCAGACACCGAGGTTATTGACAAGCCACGATTGGACCTCTGTTACAGAAGTAAAATTAAAAGTAAAGCTGTGTCCGGTGGGTTACCCAAGCCAACGGGAAACACAGCAGGAAGAGTTGGCAGGAGTTTGGGCACTTTTTTTATTTTTAATCTTTGACATATTTTACAATTTTCACATAGAAAAACCAACTAAAGAATATAAAATACAACGTAACACTAATAATAAAAATCAACCGGCAATAACAGACTATTCCACCATCCCAAATAACATCCCTTAAAGCATCGAAAACAGGGTTTTGCAGTAAAAAAAATAATGCAAGCCATTTCCAAACAGATCTTCCCCCCAAACATAAATACGATGCACATAAAACAAAAGACCACACCACATACACAACTCACCCAGGAGCCCCATCACTAGTCCAAATATTGCACAACACAAAGAAACCACTACTAACTATAGATACTGTTTAAAGGTGTCCCGGGTTCCAAATAAAGGACTTCATGATTCTGTTTACTGAACAAAACTCTCAAAGTACGAAAGAACTTGTAAATCGTTCAACCAACTCTCTGCCTGTGGTTTTTTTCTGGTCTTCCAAACCTTCAGAATCTGTTTCGCCGACACCACCAGCACTTTGTCTATCCACTGGACATGTTGATTAGCAAGGAACAAGTTACTTACCTGTAACTGTTGTTCTCCAGCATGGGTCTGGCATGGATTCACATGCTCATGAATATTCCCCGTCGTCAGGCTGGGAATCCTCGGTAAAGAAAAAACCAGTATCAGTTTCGTTTCTGATCTGTCTTTCGTAGTAATAACCAATCACTGGTCTCTGCGTCATACTGACCACAGCCAATGACTGCCCTCTACCTAAGCACCGCCTCTGGCAGCCATCTTCAGATTTGGAAGCACGTGAAGTGGCAGTATGACCAAGTGAAGAGCCGCAGAGGGGTAGGCGGGAGGGTTCGCATGTGAATCCATGCCAGACCCATGCTGGAGAACAACAGTTACAGGTAAGTAACTTGTTCCTTCTCCAGCATGGGGTCTGGCATGGATTCGCATGCTCATGAATAAAGAATGCATAGCAGTACACACATGCACAACCACGGGAGGTGGCAAAGGCTCAACATTAAGCATTACATCAAACCCAACATTAAGCATCTTACCTCCTCACCAGGCTCACCTCAGGCAAACAGGTTGCGCAGCACTGCTTGGCCGACCCTGGACTCCTCCCTGGAATCCCGATCGACGCAGTAGAATTTAGTGAAGGTGTGCGTCGACCTCCACGTAGCAGCCCTGCATATGTCCAGCAGGGGCACACCAGAACGGAACGCTGTGGTGGCTGCGATCGCTCTGGTGGAATGGACTCTCGGACGGCCAGGCAGCGGTCGGTTTGCCAACCGATGACAGTACATGATACAGCCGGAGAGCCATCTGGAAATGGAAGCCTTCGAGAGAGCCTTCCCCTGATTGACAGGTCCAAAATTCACAGAGTTGTGACGTCTTCCGAAAACACTTCGTGCGGTCCACGTAGAACCTCAGCGCTCTAGCCACATCCAGCGAGTGCAAAGTCCTCTCAGCCGGCGACGAAGGCGACGGGAAGAACACAGGCAACACCAAGGGTTCGTTGAGATGGAAGTCCGATGGTACCTTAGGCATGAAGGAGGGGTGCGTCCTGAGCACTACCCTTGTGTCGTGAAAAGTCAAGTACGGGGCCTTGCAGGAAAGGGCCTGGATCTCTCCCACCCGTCGTGCGGAGGTGATGGCCACAAGAAACGCTGTTTTCCACGACAGAAACTTCAACGGGGCCGAGTGCAGAGGCTCGAACGGAGGTCCCATGAGCTTGGTCAGCACCACGTTGAGCTCCCACGCCGGGGCTGGAGCCTTCACCGGCGGGAACGATCTGAACAGTCCCTTCATGAACTCTTTCACCAGACGATGAGACCACAAGGACGTCCGGCCCGTGGTCCTGGTATATCGGGAGATCGCAGCAATATGAATCTTGATGGACGCGTGTGCCAGTCCAGCTTTGGCCAGCGTCAGCAGGTACGGCAGTACCTGGGGAGCCATAATCCGTAGAGGGTTAATCTTCTGTGCGCGGCACCAGACAGAGAACCTCTTCCATTTGTGTCCGTAGCACTTAAGAGTCGAGGACGCCCTGGCCTTTGCAAGAACCTCTCTGCAGTCGGCCGGTATGTCGTATCCTCCAAACTCTAGCGCTGCAGGAGCCAGGCCTGCAAGTTCAGCGATTTCGGGTCGTGGTGGAGGATGGCGCCTCCTTCCCTGGAGAGTAGATCCGCGTCCACCGGCAGCCTGATTGGCGGGGACGCTGATAAGTCCAGAAGGTCCGGGAACCATATCTGCCTCGGCCACGCAGGTGCGACGAGGATCATCCTGCACCGTGACCTCTTGAGCTGGTTGACGAGCCGGATTAGCAGTGGCAAAGGAGGGAACGCGTAGAGGAACAGGCCCTCCCAGGGGAACGAGAAAGCATCGCCCATGCTCCTCGCCTGGGGAAACCTGCTGGCGAACCTCCGGCACTTGGAGTTCGTCGCCGTCGCGAACAGGTCGATCTGGGGTGTGCCCCACCGTCGGAAGAGGCGATCCACTAGATCCTGCCGTAGTTCCCACTCGTGGCACGAGCGCAGCTCCCTGCTGAGTGAGTCGGCGACGGTGTTTTTTATCCCTGCCAGATGAAACGGCACCAGAAACATCCTTTGGGCGACGGCCCAATGCCACAGGTCCTGCGCCTCCTTGGACAGTGCTGGGGACCTGGTTCCGCCCTGTTTCCTGATGTAAAACATGGTGGTGGTGGTGTTGTCGGTGAAGATCCTCACCACCTTGCCCTTGAGGGACGGAAGGAAGGACCTGAGGGCCCAGAACACTGCACGGAGCTCCAGGACGTTGATATGGAGGGACTTCTCCGTCGGGAGCCACAGGCCTCTCGCGTGCAGATTTTCGGTGTGCGCTCCCCACCCTTCCAGGGAGGCATCCGTGGTCACTGTCTCCTGGTGGTCTGGGGTCTGGAAGTCCATGCCCGCCGTCAGATGTGCGCGGGTGCCCCACCACCGGACCGCTCGGCGGAAACTCTCGTCGAGTGTGATCCTCTCCTCGAAGCCACCCGTCGTTTGGATCCAGCGCGCGTCCAGGAACTCCTGCAACGGGCGCATCCGGAGCCTGCACATGGGAATGAGGTAGATGCAAGAAGACATCATTCCGAGGAGGGACTTGATGGACCTCACCTTGGCTGCGTCGGAAACCAACATCCGCTGTACCTTGCCCAGGATGGACATGGTCCTTTCCTCCGACGGGGAGGCCAGAAGGGACACTGTGTCGAGCTTCGCTCCCAGAAACAGTGCGTTTTGCGCGGGTACCAGGTGGGACTTGGCGTAGTTCACGGAGAATCCCAGGTCCGTGAGAAGTCGGATGGTCCTTGCCGTGTGATCCACGGTGGGCTCCCTCGTCTTGGCTCGGATGAGCCAGTCGTCCAGGTAGGGGTAGACGTGGATCCCCTCGCGGCGCAGCTGCGCCGCCACCGGTGCAAGGCACTTAGTAAATACCCTGGGTGCCGACCGTAGTCCGAAGGGGAGGGCTTTGAACTGGTAGTGACGCCCTTGGACCACAAACCTGAGGAATTGTCGGTGCCCCTTTAGGATGGGAATATGGAAGTAGGCATCCTCCAAATCCAACGACGACAGGAAGTCTCCTTCCTCCAGCTGACCCAGGACGTGCTGGAGGGTGACCATCCAGAACTTCTGCGCCTTGATGAACTTGTTCAGACGTCGCAGGTCTAGGATGGGGCGCCATCCTCCCGTCTTCTTCTTCACGAGGAAGTATCTCGAGTAAACTCCGGAGCCCCAAAGCCTCTTTGGGACGAGTTCGATGGCGCCCTTCCTGAGCAACGCCTTTACCTCCAGGAGAAGCCGAGGGACGTGAAGCTCTTTCCTGGCCATGAGGGGGACGCGCGGGCACCTTCTTTGAAACTCGAGCGCGTGGCCCCGGGCTAAGGCGTCCAGCACCCAACGGTCGGTGGAGATGGACTCCCACACGCTGACGAAGCTCGCCAGCCGGCCTCCCACCGGGGTGCTTCGGTGGGGGCCCGACCCCACGGCCGATTCAATCCTGTTTCGACGAGGCTTTGCCGCCTTGACCTCCTTGGCGACGACGGCGGGGTCCGCCAGACTTGCCTCGTCCTCTGTAGGCCTCCTGAGACGACAAGCGGGCCGCTTGACGGTAGGTAGAGAAACCGCCGCCGGAACCTTTGGAGGCGCCCTTGCCTCCGCTGCTCCGAAAGGGCGTCCGTCGTTGCTGTAGAACCCCAAGGGCCCGGGCCGTCTCAGTGTCCACTTTAATGGCCTGAAGGGAATCGTCCACTGTTTTCCCAAACAGGTTGTTCCCATCGAACGGCATGTCCAGGACTCTGGTCTGTACGTCTTGACGGAAGTCCGTAGCCTTGAGCCATCCACGCCGCCTAAGGCACACGCCGTTGCCCAACTGGCGAAACCCAGTGTCAGCGATGTCCGTCGCAATAGTGATGGCGTGGTCCGACGCCACCTCACCTTCCTGTAGGATCTCCAGGGCATCCGCCCTCTTGTCGTCCGGTAGGAAGTCCAGCAGGGGAGCCAGTTTGTACCATAGCTCCCTGTCGTAGCGGGCCACGATAGCCAAGGCGTTGGCCGCTTTAATCGTCGTCGCTGCAGACGAGATGACCCTGCGTCCCATAGCGTCCAATTTCTTTCCCTCGCCATCCGGTGGGGAAGTCGATGTGGAGGCCGCACCCCCCCGCTTTCTTCCTGGCCGCCGCAGAGACGACAGAGTCCGGGGTAGGCTGCGCCCGGAGGCACAGGGGGGCTGCGTCCGGGACCCGGTACTTCTTCTCGTACCGGTCTCTTCTAGCTGGCGTCGTGGAAGGGTTCTTGAGGAGGGCGAGGCCCTCATCCCAAATGTCGTCCAGTAGAGGCACCGCGAGGACCGTCTTCCTCTTGGCCTCGCGCCGTTGATAAAGGAATCCCTCCTTTTTCTTCTCCTCAGGGCAGAGTTGGAAAAGCTCGGATGCCCTGGCGATCATGGAGTGGAACGATCCAATCTCGTCGGGCGGAGAAGCCCTGGTGGGAGGTGACGACGGGAGATCCTCGTCGTATACCTCGTCGTCCGTACCCGTCGCTGCCGTGTCAGTCCCCGTATCATCCCCTCGGGTGGACGGGGAGGAGGGCTGGACGGGTCGCGACGGCTGAAAAGGAGGTGGAGGGTGAATCCTTTTCTTGGGCAGGGGAACACCAGAAGGTCCCGGTTTAGGATCCCCCGACGGGAGAGGTTCCTCCGTCGGCAACGGTAGTCTCGTCCTCATCTCTGAGCATAAGGACTGTATAGCCAATAAAAATGGCCGCCGAGTTGTCTTGCGGCGCTGGCAGAGGGGAATCCGACGGGCGATCAGGGGCCCCGTCGGCACCCTCGACGCTGTCGTCACCTGCGTCGGGATCCATCCCGACGGGCCGGTCTTCATCCACGCCAAGGCGTGGCTTAAGACCTCGATCAGCTCTTCCTCTGAAGCCGAATCTACGACGACGCCCTGCCCCCCCTTTTTCTTCCCCGCCAGGGATTTCACGGGGGTCCTATCGATGGGCACAAAAGAGGACTCCCTCCGAGGTGGCAGGGAGACTCTGAGCCCTGAGGTCGCCACCACTGGTGTAGCCTCCACAGGCTGAGCCAGGGCCGCCACGACAGTATCGATAGAGGGCTTGGCCGGATGGATTAAGGCCTTCACCACCTTAGGTGCGCTCACCGCCTTATCTTTGAGGGGGGGGGGGGACACTGCCTCGCTCCCCCTCCGATGGGGCCTTCAAGCTCGACCGGGGCCTCTGCAGGAGCTTCGCCGGGTGCTCGCCCTTCCTCTTACCCGACCCAGAGCGTTGGCTCGTGGCTGAAGGTGCCGGGGATGGTGCGCCCTGCCTGGCGCCCGTAGAGCCCGACCTTTCGGCGCTCCCAGTGCCAGCGGACTCGCGGTGCTTGGCCTTGTGTTGGACCCCCGTCGCCAGGGCGTCCTCAAAGGTCTTAGAAGACCGCTCGGATTTCTTCCTCTTCTTCTCGACTGACGGGCTCTTCACTTCCAGCCAGTTGGCGAGGCGTTGGTGGCGGTCCTTCATGGTCCGCTCCGACATATTGCCGCAAAACGCACAGTCCTTCTCCACGTGCGTCTTGTCCTCATGTAAGCAGTAGAGACAAAAGGAGTGTTCGTCCTCCTTAAAGACGTTCTGCAGCTGGCATCCAGGGCAGACCCTGAACAGCTTTCCGGGCGTCGAGCTTCCCTTCTCCTGGGCCATGTCCGGGCCTGAGAAGCTTCTGGAGTCCTCCAAAACGTAGCTCGACGAAATCTTCACCCTTGAGGGGCGCAGACGAATCCGACACGGGTCCCCGTTGATCGGATGGAGAGTCGGTGGAGCTTGAGGCTCTTTTGACCGGAAAAAACGAAGTTTTGAGAAAAAACGTGAAAAAATAGCACTAACGCTCGAGAGCAATAGCACGAGGATCCCAACACATGAACGTGCGGTAAAAATCTGAAGATGGCTGCCAGAGGCGGTGCTTAGGTAGAAGGCAGTCATTGGCTGTGGTCAGTATGACGCAGAGACCAGTGATTGGTTATTACTACGAAAGACAGATCAGAAACAAAACTGATACTGGTTTTTTCTTTACCGAGGATTCCCAGCCTGACGACGGGGAATATTCATGAGCATGTGAATCCATGCCAGACCCCATGCTGGAGAACAACACACATCCCTCTTCCAGACAAGAATTTGCAAAGACATCCTCAGAAAATTCAGATCAAAATCATGTCCACCAACCCCCCCACCCCCAAAATTCACACACCATAGGGCAACTTCACAACATATACAACAGAGTGACGTGTTTAATCTCATCCCACACTTGTACTTGAGCAATGCTTTTATTCCAACCACTCACACATCCACAAATTTGGCGTGACCTCACATCTCCCTAAATATGGACTCTAGGATAATATTTACGGCACAAGGAGGCACTGCGGAACTGATGCATAACCCACCCTCAGGGGCTTCATAATTCTGATCCAAGAGACACGAAAACACCTGTGATCTCTGAGCTTGGTATCAACAATCAATCTTTTAGCTGAGGGTGGGAGGGAGGCGATAGTGACGAATCCTCGGATGTCGTACATTCTCCCCTAGGGGAATACCCTTCCTGTGACGATAACCCTGGAAGAACGCGGTATGTCCACAATACATCCCAACCTTCCTCATCCTCACTCCCTGAGCACAGTAACACTAGCCCCCCACACCACCATGCACTTGGGTGGATAGTCCAACCCTTGCGAGAACCACTGAGGTGAGGAAGAGTAAGTACTTGCTAACTGAAATATAGTGGGGAAACCGACTACATCCAACAAACCCAGTAGAGAGTGGTCATATCCATATGCAGATGAAGATGCAGAGCAATGAATAGTGGCCCACGGAACCAACATTAGCGGTCTAGACAACTTGGAACAAGTACTGGGATGAAGAGGAGGGGCAGAGTCATGAAGCATACTTCTGAGAACCACATTGAACATTCTAGTGGTTACCGGTTAATCGTTGGTCCAAGTAAAATAGAAAAGGAAGAAATACTCAGGAAGAAAAGAGAAGCATCCCTGTAGGAACCAAAGGCGTGGGGAAAGCTAGAGCTGCTGGAGAATAGAAGGCTGTCATGGCCACAGAGCAAGCTCCATCACATAAAGGGTCCAGTTGGACCCAGTCCTGGCGCCAGGCTCATGAGAAAATGTGCTCTGCACACTTATTCTGATGCACGTGTTATTTCCTCCCCTGCAGGGCCTCCATGTGCGTCCAGGTCGGGCGTGGTCATAGGAATACATTGAGCTGCACGTGCAGCATCTTCTGGGCATGGCAGGGTGGGGCAACAAGGCAGAGCAAAGGGTGTGGCTGGGACCAGGCTATTTAAGCCTGCCCCGCCCACATGCAAGCACTTCGCATTAGTCTGCTTATAGCAGCGTAACGCTCACCGCCGCCTGAAGCGCTCCTTTCCGGATTCCAGTGATATCATCGCCTGGAGTGCATCTTACCTGATTCCAGCATTGCCATCGCCTGAAGCGCATCTTACCTGACTCCAGCAATACCATCGCCTGCAGTGCATCTTACCTGATCCCAGCAGTTACCGTAGTCTGAGCACATCCTTACCTGTTCCGGGCTTCCAACACTTACTCAGGAGCTCATCTCGGCCAGCGTCCTCACAGATCCAGCCATCCATCACCCGCTGGCAGATCTTCGGATAGCTGCTCCCCGTCTGACTTCGCCAGGCCATCTCTGCAGGAGAAAAGGACAAATAAGGTTAGAAACAACATAAAGACATTATGCTAAGGTCGCACGCATCACAATCCTCGCGCTGGACCTTAGAACCAAACTTACCATCTATTCGGGACATCGTAAACGCCTCAGGCATCTATTGGGGCTTGCTTCCAGCACTGCGACCCCGCTGGGCCTCATCACCTATTGGGGAGAAGGAACGAAATTACAAGGGATACCGACAATAATCGTGGAAAAAAGACATTGCAAAGAATATGGACAATAATCATTGTTGAACACTTACCTTTGAAGTGGTTCAGCCACAGCCGGTCTGGGCTGCCACGCACATGGACCAGTGAAGAAACTATGTCTATCTAAGGTACCCCTGCACTTGAGAAGCAGAACGGAGAACTCACCCTTATAAATAAACAGGGGCAGTATCAACAACCAGTGCAGTCCACAACGCATGAGCAGGTGAAGAAGCCTGACCCAGGGGAGCCAGTTCCAGCGAAGGCTGCAACCGTGCCCCAACGTCCCCGCAGAGACCAGGTGAGCGTAACAAAGGGGCTGAAGAAGAGGTGCTTACCAAGTCTATAGAGGTACTCCCAAGCAGTCCAACATGATGGACCCTGCAGCCAGAAGGAGAAGCAGCAGTCCAGGCGGGCAAAGCAAGGGGACTGCACAGTCAAGAGGAGACACACTCACTGCACGGCATCAAATGCTGCGGAGTCACTGCAGTATGCTTGGGAAGGAGAGAAGACTACAGAAGCCTGTAACCGAAGAATAATGACCCAGAGACTGGCCAACGTCTACTGGGAGAGACCCTAAATGTTCAGAGGTGACCTGGACAGTTGGTCGGAGCAGAAGAGACGTGGGAGACCCTGACCCAGCTAAACAGGGGGAGAAAGGAAGCTCAGGGAAACAGTGAGTAATCCAAAAGTGCAAGAATCAAACCTAGATAGATGGATCTGGAACACGCACCCAATGTAGACTACCATTGTCAGTCATCTTCATAGTCACAGTACTTGGCAGGATACTGCACCAGGTCTGCCACAATATGACAAAAGAGCCTTACGGGTCTGGGATCCGTACACCAGAGATTTGAAAACAAGATGAAACAAGCCGAGAGAAAGACCAGGGGAAGGGAAGCATACTCCCTGCTATTGTGAAGGAAACTAGGGGAAGTTAGCATCCTCCAGGGGAGGAGAAAGACCAGGTGAAGAGAAACATCCTCTCTGGTGCTGTGAGAACTTCTTGCAAGAAACCAGGGGAAGGGAGTCATTCTTCTGGGCATTAAGAACTGCATGAGAGAAGCCAAGAGAAGGAAGGCATTCTCTTGGCAGTGCAAGAAGCTACCAGACGAAGGGAGTCATACCCCTGGCGTGTTTGAGAACATTGTGAAACACCAAGAGAAGGGAGGCATTCTCTTGGTAAGGAAAGAAGCCGGCAGGGAACCAGGGCAGAGAGCCATTCTCCCAGGTGTAGTTGTGAACAAAAACAAGAGAAGAACCCACTTTTAGCATTAGGGCAAGGTAGCATTTTCTTTCATTGGCTTACTTAACACAAGTCTTTGCCAATCATCATGCCACCTGTGTGTCAGTTTCCTCCTCTTGCACCCTTCCATATGATGTCAGGAATGGGACTCTGCCCAGTGGATACAAACTGAGGCATCCAGATGAGTAGTAAGTTGGATCATGTGATCTTTAGCCCCACGATTTATAAACCTGGAAAAGACCTGACAAACATCTCTTCCGCCATTGTCATCTACCGTAAAAACCGAGACCTGTCGGACCCACTTCGTTGGGTCATAACTGCAAATTTAGAAGCCATGAACCCCACAATGATCTAAGCCCTAAAATGGGAGTCACCTTCCATCCATTAACCAACCACACCATTCTTCCGGTGAGAAAAACCATAGAAGAGTACAAGTATCATCTTTGTCCACAAGAGTATCTGGTTGCTGCCAGAGACAAGATCATCATCTCTTTAGACCCACAGGTAAACCTCCATTCAAATTTGGTCACATATATTATGCTTCCAGAGAGTAAAGGACTACCCCTTCTGTCCTGTAGAGAGGAAATTCAGTTAGCCTTCTTGAACTTCTCATCAATCCCAATCAAGATTGGAAGGGGCGAGTTGATGGGGCACGAGATACATGAAAACCTATTGGAGTTTCTGTACCACTCGAGTCATAAGGAGAAAGAGGAAGGTCACTCTAAGAATCGACTTAGGGAGAGTAGGGCTCAAGAAAATGTTTTCTACCACTCGAAAGGGGAGACTGAGCTAAACTCTGAATTTGGTTGCAATCAGGCCGAGAGCGAGTCATTATTTGTTCTTTTATAACGCACTGACTACCAGAGACCCGTTTCTAAGGGCAAGACTGTGATTTCGAACCTGTGCTGTTATGCCTTGTCTTGCTTCCAAGACAAAACATGTTGCCCCTGAGCTATCCTCCCACCACTCAAACTCCTAACTAAAAACAATCATACCTCTACAGCACACCAAACCGCATGCTCTTCACTACACCACAACAATAGAACAAACCAGACATTGCCCAGCACAACAGCACATGTCGGCTACCAAGCTAAAAACATACCTACGCTTAGCGAACGGCGTCTACCGAACTGAAGCTGCCAACACATCACAGCTCTCTTGCTACCTTTCCCCGCGGAGTCCTGCTAAATTACCTACACTTACCCCCTACACTCTTGCCATACAGAGCCACCAGAGCGCCAAGAAACCAGGCAAATAGCGACAGTGAGCAGTATAAGAACCTTTAACATAACATGTGTACAACAAATATAGCCAGGTGAGCCAGCTAAAAGAAACAAGAAATAAAGTAGGAGCACTGGATCGGATATCACCAGCAAAGAGGAGCAGGATGCACAGCACAAAGAAGCCAGGGTCCTACCAGTATGGCCAAACTAGTATCAAGTTCATCTTCCAGGATTTTTCCTAGGTTTGAACAGGTTCTCCTATTGATATCAAATTCATCCAGGGACTGAATGTTAGGTAAGATTTCCACAGAGCTGGAAAATCTTCCTTTCCTGGTTCAACTCTACAACTTTTTGCTTTTCTAGTGGGATATTTTTCATTAATACCTCAGTGAGTGGGAACCTTTTTCCACACTCACCTAATCTTTAACTCTTTTTATGGGTGTCATTTTTAAGACTCTCCATAGTGTCTGTTTACAGTTAACATGTCTAACAACTCATTGGCAATAAGTGCCTGTTGTTGCTGGTTTGCCCTAGGGGCTCGCCATTTAACTTTCGTGTGCTAACCTTGAATGAACTACAGTTCCCAAGGGTAGAAAGGATCTTTGGATCGCTTTTACATTTTATTCTGTGAAACCAGCACACCCCACCTTATGTGGAGTGCTGGGGAGATGACAATGCATTACTTACCGTAAAAGCATTTCTGATGGTTGTATCTGCTTAGATTCACATGCTGTGCATAGGTCCGACATCCAGTGGTCACTGCGGAGTATTGCATTTTGTTTTTCGTAGTCGAAAAGGGGACGTCGACAAGGCGTGTCTGTAACACTATCCCTATAGTGACGTGCGTTGTACCCACAATCCCTCACGCGTCGAGGTCCCTCTGTTTGTATTTTTCTGCCCTGAGGGAGCCTTATAGACGTGAGTGAGTACAGAAAAGAGAGATATAAAGGAAGTCTATGTTCCTTCCATCCGAGCGGGGAGGAAGGGTGGGCGCATGTGAATCTAAGCAGATACAACCATCAGAAATGCTTTTACGGTAAGTAATGCATTGTCTTCTGATGTTTGTTAATCTGCTTAGAATCACATGCTGTGCATAGACTAGCGAGCAGTACCCGGAGTTGGCGGTGGGTTATGAGAAGGAACAGTAGAGAAAAGATGTCTTAATACTGCCTGTCCCACCTGGGAGTCAGATCTAGAGTGTGCATCTAGACAGTAGTGTTTTGTAAAGGTGTGCACAGAACTCCAGGTAGCCGCTTTGCAGATGGACTCAAGGGGAACATTTGCAATGAATGCTATGGAAGCCCCAGTGCCTCGAGTGGAATGTGCTCTTGGCTTGAAGGGTAGTTCTCTCTTAGCAAGAGTGTAACAGAGAGTGATGCATTGAACAATCCATCTAGATATAGTGGATTTTGAGACCGCATCTCCTTCTCTTCCTGCTGCCACCGAGACAAAGAACTGATTAGTCTTTCTCAGTGGTCTGGTTCTTTCCATGTAGAACATGACAGCTCTGCGTACATCTAGTGTATGCAGACTTTTTTCTCCCGAGCTGGAAGGGTTTTGAAAGAACGTTGGTAGTTCTATAGTTTGGTTTACATGAAATTTCGAGATGAATTTAGGTGCAAACCTTGGGTGTGTGCGTAGAACCACTTTATTTTTGTGAACTGTTACAAAGGGGTCTAGTACAGAAAGAGCCTGTAGTTCACTTACTCTCCTAATGGAGGTGATAGCTATTAGGAAAGCAGTCTTAAGGGTGATATCTTTAAGAGTTGCCTTGTGCATGGGTTCGAAGGGAGGGCCCATGAGTCTGGAAAGTACCACATTTAAGTCCCATCCGGGAGCTGGGTTAGCTATCGGAGGGTGTATCCTTTTTACCCCCTCCATGAAGGCTTTGATAACTGGTATCTTCCACCACGACACTTTAAGTTGGGAAGTGGTGTATGCAGAAAGTGCCGCTAGGTGGACTTTAATGGAATTGAATACTAAACCTGAATCCAGTAAATGGGTCAAGTATAGAATAATGTCAGTAGGAGAGCAGTCAACTGGGTTGATGCTAGTACCTCTACACCAGATAACGAATCTTTTCCATTTGCTAGAATAGCAGTGTCGAGTATTAGGTTTTCTGGCTTCCCTGAGGATGTCCATACATCTCTGTGGGAGTTGTAAATGTCCAAATTCTATGATCTCAGGAGCCAGGCTGCTAAGTTCATGGTCTGAGGGCATGGATGCAGTGTCCTGCCCTTGTCTTGTGACAGCATGTTGTACGGGCAGGGAAGTTTCACTGGGGGAGATAGGGACATCTCCATCAAGTGAGCGAACCAAGGTTGCCGTGCCCACATTGGGGCCACTAGTATCATGGTAACCTGCTCCTGGTGCATCTTGTGCACCACTTTGTTGAGAAGGGGAGTCGGGGGAAAGGCGTAAACAAATTTCCCTGACCATTGAATCAACAGACCGTTCCCCTTGGACTGGTTCTGGGGGTACCTGGAGGCGTAACTTTGGCATTGTGAGTTCTCCAGGGTTGCGAACAGGTCTATTTCCGGGAATCCCCATTGCGTGAAGATGTCTAAGACGATGTCTTCGTGCAATTGCCATTCGTACTCTTCGGGCAGGGGGAAGTCTCTGCTGAGTTTGTCTGCTAGCAGATTGAGTTCCCCTGGTACATGTTGTGCTAGTAGGAACATGTTGTGTTTGAGAGCCCACTTCCATATATTCTGGGACAGCTTGGACAGTCCTGGAGAGTGAGTGCCCCCTTGCTTGTTGAGGTAGTACATGGCTGTGGTGCTGTCTGTGAGGACCATCACTGTCTTTCCTTGTAAGTGTTCCTGAAAGGCTTTCAGTGCTTTGAACACCGCTAGTAGTTCCAGCAGGTTTATATGCTTGGATGCTAAACTCGGAGTCCACACTCCGTGTGCCGTTTGATGGGATAGGTGAGCCCCCCATCCTGTAAGGGATGCGTCTGTGGTTAGAGTGGCTTCCACTGCGGGTGTGGCAAAAGTTTTCCCTAATAACAGGTTTTCTTTTGTCCACCACCGTAGCGAGAGAACCAAGGCCTGCGAGACCACCACTAGATCGTCCCATTGTCCGCTGGCCTGACACCACTGGCTGTAGAGCCACTCTTGCATTGGGCGCATGCGCAGGCGCGCGTGAGGTACCAAATAAATACATGACGCCATCATCCCTAGCAAGCGCATTGCTTTGCGTACCGTCACCTCTCGGCCTGCTACATAATGGGGAATTTGAAACAGCATGTTTTGGACCCTCTCGTTGGAGGGGAATACGAGGCCGTCCCTTGTTCGAATTAGAGCCCCTAGGAATTGTTTGGTTTGGCTGGGGTCTAAGCTGGACTTCTTTTCGTTGATGGAGAAGCCCAGTTGGGACAAAAGGTCTACGGTCTTAGAGAAGCATGTTTCGTAAGAATCCCCTGTTATGAGCCAGTCGTCGAGGTAAGGGTATACCGGGATGGATAATCTGCGCAGGTGGGCCGCTGCCACTGCCAGTACTTTCGTGAATACCCTTGGTGCAGATGCTATCCCGAAGGGTAGTACTCTGAACTGGTAGTGTTTGTCCTCTATTTTGAACCTGAGGTATTTTCTGTGCGATGGCAACATTAAAATATGAAAGTATGCATCTTTCATGTCCAGTGTTGTCATGTAATCCCCTTGTGATAACAGTGGGATTACCTCCTGTAAGGTCACCATACGAAACTTTTGGGGTTTGACAAATATGTTCGCTGGGCGCAGATCTAATACAGGGCGCATGGTTAAGTCCTTTTTGGGTACAAGGAAGTACACTGAATAAATACCTTCTGTTACCTGTGATAGGGGGACGGGCTCTATAGCTTCTTTCTTCAGTAGTTCTTCCACTTCTTGAAGAAGAATGGAGAGGTGTTGCGGTGTCATGCGCCGGTTCCGTGGGGGTTTGTACTTCGGGGAACCGTTGAACTCGATGCAGTATCCGTGGGCTATGGTGGATAATACCCAACGGTCTGACGTGATTCCCTCCCATGCTGAAAGGAACGATGTTAGCCGGCCCCCGACCGGTGATGCATGGGAGGGGACCCGAATTTTCGGGTCATTTGCTGGTATTGGGCGTGGAACCTCTGGGGCTGGAGCCACGACCTCTTCCTTTGCCACGGCGTTGGCCTCTTTGACTGAACTGGGTGTTACCCTGGTTGGTGGGCCAGTTGGAGCCAGAGTAATATTGTTGTTGTTGGTTCTGCTGCTGTCTTTGGCCACGAAAGGAGCGTTTATTACCATAGCCTCGCCTGTTAGGGGGCCTAGAAATTTGATCAAGAGTTTTGATGGTATCAAACTCTTTTTTAGCATGTTCTAGGGCCTCATCTACTGCTTTCCCAAACAGATGCGTCTGTTCAATGGGTTTATTTATGAGGGAGGCTTGGGTTTCGGGCTTAAAACCTGAATTGCGTAGCCAAACGTGGCGCTTGAGAAGTATTCCCTGAACTAGGGAGCGGCCAGCCGTCTCAGCGGCATCTAGGGAGTTTTTAACGATGCCCTGGTTTACCAGTGTGCCCTCTGATATTATAGCTAGCAGGCGAGAACGCAGAGGTTCAGGTGCTTCCTCTGCTTCGCTGCGCAGCTTGTTCCACTGTGCATCTGCGTAGCTAGCTAAAAGTGAGTTGTTATTAGCAATTCTAGTGGAGAAGGCGGCGGAGGTCGTGATTCTCTTCCCCAGTGCGTAGAGTTTTTTGCCTTCTTTGTCTGGAGGTGCTTCACTAGTGGATAGTGGCACCCCTGCTCTTTTTCTTGTGTTGGTAACCACAAGGGAGTCTGGAATAGAGTGTCCTCTGATGTATAAAGGGTCAGAGGATGAAGGGCTGAAGAGCTTTTCTATTCTAGGGTTGACCCCTCTTACTAGAGCTGGGTTAGTAAGGGAAGGAGAAATTCTTCTTTTAATAGAAGCCAGGAGAGGAATAGATTGGCTAACAGGGGCTTTTTCTTTGATGACTTTTTCTACAAAGTCGATGTCTGGAAGAGTTTCCCCTGTATCAATCTCAAAATGCGCTGCTGCCTTGCGCAATAGTGCATTGAGGGAAGGTTGGTCATCTATGGGAGAGGAGTTCCCGTGTGAATCCTTGAGAGGAGAAGGGAGAAAGGCATCAGGGTCTGAATGTACTGATGGGGATTGCCAAGGCTGCACTGACGGTGAATGCCAGGGCTGCGAGGTAGCTGTATCCTCTTCAAACCCTGTAGGAGTGGTGTAAGGATCTTCTTCGAAGCCCTCTTCCTCAAGTTCTACCTCTTCTTCTCCACCCAAACACTCCTCATCTTCTTGGAGGTATTGCTCCTCCTCAGTGAGGTCAACCAGCCTAGGAATCTTGACTCTAGGGTCATCCTGTGGCCATTCTCTTTGTCTTTTGTGAGTGGGTGGGTCTTGGTTTCCTAGAAACCTTTCCATTTTCTCCATGCAAGAATGGAGTCTTTCAAGGGTCTCATGGGGTACCCCTGAATAGTCTAGAGGGGGAAAATTAGTGTTTTCGCCTTCGAATCGTTTCGAACGCTCCCACAGCGTCGACGAGAGGTTCCCGTCTCCTTCTGAAAAGCCTTCAGGTAGTTCGGAAGCGTCCTTTGGAGAAAGGGGCAGTTCCTGGCTACTTTTGTGTTTTTTCGACGCGGTATTCGACGTTTGTTTCGTCGTCCGCGTACGTTCGTCTTCGGCGACAATTCTCGCTAGGCTCTCGGCCACGATTTTGTCCGTCGAGGGCTTTGGTGTCGACGTTGTGTGCGTTGCGCGTTGTACCTCGACGGTCGCTCTATGGAGCGTTGCGTCGGATGTTTTTGGGGTAGCGCCCGTGTTAGATGGAAGCCCAATCGCTGGTCGCGGCTGCGTTTGCGGGTGGGGCTTGTGACCTTTACGGTCTGCGGTAGACGCCGGAGTGCCCTGCGTCCCCTTCGGCGCTGATGGATCCTTCGTTCTCGACGAAGAAGAGCCGTGGGTAGTGTGTTTAGCCTTATGGGGTTTGTGTGCGTCCTTGTCGCCGGGGTGTTCATCCCCATAAGCAGGGCGTGAGCCGAGCCCGTCGGGGCCGGGGACGGACGACGAGGAGCGTGAGCGCTCCTTCTGGGGGTTCATGACTTCCGTAACGGACGTCGAGTTATCGCACTCCTCGTCACTTTCAGTAACAGCGGCAGCGGGTGAGGAAACTGACTTCGACATCGCGTAGTCTGCCCACCTCTTAACCCTACGTTCTTTAAGAGTCCTGGGTTTTAAGAGCTTGCAGGCTGCGCAGCTGTTCTCTATGTGATCGAGGGGTAAGCAACGATTACAGAGCTTGTGCTTATCTTTCCAAGTATATTTGCCCCTGCAGCGTGGGCAAAACTTAAATGGTGTCCTCTCCATAGCTGAGGCAATAATAGCTGGCGATAACAACCCCAAGGGAAAGAAAAGGGAGAAAGAAAGACATTCTCAAAGAGAAGAGACAAAGTTCTAACCCCCACTCTCCCTACTGTAAGTTGGCCGTCGAGGCCAGGCCACGTGTTCGGCAGCGCCGAAGGATCTCCTCCGCTCTTCCTCTCCGTCGAAAATAGTTCGGCGGAGAAACAGCTTCACAGCTAACGTCGAGGGGGAGGGATCGTTACCAGTATATTAAGTTATGACAAAAGGACCGAGGTCCGTGGTAAGTATAGCAATGTCTCTCTAGGAGCTCCGCGAAAGGCGACCAGAAACTGGGCGGAAAAAAACAATCTGAGGGACCTCGACGCGTGAGGGATTGTGGGTACAACGCACGTCACTATAGGGATAGTGTTACAGACACGCCTTGTCGACGTCCCCTTTTCGACTACGAAAAACAAAATGCAATACTCCGCAGTGACCACTGGATGTCGGACCTATGCACAGCATGTGATTCTAAGCAGATTAACAAACATCAGAAACAAGGTTTCCCTTTTCACATTTAAACTGTAACAATTCTGTTACAGTGACAAGCTTACCTTTAATGGCTGGTGGCAGTGATACCTTTTACTAATTTGGTGGACCTTTACCGCGGGTTGTAATTACAGCAGCAGTAAAGGCACCCAAGGGTGCTCATTTTACCAAAATGGCCCCCGTCTTCTTTTTCTGCATTTTAGAGTTTGTCGTCACAGGAAGTGGGTGAGGAGTCCAAAACTTCCACCTCCTTTGTCTTAGGCCTTCCTTCAACTGGGCCAAATCCCAGTGGGGGGCTGGCTGTCCCGATTGGACAGCCAGACGCCCCTTTCTTGTAAAATGCGGGGAGAGAATGCAGAGGTTGTGTTGCAGTTCCTGATAAATACTGGAAACCTGGAAGCTGAAGTCATGTCGACCACTGGAACAGAAAACCGAAGAGGATGACGAAGGAAAAGCGGTGGGAATGATTTCCAGCGGCCAGAAAGCCTGCTGTGTAACCGGAGCCTGCTGCAGCCCTTCCTTCCGATCAACCTGTGGTCTCTGAAAACGACGACCCGAACCCAGAGCCTGGCGAGACCCACTAGTCTCAAGAAGACCTGCATTTTGAACATTTTGAGCCATCCCACGGGTTTCTGCGACCTTGCGTTCTTGCAATACCCCAATACCCTGGGAACTCCAGCCATTGTGCGGTGCACGGTCTTCCGAATTCCGAATCTCACTGAAACTTCGTGGGCATCCTGGTGTATCCCCAGAGACACAAATCAAGTCCGAAAAGTCCCCTCACAGGAGTGCTGGACCTTTTAAACGACGAGAATTCAACCGCGTTTTTCTGTCTTCTTCTGTGCTCCTTGGAAAGGCGCCAAACCCGCAGAACCGCATTCAGCCACAAGAGAAATCTTGCCTAGAGCCTTCTTCATCGATCCCTGCTGCAAAGTCCCTTCTGAGGTCTTGTGTTCCGTCTCCAGGACAAGGAATCCAGTGACCGGTTATTTGGCTGTAGTCCCCGAGGTTCTCCTGCCGCAATCTCTTCTTCATTGCTGAGGTACTGTGTTGGCTTGGGTATATACTTACCTTAAGCCTGTTGGGATTTCTGTGTAGTCCTGGGGTGTTTTCTGTGATTGGGAGGTCCCTCGTCCAGTACACCCAGTCCCACTACTAGAATCCTGCTGGGGTGTCTTCTGTGAAGCCCCTGGACCCTCTTCAAACCCTAGAAGTAAAGTACCCACTTGTTTGCCAGTTTTCCGAAGGAAACTCTGACTTTTGCTACTAAAGAACTTATTCTAACACTGCCTGTTGGTCACTAGTCCTAGCGACCCCCCTTCTGCCACTGAGAACACTCATGCTCTAAGGGAAAGATTTTGAAGGGATTGGGACTTCTGCCTAGAAAATAAATCAAGTGTTTTACTTACTTGTAAAGAGTTGGTGGGTAACTGTTATTCTAAGAGTGAACAGTTACAAAAGTTCTTACTGATCTGGAATGTGTGATGCACTATTCTTAAAAGTATGGTTAACATCTGTTCTGCCAGTCTAAAAGAAAGTACATGTAAAGGTATTTTACTCTCCTGTGATTAGATTGTGCTTCTTTACAAAAGTAATGTGTTGGTTTCACCAGATTATTCCTGTAGGGTCATTGTATGAGTGTCCTCCAACTGTTGGTATCACCAGGTTAGTCCTGTTAGGATAACTGTGTGAGTGTCCCCCAAATGTGTCTTGCCTCCCCTGACTTGCTGCTAGCATGTCCTTAATAAGTCTACATTAGGTTGTTGCCTACCTAGAATAACTATTCAGTGAAGTGTGACATTGGGTTTTACTTTCCCCTTCATTGTGAAGTTAAAGTAAGTGGGTTTTACTTAACTTGTGTTAGCTGTGTGCCATCCAAAACAAGTTACCAGAGTTATTGCTTGCCTCAATCTGGGGTTCCCTGATTTCCAAAGCATCTGTAATTGTATATTACATTCTTAGGTTTTACTCACCTGGTATAACTGTGTGTTATGACAAAAGTAGTTATAGGTTTTTACTGCACCTAGAATAAGTGTTTCACTATTCACCAAAAGTATATTGTCCAGTTGACTGTTTATGTGATTTGTTCCAAGAGTCACTGTACAACTGGAAGGGCCTACTGTCCTTGTATTACCCAAAGTAATCTAAAAGTAACCATTGGTCTTTTACTCCCAAATAATAGGCTTGAACTATACTAAATGTGTATAACAAGGTTTTGACTTCCCTAGAACTACTGTTAGGTGTTCCAAATAAGGTCTATACTTGGGTCTGTAAACTTTCAAGTATAGTGTTGTGTTTTATATTGTGATTTCATATAATGTGTTAGTACTTACTTAACCCCTATATATATATCTGGGCCTACCTGTATATAAATAAATGCTTTATTTTTACAATACATAGTTTTTCTTTGGATCAATTGTATTACAATTTCACTTGTACTGTATCTACTGCCCTCTCTCCCTCCTAAAATAAGCCTGGCTGCTCTGTCTACGCTACCCCGAACTCAGGTGGAACAGCCTTATACTAAGAGTGGAGTCTTGTACTGCCTCAGGAGAATGGTTTTGCTAGGCCCTTAACTGGACTTCAGAAAAACTGTCCTAACACTGAACACATACAGCCAGCTAATATCAATTTAGGCAGCACACAAAGGTTTTGGCAGCCAGACAATAAGGACAGAAATACCAATTATACAGGTACTACCAGACCAGTCTTGTGTGCTTTGACTTTTTGAGAATTCTGTTTTTTGTATTACCTTATCTTATAGAGTGTTTTCCTGCAAACCGCATAAAGGCATCTGTGTTACACTTTTGTAGCACACAGCACCATTTGTGCAGTGTTCCTGGGAACCCTTTGGGTTCTCCTTTGATATTCGACTATCCTTAAAAACTACTGTTCTTACGGGTAGAGGGATACTTTGTATCCTTCCTAAAACTTATCCAAGATTATCACACAATACCTTATGTGGAGTGCAAATGGAATACCTAGTATCCCCTTCTCTCTGCTCCTGTGACTTTCTAGTCACAGTGACAACCCTACAGTTATGGCTGGTGGCAGTGGACATGTTCTACCAACTATTATGCTAAGTGTGACCGCAGACTATTTTCACAGACTCTGTTATGCACAATGAGGTCATCTATATTCCAACAAGGCTGGCTCCTTTCTGTTTACCATTTATCGTGTGGTTGTTCTTTGTTAGCCCTTCTACCATTCTGGGAGGGGGAGGTCTGTGTGTGAGTTTTGCCTTTGGCGGAAACCTTAGGTGTCCCCGCCTAGGCTCCAGATTGTCTGTGAAGGCAGGAAGCAGGCAAGGAACAAGTTACTTACCTGTAACTGTTGTTCTCCAGCATGGGTCTGGCATGGATTCACATGCTCATGAATATTCCCCGTCGTCAGGCTGGGAATCCTCGGTAAAGAAAAAACCAGTATCAGTTTCGTTTCTGATCTGTCTTTCGTAGTAGTAACCAATCACTGGTCTCTGCGTCATACTGACCACAGCCAATGACTGCCCTCTACCTAAGCACCGCCTCTGGCAGCCATCTTCAGATTTGGAAGCACGTGAAGTGGCAATATGATCAAGTGAAGAGCCGCAGAGGGGTAGGCGGGAGGGTTCGCATGTGAATCCATGCCAGACCCATGCTGGAGAACAACAGTTACAGGTAAGTAACTTGTTCCTTCTCCAGCATGGGGTCTGGCATGGATTCACATGCTCATGAATAAAGAATACATAGCAGTACACACATGCACAACCACGGGAGGTGGCAAAGGCTCAACATTAAGCATTACATCAAACTCAACATTAAGCATCTTACCTCCTCACCAGGCTCACCTCAGGCGAACAGGTTGCGCAGCACTGCTTGGCCGACCCTGGACTCCTCCCTGGAATCCCGATCGACGCAGTAGAATTTCGTGAAGGTGTGCGTCGACCTCCACGTAGCAGCCCTGCATATGTCCAGCAGGGGCACACCAGAAAGGAACGCCGTGGTAGCTGCGATCGCTCTGGTGGAATGGGCTCTCGGACGTCCAGGCAGCGGTCGGTTTGCCAACCGATGACAGTACATGATACAGCCGGAGAGCCATCTGGAAATGGAAGCCTTCGAGAGAGCCTTCCCCTGATTGACAGGTCCAAAGTTCACAAAGAGTTGTGACGTCTTCCGAAAACACTTTGTGCGGTCCACGTAGAACTTCAGCGCTCTAGCCACATCCAGCGAGTGCAAAGTCCTCTCAGCCGGCGACGAAGGCGACGGGAAGAACACAGGCAACACCAAGGGTTCGTTGAGATGGAAGTCCGACGGTACCTTGGGCATGAAGGAGGGGTGCGTCCTGAGCACTACCCTCGTGTCGTGAAAAGTCAAGTACGGGGCCTTGCAGGAAAGGGCCTGGATCTCTCCCACCCGTCGTGCGGAGGTGATGGCCACAAGAAACGCTGTTTTCCACGACAGAAACTTCAACGGGGCCGAGTGCAGAGGCTCGAACGGAGGTCCCATGAGCTTGGTCCGCACCACGTTGAGCTCCCACGCCGGGGCCGGAGCCTTCACCGGCGGGAACAATCTGAACAGTCCCTTCATAAACTCTTTCACCAGACGAGACCACAAGGACGTCCGCCCCGTGGTTCTGGTGTATCGGGAGATCACAGCAAGATGAATCTTGATGGACGCGTGTGCCAGTCCAGCTTTGGCCAGCGTCAGCAGGTACGGCAGTACCTGGGGAGCCGTAATCCGTAGAGGGTTAATCTTCTGTGCGTGGCACCAGACAGAGAACCTCTTCCATTTGTGTCCGTAGCATTTAAGAGTCGAGGACGCCCTGGCCTTTGCAAGAACCTCTCTGCAGTCGGCCCGTATGTCGTATCCTCCAAACTCTAGCGCTGCAGGAGCCAGGCCTGCAAGTTCAGCGATTTCCAGAAGGTCCAGGAACCATATCTGCCTCGGCCACGCAGGTGCGACGAGGATCATCCTGCACCATGACCTCTTGAGCTGGTTGACGAGCCGGATTAGCAGTGGCAACGGAGGGAACGCGTAGAGGAACAGGCCCTCCCAGGGGAACGAGAAAGCATCGCCCATGCTCCTCGCCTGGGGAAACCTGCTGGCGAACCTCCGGCACTTGGAGTTCGTCGCCGTCGCGAACAGGTCGATCTGGGGTGTGCCCCACCGTCGGAAGAGGCGATCCACTAGATCCTGCCGTAGTTCCCACTCGTGGCACGAGCGCAGCTCCCTGCTGAGTCGGCGATGGTGTTTTTTTATCCCTGCCAGATGAAACGGCACCAGAAATATCCTTTGGGCGACGGCCCAATGCCACAGGTCCTGCGCCTCCTTGGACAGTGCTGGGGACCTGGTTCCGCCCTGTTTCCTGATGTAAAACATGGTGGTGGTGTTGTCGGTGAAGATCCTCACCACCTTGCCCTTGAGGGACGGAAGGAAGGACCTGAGGGCCCAGAACACTGCACGGAGCTCCAGGACGTTGATATGGAGGGACTTCTCCGTCGGGAGCCAGAGGCCTCTCGCGTGCAGATTCTCGGTGTGCGCTCCCCACCCTTCCAGGGAGGCATCCGTGGTTACTGTCTCCTGGTGGTCTGGGGTCTGGAAGTCCATGCCCGCCGTCAGATGCACGCGGGTGCCCCACCACCGGACCGCTCGGCGGAAACTCTCGTCGAGTGTGATCCTCTCCTCGAAGCCGCCCGTCGTTTGGATCCAGCGCGCGTCCAGGAACTCCTGCAACGGGCGCATCCGGAGCCTGCACATGGGAATGAGGTAGATGCAAGAAGACATCATTCCGAGGAGGGACTTGATGGACCTCACCTTGGCCGCGTCGGAAGCCAACATCCGCTGTACCTTGCCTAGGATGGACCTGGTCCTTTCCTCCGACGGGGAGGCCAGAAGGGACACTGTGTCGAGCTTCGCTCCCAGAAACAGTGCGTTTTGCGCGGGTACCAGGTGGGACTTGGCGTAGTTCACGGAGAATCCCAGGTCCGTGAGAAGTTGGACGGTCGTCTTGGCTCGGATGAGCCAGTCGTCCAGGTAGGGGTAGACGTGGATCCCTTCGCGGCGCAGCTGCGCCGCCACCGGTGCAAGGCACTTGGTGAATACCCTGGGTGCCGACCGTAGTCCGAAGGGGAGGGCTTTGAACTGGTAGTGACGCCCTTGGACCACAAACCTGAGGAATTTTCGGTGCCCCTTTAGGATGGGAATATGGAAGTAGGCATCCTCCAAATCCAACGACGACAGGAAGTCTCCTTCCTCCAGCTGACCCAGGACGTGCTGGAGGGTGACCATCCGGAACTTCTGTGCCTTGATGAACTTGTTCAGACGTCGCAGGTCTAGGATGGGGCGCCATCCTCCCGTCTTCTTCTTCACGAGGAAGTATCTCGAGTAAACTCCGGAGCCCCGAAGCCTCTTTGGGACGAGTTCGATGGCGCCCTTCCTGAGCAACGCCTTTACCTCCAGGAGAAGCTGAGGGACAGGAAGCTCTCTCCTGGCCACGGGGGGGACGCGCGGGCACCTTCTTTGAAACTCGAGCGCGTGGCCCCGGGCCAAGGCGTCCAGCACCCAACGGTCGGTGGAGATGGACTCCCACACGCTGACGAAGCTCGCCAGCCGGCCTCCCACCGGGGTGCTTCGTTGGGGGCCCGACCCCACGGCCGGTTCAATCCTGTTTCGACGAGGCTTTGCCGCCTTGACCTCCTTGGCGACGACGGCGGGGTCCTCCAGACTTGCCTCGTCCTCTGTAGGCCTGTTGAAACGACGAGCGGGCCGCTTGACGGTAGGTAGAGAAACTGCCGCCGGAACCTTTGGAGGCGCCCTTGCCTCCGCTGCTCCGAAAGGGCGTCCGTCGTTGCTGTAGAACACCAAGGGCCCGGGCCGTCTCAGTGTCCGCTTTAATGGCCTGAAGGGAATCGTCCACTGTTTTCCCAAACAAGTTGTTCCCATCGAACGGCATGTCCAGGACTCTGGTCTGTACGTCTTGACGGAAGTCCGTAGCCTTGAGCCATCCACGCCGCCTAAGGCACACGCCGTTGCCCAACTGGCGAAACCCAGTGTCGGCGATGTCCGTCGCAATAGTGATGGCGTGGTCTGACGCCACCTCAGCTTCCTGTAGGATCTCCAGGGCATCCGCCCTCTTGTCGTCCGGTAGGAAGTCCAGCAGGGGAGCCAGTTTGTACCATAGCTCCCTGTCGTAGCGGGCCACGATAGCCAAGGCGTTGGCCGCTTTAATCGTCGTCGCTGCAGACGAGATGACCCTGCGTCCCATAGCGTCCAATTTCTTTCCCTCGCCGTCCGGTGGGGAAGTCGAAGTGGAGGCCGCACCCCCCCCCGCTTTCTTCCTGGCCGCCGCGGAGACGACGGAGTCCGGGGTAGGCTGTGCCCGGAGGCACAGGGGGGCCGCATCCGGGACCCGGTACTTCTTTTCGTACCGGTCTCTTCTAGCTGGCGTCGTGGAAGGGTTCTTGAGGAGGGCGAGGCCCTCATCCCAAATGTCGTCCAGTAGAGGCACCGCGAGGACCGTTTTCCTCTTGGCCTTGCGCCGTTGATAAAGGAATCCTTCCTTTTTCTTCTCCTCAGGGCAGAGTTGGAAAAGCTTGGATGCCCTGGCGATCATGGAGTGGAACGATCCAATCTCGTCGGGCGGAGAGGCCCTGGTGGGAGGTGACGACGGGAGATCCTCGTCGTATACCTCATCGTCCGTACCCGTCGCTGCCGTGTCAGTCCCCGTATCATCCCCTCGGGTGGACGGGGAGGAGGGCTGGGCGGGTCGCGACGGCTGAAAAGGAGGTGGAGGGTGAATCCTTCTTTTCTTGGGAGGGGGAACACCCGAAGGTCCCGGTTCAGGATCCCCCGACGGGAGAGGCTCCTCCGTCGGCAACGGTAGTCTCGTCCTTATCTCTGAGCATAAGGACTGTATAGCCAACAAAATGTCCGCCGAGTTGTCTTGCGGCACTGGCAGAGGGGAATCCGACGGGCGATCAGGGGCCCCGTCGAGACCCTCGACGCTGTCGTCGTCACCTGCGTCGGGCTCCATCCCGGCGGGCCGGTCTTCTTCCACGCCAAGGCCGTGGCTTAAGACCTCGATCAGCTCTTCCTCTGAAGCCGAATCTACGACGACGCCCTGCCCCCCCCTTTTTCTTCCCCGCCGGGGATTTCACAGGGTCCCATCGATGGGCACAAAAGAGGACTCCCTCCGAGGTGGCAGGGAGACTCTGAGCCCCGAGGTCGCCACCACTGGTGTAGCCTCCACAGGCTGAGCCAGGGCCGCAGCGACAGTATCGATAGAGGGCTTGGCCGGATGGATTAAGGCCTTCACCACCTTAGGTGCGCTCACCGCCTTATCCTTGAGGGGGGGGGGGGGAACACTGCCTCGCTCCCCCTCCGATGGGGCCTTCGAGCTCGACCGGGGCCTCTCCAGGAGCTTCGCCGGGCGCTCGCCCTTCCTCTTACCCGACCCAGAGCGTTGGCTCGTGGTTGAAGGTGGCAGGGAGGGTGCGCCCTGCCTGGCGCCCGTAGAGCCCGACCGTTCGGCGCTCCCGGTGCCAGCGGACTCGCGGTGCTTGGCCTTGTGTTGGACCCCCGTCGCCGGGGCGTCCTCAAAGGTCTTAGAAGACCGCTCGGATTTCTTCCTCTTCTTCTCGCCTGACGGGCTCTTCCCTTCCAGCCAGTTGGCGAGGCGTTGGTGGCGGTCCTTCATGGTCCGCTCCGACATATTGCTGCAAAACGCACAGTCCTCCTCCACGTGCGTCTTGTCCTCATGTAAGCAGTAGAGACAAAAGGAGTGCTCGTCCTCCTTAAAGACGTTCTGCAGCTGGCATCCAGGGCAGACCCTGAACAGCTTTCCGGGCGTCGAGCTTCCCTTCTCCTGGGCCATGTCCGGGCCCGAGAAGCTTCTGGAGTCCTCCAAAACGTAGCTCGACGAAATCTTCACCCTTGAGGGGCGCAGACGAATCCGACACGGGTCCCCGTTGATCGGATGGAGAGTCGGTGGAGCTTGAGGCTCTTTTGACCGAAAAAACGAAGTTTTTGAGCAAAAAACGTGAAAAAAATAGCACTAACGCTCGAGAGCAATAGCACGAGGATCCCAACACATGAACGTGCGGTAAAAATCTGAAGATGGCTGCCAGAGGCGGTGCTTAGGTAGAGGGCAGTCATTGGCTGTGGTCAGTATGACGCAGAGACCAGTGATTGGTTACTACTACGAAAGACAGATCAGAAACGAAACTGATACTGGTTTTTTCTTTACCGAGGATTCCCAGCCTGACGACGGGGAATATTCATGAGCATGTGAATCCATGCCAGACCCCATGCTGGAGAAGGAGTTTAACACTCCCATGTCCTTTGTCTGCCAGAGTGCCTGAATGAACCCAGTTCCCACTAGGCGGCTGGCTTTCCGGATTGGACAGCCACTGCCCCTTTTTTTAAACTGCTGGGAGAGTTTGAAAAGGAGTGAAAGGTGAGGTTTGTGAGGCAGAAGGAAAGTCGACCACTGGAACAGAAGAGCCAAAGCTGACAACAACCAGAAACTGCTGCAGGAACTTCCAGTAACCGTGAAGCGACCACGGCAGTCCTGACAGTTTTCTTATCGACAGAGAAGCTCCGAAGAGGACGCCTCCTTCCATTTGGCTGCATCCATTTGGCTGGTGGGACCAACCAGCTCTCCCCGCCTGCCCTGCTGTGGCTCCCTCCCCTCCACCATCTGCACTGAGAGGTGCACCCACCATCCATTCCAATGCCGCTGACGGCCCTTCAGTAAATCGCTGCAACGCGCGGCAACCTGCTCAGCGGTCCTTTCTTCCAGGCCACAGAGGAGGCTTGCCGTGATTGGCTAGCCTCTAGACACATTATCTGGTTCCGGCAGCCGGCCCCCTCAATGTGCCTCATCTAAGGGCCATGGCCCGCTCTGTCTGGGCCTGGAGGCCTGTGGGCCTTTTTCATTGTCCGGCATGTCTCGTCCTGCAACTGGGTTGTACTCCCCTAGTTCTAAGGTAAGAGCACTGTGTGAACGCTGACTGGTTTGCCTTTTCCACCCCTGCTGCCGAAAGAACTTGGCTCCTGCACCCTGTTCAGCGCATGAACACATTTTTCCTACTAGCTCACACCTGAACGTAGTATTGCATTGCACCATTGTGTTGTAGTTCATATCTAGATGGTTGTGCCTCTTGCATCACTGCATCCTGTATGCATTGCATTGTGTCCAGTTGTAATTCGAGTCTTGGTGCTTGTGCCTCTTACATCACTGCATCTGAATCTAGGTAGCCAGATTTTGTGTAGTGCCCCTTCGACTTTCCTTCTACATCTGCCTCCTGTTGCGCCTAGTGTTCCTCTCCTTGCCTCCCCCACTGCTACTTGTCTCTTGCATTTATCTCTATCAAAAACGCTGTCAGGCACATATGATGGACCCATTGCCTTGTTCATCCTCACGCTATCCTCCCCTCACCTCCCCTCTCTCCTTTTTTAATGTATAGTTCTTGCATTATTGAAACGACTGTCAGACATGTACAATAATTATGTCCTATGTTGTAAGTCTGTATTGTTGTCCTTTTTGTTCAATGTTGTACCTCAAAATACATAGCTCTTGACCGTTCTGAATGTTCCAATGCCCATTATGAATGTCACTCGAAGCTCTGTTGAGGCATGAAGGAGTGAGGACGTGACTGCTGACAGCTCTGTGTGAGCCACGGACACCTTGATCAAAATCCTGCCCTTTCTGCAAAGAAACCTGGCTGATTGAGAAGCGACAATTCTCAAGCACGAAATAAACGCATCTCCTGGGAAAATCGATGACTATTGACTTTACTTTGAGGATCTGGCGGTAGACCTGTGACAGCTGCCATCTTACTGTCTTCCTGCTGGGATTTGCAGAGGCCTGCCGCAGTGTTGGAGCCCACCTCCCACTGTAGAGTGAGGGACAACCTACATACACAAAGCACCCACGAAGGGAGGTGCAATATTACCCATACGGAAATCGTAGTGCGCTCGGAATAAACAGAGCAGCAGTGGGAAAAACTGATGCAGTAACTGGAAGTGGCCATCGGACCGCGGATGTAGAAAAGAATACAACAGCCCGATGCAAAAGGTACGATCCGGTAAGAGCCTGTAAAGGCGTGGGCTTCACCCAATACCCTGAGCCACCTATAAAGGGAGGAAGACGGGACCCAAAGAGTTGATCCGAGCCAGGGCCACTGATCCCAGGTGACTGCGAGGCCCTCCCAAGCTATGAAACCGGCAGTATCCGGCTGGAACATCCGGAAAATACACTATCCCGATAACCTGATGCATGCTGCAATCCCGGTCCCGAGACACCCGATACAGGACTGGGTCTCCGACCGCACTTACCCCAGCCTTGCTGCAAGATAAGTGCAGAGCCCTAAATTGGTGGGTGTGGTTGTGTTATTCGTTTTATTTGTGGAAAACACTGGTGCATGAAAAGAGTTAAAACTGCTGCACTACATCCTGCACCTTGCACCCGGGTGAGAGTCACACTGCCCTCAATCCTACTCATCAGATATTTGTTGAAAACCGGCTGCTCTTCCAACCACCGGAGTGCTTACATCCGCTTTAACCAATATGCCTTTGTTGCTGCTCCCTCCCGATATTAACACACACCATGGTCAAAGACAAACCGAAGAAGCTGTCCACCCAGAGCAAGATGGAGCAGTATACAGCAGGTACCAATACTGCTCCCATTGGTCAAGCAGTACAGGGTGAAACCCCAGTGGAGGAAGAGAGCATCTCCCTAAAGGATGTGATGGCCGCCATAGCTAATTCTCACTTCTCCATGGAGGGGAAAATGGACGGTATCTGGGCGAAGTGTCACTTCTCTGACATGATCTGCAGAAACTATCCTCCCATACAGGAGAGACGGAGTGCCGCATCTTTGACGCTGAAGATTTACCCAAAACCATGAAATCGATGACAAAAGGTAATCTCACAAATTAACACTATGGAAAATCGCATTGATGGAGGGCAGGTCGCGATGCAACAATGTCCACATCCTGGGGCTCCCTGAGAAAACGGAAGGGCCTAACATGGAACTTTTCCTTGAACAATGGCTGATGGACAAGATGGCACCCAAAACTTTCTCAAAACTTTTTCTCAATTGAAAGAGCTCACTGCATGCCATCGGGAAGGCCCATCCCCGAAGAACCACCACGTACGGTCATTGCCAAGTTGCTTAATTATAGAGACCGAGACGCGCTGCTTCAAAAGGCCCCTACAAAAGGATCAATCACCTATAATGGTTCTGAGATCGCTTTTGTCCCAGACTACACAAAAGAAAGTGCAACGGGCTAGACAATTCTTTGAACAACTCAAACAAAAGCTATACTCAATGAATATAAAATAAGGCCTGCTGTTCCCGGCACAATTGAAAATCTATGATAATGGCACTACTGTCCCCTTCAAGGACCACCGAGAGGCATGGAGATGGGCTAAGCAACACCTGGAAGGTGACTGCGAACAAATCATGGCCCCCATCCCCAGACGACTGTTGGGGAGAATTCCAATTCCTGTGCTAATTTCCTTCAACCTCAAGAGACCCCAGCTCTTTTGCTGGACTTTAAGACTTTAAATGTTTATCCTGGAGTGAGTGAGACCTTTTTCTCACTCTCTCATGTATCTTTGATCTGATTTGTCTCTTTTGTTTTTGGAGTCTGACAAACTTCATAGGCATCTACCTTTTGTATAGTGACAGCGGCTTCAGTGAAGTATCACGGAGAAGTCCTTTGGAATTCTTATAAGGTTTAAATACCTTCTCTTGGGTGAACTACTGTTCCCAAGAGTAGTAAAGTGAAATTGGCTTTACTTACCTGTTTTTCCTATGTAGGTCCAGTACACCCCATCTTATGTGGAAGTACTAAGGGGTTACTTAGTAGCCCCTTTTCTTACTTACTCATGTGACAGTTTTTAATGTTACCCTCACTACTTTACAGGGCTAGTGGTAGTTTAATTTTCCTACCATTGTGTTTCTACCGTAAACTGAATCCTCAGCTGCAGTAGTACGCCCACGGGTGCATCCTTTTTCACCATTTCTTGCTTGTGAGATCTTTTTTTGGGTTTTACTCTGCATGCCAAACCAGGTTTAACCCTTTCCTTTATTTTGCCTTTGGTGGGCTTCAGTGCTAAAACCCGCCTCTGGCTCGTGTCTTTTGCAGGGCAGGAATCTAAGGAGGTGCCCGAAACTCTGTCCTTGGTCACCTTGGTTACCAGAATGCACCCAGTGGTGATTGGCTTGCTGGCTGGCTGTCCTTGCAAGACAGACACCCTGCTGTGTGTGTGACAGCTAAGCTGTGCATGAATAGGAAAAAACTTCATAAAAAGGGAAGGCTTCTGGAACCAAAGCCAGAGTTGACCATTGGACGATACATCTGAAGGAAACTGGAAGAGAAGCTTGCTGCACCCTCCTGGACTGTTGAACTGCCTGGTGACGCCCTGCTGCAGTGCTGATGCTCCAATTCTGAATCGACTAGAGAAGCCCCAGAACGGGACCAACTAACCCCAAGACTAAACTTGCTGGAGGATCTTCACCCAACTGGCTGTACTTGTTTGCTGCTGCTGGAACCGAGTGCCAGGGGTCGGGAAATCTGTAGTCGAGTGCATCATCTTTAAGCCGGTCCAGAGCTCCAGGAAGATCCTGAGGACCCTTCCGAAGCAGGACGACCCAAGCCCGAGTCACCGCACCAGAGTGCTGGACTCCAGAAGCAAAGGAATCCCATCAAGTGTCCACGAACTGTGGTGGTGCTATTTGCTGGTAGCTGAAACCACGAAGAGCCGCTTATTTGAAAAGAGCCCGTAGCTGCCGCCGACTTTCAAACTGCAGTGCAGGAGTCCTCTAGACGTCCGCCCTCCTGTTCCCGTGACTGAAGCCCAGGAACCCAGGATCTGCAAGAGGGCAACCAGAACAGAAGCCAGCTGGATCCTCTTCTTCACACCTAAGATCGTGTCTTGACTTACCTCGTCAGTAGCTTGCATCATCTCACTCGAGACTTGCAGTAGCTGCTTCTTGCAGAGCCGATTTCAGCTCTGCTTGTGGCCCAACAGTGATTTTATTATAAACTCTCTAAACTTTGTGCAAGACTTTTGTGCTATCTAAAAAAAGTGCCACACCTCCATAGACACTGTTAAAATTTACTGTGGCAGTCATGGCTCCCTGCAGACTTCTGAACCATTGACTTTGATTCTAACTGTCCCTCATAGGTGGGGCATACGTTTAAATTGTATTGCTGGGAAAGATCTAATACTTCACTGGGAGATTGAAAAGGATTCACTTGCTCTGAAAACCAGTTAACCTTTTTCCTTCCCTAGCCTGTTCCTTTTCCACAACCTCAAAACTGCATTAAGTACAAAAGTGATAGATCAATGCCAACATTGTCTTAGTAATTGAAGTCACCTCAGGGTGTAGGAAGTGTGTGTGAAGCATCCCAAAAGGGTATTTACTTGCTGATCTTAAATCTGAGGAAGTGTTATGAAGTGTATTTTTATTGTTGCATATTGCCCTTTTTAAAGAAGGCTTATTTAAAACGGACTGTTAAATAAATAATTTTTTTACTAGAAAACCTTGAGTGCAAGTGTTATTTGGATACTTGTAACTGGGAATCTCAGTGTTACATCTCTACAGCTCACATGTACCACTCTCGAGATAGGTCTGGCTGCTCAGTCACTCTACCAACGTGTGTAGTACAGACCTATACCAACAGGTGGGTTACCAAGAGGACAAAGCTGGTTTAGTCCCCCAAAGGGTTACTGCATTCAATCTTGCCTAACAACGCTCTCCTACGGAGCAACTGTTGGATGTGCAGGAGCCAGAACCGACTGTACACCCCGAAAACACCTGACTGGAACAACTCGGAGGAAAGCTAGGACAGTACTGGCGCACTAAGAGCCTGAAACTGACCTGATTGTCAAGCAGACAGTACACTCGCTCTGCAATGAACGAATTAAGGAGGTGCCGGGGCTCTGACGGCTGTTGCACACACCAGTGTAGGATTGGTTGTATTACAGTTCATTTGGTTTACAGTAGGTTACGCTACGAATATTAAGAGCATAACATGTTCTTGCTTTTGATGTGGATGAGTTATTTTGGCTATTGGCAAATGTTTGGGCGTCAGATGCTTCAGGTTGGGGCGGAGTATAGGGTGGGGGAGGGGAGTTTAATTCCTATTTTTATGTTAACTTGACCGGGATCATCACACATTCACTTACCCAAATCGCTGTGTGTACACAGATAGAATATTAGCCACATACCACTGGACGAACACGCATACTCCTCATCTCAACTCTAGGAAGGGCCGGGGATAAGAAGAAATCTCAGATTCCTCACATGGAATTTCCACTGCCTGGACTCGGGAATCAAGCGACGACTTGTCACCCGATTCCTTAAAAGACACTCCCCTGACATTGCCTTCCTCACAGAGACCCATCTGGCTGGTACGACGTGTACCCTCTTTCGTCAGACAACCTATTGCATAGCAATACATGCAGGCTTCTCTATGGGCTCTAGGGTAGTCTTGATCTTACTAAGTAAACACCACCCCTTTACACTGACCCTAGCGGAACAGGACCCCAGAATTAGATTTGTAATGATACAAAGCACCATATGGGGCGTGACTATAGGCAAACTGGCAATATACACACCTCCATCACTCACTATAAAACTACTCGATGACATAGCTGTAGTTGCAAATCACCGGCCTGACTTATGGGTCCTCGGCGGAGACTAACAATGTCATGGATGTGACTTTGGACCGCACACACATGCGAGGAAAGAATCCTAATATACCCACAAAACTAGCCTCTTCGCCTCCGCACTGAGCCTTAGTGACGTGGCGAGAATTTTAACCCACAAGACCGAGGCTACTCATATCACTCAGGGGTCCATGCCCCTCTATCGAGACTGGACTCTTTTCTTCAAACACAAGATGCACACAGGGCGATAGCCACAGCCGTGCTTCCTCAGGGAATCTGACCATTCACCTGTAACTATGGAGAGGAGCACAAACAGATCCTCTCCACCCTCCTCATGTCGCCTCAATAATTACTACCTCGGCTTTACTGAGTTTGTGGATCATATCCAGAGTAAAACAGATTCCTTTAAAATCAACAACAGTACTGTAGACAATCCAGAAGTGGTGTGGGAGGCGTATAAGAGACTGCTCCGAGAAGAAATGTTCCCCTGGATATCCGCCAGAAAAAACTACATTTACAAAAACGGACGCAGAAAAGGGGACGGCAGAATGGGAGGCAGAATATCTACTTACGGGGACGCCTGAAACACATCGATCCCTTCTAACAGCCAGGGAACGCCTCCGGAACGTCACCCTAGATAACGCGAAACAGGCACCCTGGGAAATGCGCACACGCATTTATCAAACAGGTGACAAGGCCGGTAAGATACTGGCCTGGCTCGATAGGCGGGACGAAGGACACCGTCCCGTCAGGGAAAGGACGGCGCACACTGTGCTGGTCCAAACGGACCACGAAATGGCTGGAGCCTTTGCAGAATACCATGGCACACTATACAAGAGCCTGATCCTACCGATAGATAACCGTATTCTTGAGGATAGTATACTCCCCTAGCTGTCTCCAGCCCAGCATTCGCAATTAGATGATGATGCAACAGAATCTGAAATTGCAGAAGCCATTACCGAATTGCATTCCGGCAAGACACCTGAACCCAATCGTTTCCCCATCAAACATGGAAGAAACTGGGGCGGGGTGGATGGCAAACCCCCTACACAAAATGTAGATGTATTGTAAGGAACAAGGAATTCTTTCCCCAGACCTGCGGAAGCCCAGTATTGTAGTCATTCCCAAGCCAGGAAAACCTCACAAATTATGCAATTCTAATAGGCCTATTTTGTTAATTAACAGCTAAATGAAAATCCTTGCCAAAGTGCTTGCAACTAGGCTGCAAACAGTGATTTCATCCCTGATTCACCCAGACCAATGCAGCTTTATGCCCGACAAATCGACATGTATGAATATCCGCTGACACATTTAATGTTAGAACGAACGCCTGTCCTCCAAGAAGCCCTCGCTTTGCTTGCAATTGATTTTGAAAAGGCCTTTGATTCAGTAATTTGGGAGAGTCCCTGGGGAAATATGCGAAAGATGGGATTTGGGGAGTCCTTCCTGGGTCAGGTCCGGCTATGATATGAAGCCCCACTAGCGGAAGTTAGGGTCAATGGCTGGCCTTCAGAAAATGTTACCATTAGGCAGAGGGACACTTCAAGGATGTACCCTATCCCTGTTATTATTTGCAAGTGCCATAGAACCCCTTGCTGCACTGCTCCGCCAGTTGAAGTCATGGGTGGGATTTCGATGGACAGGTGACGGGGAAGACGGGGTATCCTTATATGCTGCTGATCTCTTAATATATTTAGGCGACCCGACCAGCTCCTGGCCACGCAAATATTCAGACTATGGTGCATTTAGTGGATTGCAAATCAACCAGGGTAAGTATATTTTCTTCCCAATCCAGGGAGCGAACCAGGCAATCCCCTGCACTGCCCTATCGAATTGAGAACTTTCGATATCTGGGTATTATGCTCTCTGTGGACCTTTCCAGATATATCGCCCACAATCTACACCAGATCACTGAACAATTCTCTACCGACGTCTGACACTGGAAACTGCTCCCACTAACCCCATTAGGTAGGGCCACCCTTTTTAAAATGCTGACACTACTGCACTTTTTATACATAATGCAAAATGCCCCTTAGTGCATCCCCGATTTGGAACTTTTTAGGATTGATGGCATTCTCAGGATTCTTCTGTTGGGTAGCGGGCATCCACGAATCGCTCTTCGCACTTTACAACGTTCGGTCTGGGAGTGAGGCATCTGGTTACCACATCTCAAATTATTACTGGGCGAGCCAAATGATGATCGTTAACAATGTTATATAAGGGAAACCAAGACTTGCCAAATGTTTGTGCTCAGATCATGGGGCTACAAGACATGTCACCACTTATGAACTTATATCAAATAGGTAGATTTCGCCCCATAACAATGGCAACACTTACTGCATTGTGTGGAACGAGGCCCACAAACATTGTCTGGAACAATTAGGTGACCCAGGCACAACCCTTATGGAAAAATGGTAATCTGTCAGAGGTAAACAAAATACCAGTATCGTCGGAATGAGTGGGGGCCAGTATTGTGACGATTGGAGACATGCTTATGTGGGGAAATGTCACCCCTTTTGAGGAGTTGAGACAGATTTGGGTTACCAAACACTGAACAATTTCACCATCTACAACTCACCCACGCGTTACATATGCATCTTCCCGGAACCATCAGACATGCCACAGTATACACGAAAATGTTCTTCTGGAACCTACACTTGCTAAGGTCACTTCCACACTGTATAATGTAATAACCGCCTTCACAACAACGGAGAGGTCTAGTCTCAAAGCAAAATGGGAAGTAGATGTTGAGGTTATTGACCCAAAGGACTGGATGCTGGCATTAATGTACCCACGTGAGAGTGCGATCTCCAGACTTTGTCTGGTACAGCTTAAGATCTTACACCGGGTATACTATCCGCAGGTGGCATTATACAGATAGAATCAGGCCACCAGCCCAAATTGTCTACGTTGTCATGGGGAATAGGGTACTTTCATTCATATCCTGTGGGAATGTCCCCAGATCCAGTATTTCTGGCGATTATGTTGCAATAAACTAGCAAGTTTGTTGGGGTCTGACCTACCACTGGACCCCAAACTGCTACTATTGAGTATCTGGGCGGAAGGACACAATAATAGATATGAGACACTATTTCCATCTACAACAAATGGCCTGATCAAACGCAAAGAACGTTAAATTGTGGGGGTCCCATGAAAGTCCCCACTTTATGAAATGGCTTAATGATGTGGATATGTGCATGGCCATGGAACAACATATGAGATACATTACTCACAGTAATAGTATTTCTGATGCTTGGATTGGCTTGGAAGCTGCAGAGTAGGAACAAGTTACTTACCTGTAACTGTTGTTCTCCAGCATGGGTCTGGCATGGATTCACATGCTCATGAATATTCCCCGTCGTCAGGCTGGGAATCCTCGGCAAAGAAAAAACCAGTATCAGTTTCGTTTCTGATCGGTCTTTCGTAGTAACAACCAATCACTGGTCTCTGCGTCACACTGACCACAGCCAATGACTGCCCTCTACCTAAGCACCGCCTCTGGCAGCCATCTTCAGATTTGGAAGCACGTGAAGTGGCAGTATGACCAAGTGAAGAGCCGCAGAGGGGTAGGCGGGAGGGTTCGCATGTGAATCCATGCCAGACCCATGCTGGAGAACAACAGTTACAGGTAAGTAACTTGTTCCTTCTCCAGCATGGGGTCTGGCATGGATTCACATGCTCATGAATAAAGAATACATAGCAGTACACACATGCACAACCACGGGAGGTGGCAAAGGCTCAACATTAAGCATCACATCAACTCAACATTAAGCATCTTACCTCCTCACCAGGCTCACCTCAGGCGAACAGGTTGCGCAGCACTGCTTGGCCGACCCTGGACTCCTCCCTGGAATCCCGGTCGACGCAGTAGAATTTCGTGAAGGTGTGCGTCGACCTCCACGTAGCAGCCCTGCATATGTCCAGCAGGGGCACACCAGATAGGAACGCCGTGGTAGCTGCGATCGCTCTGGTGGAATGGGCTCTCGGACGGCCAGGCAGCGGTCGGTTTGCCAACCGGTGACAGTACATGATACAGCCGGAGAGCCATCTGGAGATGGAAGCCTTCGAGAGAGCCTTCCCCTGATTGACAGGTCCAAAGTTCACAAAGAGTTGTGACGTCTTCCGAAACCCCTTCGTGCGGTCCACGTAGAACTTCAGCGCTCTAGCTACATCCAGCGAGTGCAAAGTCCTCTCAGCCGGCGACGAAGGCAACGGGAAGAACACAGGTAACACCAAGGGTTCGTTGAGATGGAAGTCCAACGGTACCTTGGGCATGAAGGAGGGGTGCGTCCTGAGCACTACCCTCGTGTCGTGGAAAGTCAAGTACGGGGCCTTGCAGGAAAGGGCCTGGATCTCTCCCACTCGTCGTGCGGAGGTGATGGCCACAAGAAAAGCTGTTTTCCACGATAGAAACTTCAACGGGGCCGAGTGCAGAGGCTCGAACGGAGGTCCCATGAGCTTGGTCAGCACCACGTTGAGCTCCCACGCCGGGGCCGGAGCCTTCACCGGCGGGAACGATCTGAACAGTCCCTTCATGAACTCTTTCACCAGACGATGAGACCACAAGGACGTCCGCCCCGTGGTTCTGGTGTATCGGGAGATCGCAGCAAGATGAATCTTGATGGACGCGTGTGCCAAACCAGCTTTGGCCAGCGTCAGCAGGTACGGCAGTACTTGGGGAGCCGTAATCCGTAGAGGGTTAATCTTCTGTGCGTGGCACCAGACAGAGAACCTCTTCCATTTGTGTCCGTAGCATTTAAGAGTCAAGGACGCCCTGGCCTTTGCAAGAACCTCTCTGCAATCGGCCGGTATGTCGTATCCTCCAAACTCTAGCGCTGCAGGAGCCAGGCCTGCAAGTTCAGCGACTTCGGGTCGTGGTGGAGGATGGCGCCTCCTTCCCTGGAGAGTAGATCCGCGTCCGCCGGCAGCTTGATCGGCGGGGACGCTGACAAGTCCAGAAGGTCCGGGAACCATATCTGCCTCGGCCACGCAGGTGCGACGAGGATCATCCTGCACCGTGACCTCTTGAGCTGGTTGACGAGCCGGATTAGCAGAGGCAAGGGAGGGAACGCGTAGAGGAACAGGCCCTCCCAGGGGAACGAGAAAGCATCGCCCATGCTCCTCGTCTGGGGAAACCTGCTGGCGAACCTCCGGCACTTGGTGTTCGTCGCCGTCGCGAACAGGTCGATCTGGGGTGTGCCCCACCGTCGGAAGAGGCGATCCACCAGATCCTGCCGTAGTTCCCACTCGTGGCACGAGCGCAGCTCCCTGCTGAGTGAGTCGGCGATGGTGTTTTTTATCCCTGCCAGATGAAACGGCACCAGAAAAATCCCTTGGGCGACGGCCCAATGCCACAGGTCCTGCGCCTCCTTGGACAGCGCTGGGGACCTGGTTCCGCCCTGTTTCCTGATGTAAAACATGGTGGTGGTGTTGTCGGTGAAGATCCTCACCACCTTGCCCTTGAGGGACGGAAGGAAGGACCTGAGGGCCCAAAACACTGCACGGAGCTCCAGGACGTTGATATGCAGGGACTTCTCCGTCGGGAGCCAGAGTCCCCTCGCGTGCAGATTTTCGGTGTGCGCTCCCCACCCTTCCAGGGAGGCATCCGTGGTCACAGTCTCCTGGTGGGCTGGGGTCTGGAAGTCCATGCCCGCCGTCAGATGCGCGCGGGTGCCCCACCACCGTATCGCTCGTCGGAAACTCTCGTCGAGCTTGATCCTTTCCTCGAAGCTGCCCGTCGTCTGGATCCAGCGCGCATCCAGGAATTCTTGCAACGGGCGCATCCGGAGCCTGCACATGGGAATGAGGTAGATGCAGGAAGACATCATCCCGAGGAGGGACTTGATGGATCTCACTTTGGCCGCGTCGGCCACCAACATCCGTTGCACCTTGCCCAAGATGGTCCTGGTCCTCTCCTCCGACGGGGAGGCCAGAAGGGACACTGTGTCGAGCCTCGCTCCCAGAAACAGTGCGACTTGCGCGGGCACCAGGTGGGATTTGGCGTAGTTCACGGAGAATCCCAGGTCCGTGAGGAGTTGGACGGTCCTTGCCGTGTGGACCACGGCGAGCTCCTTCGTCTTGGCGCGGATGAGCCAGTCGTCCAGGTAGGGGTAGACGTGAATCCCCTCGCGGCGCAGCTGCGCCGCCACCGGTGCGAGGCACTTGGTGAATACCCTGGGTGCCGACCGTAGTCCGAAGGGAAGGGCTTTGAACTGGTAATGACGCCCTTGGACCACGAACCTGAGGAATTTTCGGTGCCCCTTTAGGATGGGAATGTGGAAGTAGGCATCCTCCAAATCCAACGACGATAGGAAGTCTCCTTCCTCCAGTTGACCCAGGACGTGCTGGAGGGTGACCATCCGGAACTTCTGCGCCTTGATGAACTTGTTCAGCCGTCGCAGGTCCAGGATGGGGCGCCATCCTCCCGTCTTCTTCTTCACGAGGAAGTATCGCGAGTAGACTCCGGAGCCCCGAAGCCTCTTTGGGACGAGTTCGATGGCGCCCTTTCTGAGCATCGCCTTTACCTCCAGGAGAAGTTGAGGGACGTGAAGTTCTTTCCTGGCCACGGGGGGGACGCGCGGGCACCTTCTTTGAAACTCGAGCGCGTGGCCCCGGGCCAGGGCGTCCAGCACCCAACGGTCGGTGGAGATGGACTCCCACACGCTGACGAAGCCCGCCAGCCGGCCTCCCACCGGGGTGCTTCGGTGGGGGCCCGACCCCACGGCCGGTTCAATCCTGCTTGGACGCGGCCTTGCCGCCTTGACCTCCTTGGCGACGACGGCGGGGTCCGCTAGACTTGCCTCGTCCTCTGTAGGCCTCTTGCGACGACGAGCGGGCCGCTTGACGGTAGGAAGCGAAACCGCCGCCTGAACCTTTGGAGGCGCCCTTGCCTCCGCCGCTCCGAAAGGGCGTCCGTCGTTGCTGCAGGACTCCAAGGGCCCGGGCCGTCTCAGTATCCGCCTTGATGGCCTGAAGGGAATCGTCCACTGTCTTCCCAAACAGGTTGTTCCCGTCGAAGGGCATGTCCAGGACTCTGGTCTGGACGTCCTGCCGAAAGTCCGTAGCTTTGAGCCATCCACGACGTCGAAGGCAAACGCCGTTGCCCAGCTGGCGGAACCCAGTGTCGGCGATGTCCGTCGCCACGGTGATGGCGTGGTCCGAAGCCACTTCACCTTCCTGGAGGATCTCAAGGGCCTCCACCCTCTTGTCGTCCGGCAGAAAATCCAGCAGGGGAGCTATCTTGTACCAGAGCTCCCTGTCGTAGCGGGCCACGATAGCCAAGGCGTTGGCCGCTTTAATCGTCGTCGCTGCCGACGAGATGACTCTACGTCCCATAGCATCCAATTTCTTTCCCTCGCCGTCCGGCGGGGAAGTCGATGTGGAGGCCGCACCCCCCCCCCCCCCCCGCTTTCTTCCTGGCTGCCGCGGAGACGACCGAGTCCGGGGTAGGCTGCGCCCGGAGGCATAGGGGGGCCGTGTCCGGGACCCGGTACTTTTTCTCGTACCGGTCTCTTCTAGCTGGCGTAGTGGAAGGGTTCTTGAGGAGGGAAAGGCCCTCATCCCAAATGTCGTCCAACAGAGGCACTGCGAGGACCGTCTTCCTCTTGGCCTCGCGCCGCTGATAAAGGAAGCCTTCCTTTTTCTTCTCCTCAGGGCAGAGTTGGAAAAGCTCGGAAGCCCTGGAGATCATGGAGTGGAAAGATCCGATCTCGTCGGGCGGAGAAGCCCTGGTGGGGGGCGACGACGGAAAATCCTCGTCGTATGCCTCGTCGTCCGTACCCGTCGCTGCCGTGTCAGTCCCCGTATCATCCCCTCGGGTGGACGGGGAGGAGGGCTGGACGGGGCGCGACGGTTGAAAAGGAGGTGGAGGATGGATCCTTCTTTTCTTGGTAGGGGGAACACCAGAAGGTCCCGGTTCTGGATCCCCCGACGGGAGAGGTTCCTCCGTCGGTAATGGTAGCCTCGTCCTTATCTCGGTGCATAAGGACTGTATGGCCAACAAAATGGCCGCCGAGTTGTCTCGCGGCGCTGGCAGAGGGGAATCCGACGGGCGAGCAGGGGCCCCGTCGGTATCCTCGACGATGTCGTCGTCGTCACCCGCGTCGGGGTCCATTCCGACGGGCTGGCCTTGTTCCACGCCTAGGCCGTGGCTTAAGACCTCGATTAGCTCCTCTTCTGAGGTAGAGGCCGAATCTACGACGACGCCCTGCCCCCCCTTCTTCTTCCCCACGGAGGGTTTCACGGGGGTCCTATCGATGGGCACAAAAGAAGACTCCCTCCGAGGAGGCAGGGAGATTCTGGGCCCTGAGGTCGCCACCACTGGCGCAGCCTCCACAGGCTGAGCCAGGGCGGCCGCGACCGTTTCGATAGAGGGCTTGGTCGGATGGATCAAGGCCTTCACCACCTTAGGTGCGCTCACCGCCTTATCCTTGAGGGAGGGGGCACTGCCACGCTCCTCCTCTGCCTTAGAGCTCGACCGGGGCCTCTCCAGGAGTTTCGCCGGGTGCTCGGCCTTCCTCTTACCCGACCCAGAGCGTTGGCTCGTGGTTGATGGTGCCGGGGAGGGTGCGCCCTGCCTGGCGCCCGTAGCGACCGTCGGCGCTCCCGGTGCCAGCGGACTCGCGGTGCTTGGCCTTATGTTGGGCCCCCGTCGCCGGGGCGCCCTCAAAGGTCTTAGAAGACCGCTCGGATTTCTTCTTCTTCTCGCCAGACGGGCTCTTACCCTCCAGCCAGTTGGCGAGACGTTGATGACGGTCCTTCATGGTCCGTTCCGACATGTTGCCGCAAAACGCACAGTCCTTCTCCACGTGCGTTTTGTCCTCATGAAGGCAGTAAAGGCAGAAAGAGTGTTCGTCTTCCTTAAAGACGTTCTGCAGCTGGCATCCAGGGCAGACCCTGAACAGCTTTCCGGGCGTCGAGCTTCCCTTCTCCTGGGCCATCTCCGAGACCGGGCCTGAGAAGCTTCTGGAGTCCTCCGAAGTGTAGCTCGACGAAATCTTCACCCTTGAGGGGCACAGACGAATCCGACACGGGTCCCCGTTGATCGGATGTAGGATCGGTGGAGCTTGAGGCTCTTTTGACCGAAAGAATTGGTTTTTTGTGAAAAAGCGCGAAAAATAGCACTAACGCTCGAGAGCAATAGCACGAGGATCCCAACAAATGAACGTGCGGTAAAAATCTGAAGATGGCTGCCAGAGGCGGTGCTTAGGTAGAGGGCAGTCATTGGCTGTGGTCAGTGTGACGCAGAGACCAGTGATTGGTTGTTACTACGAAAGACAGATCAGAAACGAAACTGATACTGGTTTTTTCTTTGCCGAGGATTCCCAGCCTGACGACGGGGAATATTCATGAGCATGTGAATCCATGCCAGACCCCATGCTGGAGAATTACAGTTTTCGAAACTCTAAAAGGGATGTTGACAGGGCATACCAGTAATACTATCCCTAGTTTAACGTCCACTGTATACATGGTCCTTCACGCGTCGAGGCCCCTCAGATTGTTTTTTCTGACATGAGGTAGCATGAAGTGTAGCAGGTGTATCCAAGCAGATAAATATCAGAGAAGCTCAAATAACATCTATGCGCCATCTCTCAGGGGAGGAACGGTGGGAGCATGTGAATCTAAGCAGATACAAACATCAGAAATACGATTACAGTGAATAATGTATCCCTTCTGAGGCTTGTGGAATCTGCTTAGATCACATGCAATGCATAGATTAGCAAGTAGTATTAAGAGAAGGTGGTGGGTTGTGAGAAGGGTCAGCGGCAAAAAGATGTTTTAGAACCGCTTGTCCCACCTGTGTATCTGCTTTGGAATGAATGTCAATGCAGTAGTGCTGAGTGAAAGTGTGTACTGAGCTCCATGTAGCTGCTTTGCAAATGATTTCTAGGGGGCCATTTGCGATAAAAGCCAGAGTAGCTCCCGTGCTCCTTGTGGAATGAGCTCTTGGTGTGAAAGACAGTCTTGTTTGATAAATAGCACAGTTGTATGCATCTGACTATCCATCTGGATATGGCAGTCTGGGAAATGCGGTCTACTTCTCTGCCTGGTGCTTCAGAGTCAAACAGTTGGTCTGTTTTCCTAAGCGGTCTGGTCTTGTTTACATAATAAAGGATTGCCCTCTTTACATATAGTGTGTGGAGTTTTACCTCCGCTGAGCTAGTTGGATTCTGGAAGAAGGCCGGCAGCTCAATGGATTGGTCCATGTGGAATTTGGAAATTAACGAGAGAACCTAGAATGTGTTTGTAAAACCAATTTGTCTTTGTGTATGAAAAAAAAGAGAACCTGCACTGACAATGCTTGCAATTCATTAACTCTTCTTATGGAAGAAATAGGCACTAAGAAGGCAGTCTTGTATGTCAGGTGTTTAAGACTTGATTGTACATAGGGTCGTATCGAGGCCCCATGAGCTTTGCGAGTACTACATTGAAATCCCAGCATAGCGGTAGGTTTGAAATTGGAGGGTGGAGTTTTTTTACTCCTTCCATAACGCCTTAATGATTGGGAGGTGGTTAAGCTAATAAAGTCATCAGGTGGACCTTTATAGAGTTGAATACTAACTCTGAGTCTAACAAGTGGAGCATATAATTTACAATGTGAGATGGAGTACATCCTATAGGGTTCATCTGCTTAGACTGGCGCCATAATAAAAATCTCCTCCACTTGTCGAAATAACAGTGTCTGGCGTTTCGTTTACTGCCTCCTTGAGGATATCCATACACTGTTGAGGTAGATTAAGATGTCTGAACTCCATGACCTCAGGAGCCATGCTGCCAAGTTCATTGAGTGTGGTCGAGGATTCACGGTTACTCCCCCGTGTTGGGTCAATAAGTTGGTTTGGCAAATGAGTTTGATGGGATCGCACATCACCAGTTTGCGCAGATGTGGATACCCCAGCTGTCTTGTCCACATAAGAGCAACTAGGATGAGCGTCATCTGTTCTCTGTGAATCTTTCTCAATACCCTGCTCATTAAAGGAGTTGGGGGAAAGCATATGCAAATTTCCCTAACCGGCAAAACCATAGGGTATTCCCCTTCGAGTCTGGTTGGGGGAACCTGGGCGCAAAGTCTGGGCACTGCTTGTTTTCTCCTGTAGCGGACAAGTTTAGCATGGGGTAACCCCACTGTGAGAAGATGTGGTCCACAACGCTTGAGTCCTCGTGTTCCTATGGTAGGGGATCCCTGCTCAGAGAGTCTGCTAAGAGAGTCTGCTAAGAGAGTCTGCTAAGAGTGCGGAGTACCCCTCGAACATATTGGGAGGATAGGAACATCCCCCATTTCAGTGGGCATCTTGGACAGATTTGGAGAGTGAGCGCCCCCCGGTTGATGATATAGAACAGTGCAGTGGTGCTGTCTGTTAGGATTTGAACTGAAATGTTCGTCAGCTGCGCTTCAAATGCTTGAAACGCTTTGAATACTGCTAGGAGTTCTAGCAGGTTGATGTGGTTCTGTGCTGTGAGTCCATAGACCATGCGCTGTGTGGTGAAGGTAATGCCCTCCCCAACAGGAGAGTGATGTGTCTGCTGTAACGATCGCTTGTGCTGCCGGGACCTGGAAGGGTTTTCCCGTCAACAGGTTTTCCTTTGTTCACCAGCGTAGGTTTTGTACTAGTGTTGCTGAAACGACCACTAGATCGTCCCACTGACCGCTTGCCTGAACCCATTATTTTGCTAACCATTCCTGCATGGGGCGCATGCGCAGACGTGCGTGTGGGATGAGGTATATGCACGACGCCGTCATCCCTAGTAAACGTATTGCTTTGCGTATGCTTAAGAGGTCGACCGGCTTAATACAGAGGTATTTGTCATAGCATGTTTTGAACTCTTTCAATGTATGGATGGAAAGACTAACCCTGCATCTGTGTTTAAGACAGCTATTAGGAACTGTTTTGTGTTTGGCACAAGGCTTGATTTTTTTCATTTATTGAGAAGCCCAATTGGAAGAGAAGGTTTATGGTTATTTGCGTGTTTTGTTTGCAAAGATGGGGTGAGTCCCCAGTGATCAGTCAGTCGTACACTGGGATTGCCTCCCTGTGCAGGTGCGCTGCCACCACCGCCAGTACCTTGGTGAATACTCTTGGAGCAAACGCTATTCTGAAAGGTAGCACCTTCAATTGGTAGTGCTGGTTTGCTATGTTTAAACACAATAGTTTTCTGTGGGGTAGGAACATTGAAATATGAAAATAGGCATCTTTCATAACTAGTGTTGCCATGTAGTCTCCCCGCTTTAGCAGGGTGTTTACCTCTTGTAGCGTCATGCAGAATTTTTGTGGCTTTACCCGAGTGTTTGCAAGGCGTACGTCTAACACTGAGCGCGGAACAAGTTACTTACCTGTAACTGTTGTTCTCCAGCATGGGTCTGGCATGGATTCACATTCTCATGAATATTCCCCGTCGTCAGGCTGGGAATCCTCGTTAAAGAAAAAAATCAGTTTTGTTTCTGAACTGTCTTTCTCCTAATAACCAATCACTGGTCTCTGAATCATACTGCCCCCAGCCAATGACTGCCCTCTACCCAAGCCCCTCCTCTGGCGGCCATCTTCAGATTCGGTAGCACGTAAAGTAGCAGTAGGACCAACAGAAGAGTTACAGGTAAGTAACTTGTTCCTTCTCCAGCATGGGGTCTGGCATGGATTCACATGCTCATGAATACAAGAATACATAGCAGTACACACATGCACAACCACGGGAGGTGGCAAGGCTCAACATTAGGCCATTATATCAACTCAACATTAAGCATCTCTTACCCCTTCACCAGGCCCACCTTCAGGTGAACAGGTTGCACAAGACTGCCTGGCCGACTCTGGACTCCTCCCTGGAATCCCAGTTGACGCAGTAGAATCTCGTGAAGGTGTGCATCAACCACCACGTAGCAGCCCTGCAGATGTCCAGCAGGGGCACACCAGATAGGAACGCTGTGGTAGCAGCGATCGCTCTGGTCGAATGGGCTTTCGGACGGCCGGGCAACTGTCGGTTTGCCAACCGGTGACAGTGCATGATGCAGGCAGAGAGCCATCTGGAAATGGAAGCCTTCGAGAGGGCCTTCCCTTGGTTCACAGGTCCAAAGATCACAAACAGCTGTGATGTCTTCCGAAAACTCTTCGAGCGGTCCACATAGAACTTCAGCGCTCTAGCTACATCCAGCGAGTGCAAAATCGAGTCGGCCGGCGACGAAAGCGACGGGAGGAAAACAGGTAACACCAAGGGCTCGTTGAGATGGAAGTCCGACGGCACCTTGGGCATGAAGGAGGGGTGCGTCCTCAGCACCACCCTCGTCTCGTGGAAAGTCAGGTATGGAGGCTTGCATGAGAGGGCCTGGATCTCTCCTATTCGTCGTGCGGAGGTGATGGCCACAAGAAACGCTGTTTCCCACGACAGGAACATCAACGGTGCCGAATGCAGAGGCTCGAATGGCAGCCCCAGGAGCCTGGTCAGCCCCACGTTGAGCTCCCAAGCCGGGGCTGGAGCTTCCACCAGCGGGAACGAACGGAACAGTCCCTTCATGAACTCCTTCACCAGGCCATGGGACCACAGGGAGGAGCGCCCCGAGTTCTGGTGTAGCAGGAGATAGCCACCAGATGGATCTTGATGGAGGCATGGGCCAGCCCCGCCTTGGCCAACGATAGCAAGTACAGCAGTACTTGAGGGGCCGTAATCCGCAGAGGGTTAATCTTCTATGCACAGCACCAGACAGGGAACCTCTTCTATTTGTGTCCATAGCATTTGAAAGTTGAGGACGCCTTGGCCTTTACAAGCACCTCCTTACAGTCCGCAGGGATATCGTACCCTCCAAACTCTAGTGCTGCAGGAGCCAGGCCTGCAAGTTCAGCGACCCCGGGTCATGGTGGAGGATTGCGCCGCCTCCTCTGGCGAGGAGATCCGCGTCCGTCGGCAGTTTGATTGGGGGGAGGAGAGGGGGGATGCTGACATGTCCAGAAGGTCCAGGAACCAGATCTGTCTCGGCCACGCCGGCGCGACGAGGATCATCCTGCACTGGGACCTCTTGAGTTGATTGATGAGTCGCAGCAGCAACAGCAACGGTGGGAACGCATACAGGAACAATCCGCCCCAAAGGAATGAGAAGGCATCACCCATGCTCCCCGGCTGGGGAAACCTGCTGGCGAACCTGCGGTACTTGGTGTTCGTCGCCGTCGCAAATAGGTCGATCTGGGGATTGCCCCATCGACGGAATAGCAGATCCACTTGATCCTGACGCAGTTCCCACTCATGGCACGAGCACAGCTCCCTGCTGAGTGAGTCGGCAATGGTGTACTTTATCCCGGCCAGATGGAAGGGTACCAGAAACATCCCTTGGGTGACGGCCCAGTGCCACAGATCCTGGGCTTCCTTGGATAGGGCTGGGGGATCTGGTGACTCCCTACTTCCAGATGTAGAACATCGTGGTGGTGTCGGTGAAAATCCTTACCACCTTGCCCTTGAGGGTCGGGAGGAACGACCTGAGGGCCCAGAACACGGCTCGGAGCTCCAGGACATTGATGTGTAGTGACCTCTCCTCCGGGAGCCAGAGGCCTCTTGCGTGGAGATCTCCAGTGTGCGCTTCCCATCCCTCCAGGGAGGCATCCGTCATCACAGTTGCCTGATGTGCCGGGGTCTGGAAGTCCATACCTGCCGCCAGAAGTGCGCGGGTGCCCCATCACCGGATCGCTTGGCGGAAGGTCTCGTCAAGCGGGGTCCTGTCTTCAAAGCTGCCCGCATCCAACGGGCGTCGAGGAACTCTTGCAGTGGACGCATCCGCAGCCTGCACAAGCGCACGAGGCAGATGCACGAGGACATCATGCCGAGAAGGGACTTGATGGACCTCACCCTGGCCACGTCCATGGTCAACAGCCGTTGTACCTTGCCCAGGATGGCCTTCGTCCTTTTCTCTGACGGAGAGGCCAATCGCGCCACTATGTCGAGCCTGGCTCCCAGGAACATGGCGACTTGCGACGGTACCAAGTGGGATTTCGCGAAGTTGATCGAAAAATCCCAGATCTGTGAGCAGCTTGATGGTCTTCGTCGTGTGCCCGACGACGAGTTCTCTGGTCTTTGCTCAGATGAGCCAGTCGTCCAGGTAGGGGTAGACAAAGGATCCCTTGTAGGCGCAGCCACGCTGCCACTGGTGAATACACTAGGCGCTGACTTCAATCCGAAGGGAAGGGCCTTGAACTGGTAGTGTCGCCTTTGGACTACCAGTCTGAGGAACTTTTGATGCCCTTTTAGAATGGGGATGTGAAAGTAGGCATCCTCCAAGTCCAGGGACGATAGGAAGTCGCCTTCCTCCAGCTGTCCCAGCACATGCTGGAGGGTGACCATCCAGAACTTCTGGGACTTGATGCACTCGTTTAAAAGACGAAGGTCCAGGATGGGTCGCCAGCCGCCGATCTTCTTTCTTACGAGGAAATATCCTGAGTACACTCCGGAGCCTCTTTGGGACGAGCTCAATGGCTCCTTTCTTCAGCATCGCCCTTACTTCCAGGAGCAGTTGAGGGACGTGGTTTTCCTTCCTGGCCACGGGTGGAATGCGGGGGCACTTTAGAAACTCGAGAGTGTGCCCGCGGGCCAGAGCATCCAGCAAAAATCGGTCGGTGGAGATGGACTCCCACACGCTGACTAACTTCGCCAGCCGCCTTGGCGACAACGAGATCCTCCTGACTTGCCGCATCCTCTGTAGGCCTCCTGCGACAAGGAGCGTGCCGCTTGGCGGTACGCCGAGGAGCCGCCGCTGAATCCTTTGGAGGCACCTTGCTTGCCTTTGGAGTTCCGAAACGGCGGGCGTCGTTGCTGCAACACCCCCAAGGCCCGAGCTGTCTCTGTGTCGGCCTTGATGGCCTGCAGTGACTCGTCCACTGTCTTGCCGAACAGGTTGTTCCTGTCGAAAGGCATGTCCAGAACTCTGGTCTGCACGTCTTGACGGAAACCGGTTGCCTTGAGCCAACCACGCCAGCGAAGGCAAACACCGTTGCCCATCTGGCGAAAACCGGTGTCAGCAATGTCCGTGGCTGCTGTTATGGCGTGGTCCGATGCCACCTCGCCTTCCTGTAGGATCTGCAAGACCTCAGCCCTCTTGTCGTCCGGGAGGAAGTCCAGCAGGGGAGCGATCTTAAACCACAGCTCCCTGTCGTAGCGGGCCACAATCGCGAGGGCGTTGGCTGCTTTAATCGTCGTCGCCGCCGAGATTACCCGCCGTCCCATGGCGTCCAGTTTCTTCCCCTTGCCGTCCGGCGGGGAGGCCGAAGTTGAAGCCGCCGCCCCGCTGCTTTCTTCTTGGCGCCGCGGAGACGACCGAATCTGGGGTCGGCTGCGCCCTAAGGCACATGGGGGGCGGAATCCGGGACCCGGTACTACTTCTCGTACCAGTCTCTCTTGGCAGGAGTCGTGGACGGGTTCTTCAGGAGTGACAGCCCCTCGTCCCAGATGTCAAGTAATGGCACCGAGAGGACCGTCTTCCTCTTGGCCTCACGCCGTTGGTAGAGGAAACCTTCCTTCTTCTGTTCCTCGGGGCAGAGCTGGAAGAGCTCTGATGCCCTGGCAATCATGGTGTGGAAGGAGCCAATTTTGTCGGGCGGGAGGCCCGAGGAGGTGGTGATGGAAGGCCCATCCCGTCGTCACCACCATCGTCATCTGTCCCCGTCGTGGCCGTCTCTGTTCCCGTGTCATCCCTCGGATCAGGGGAAGGAGACGAAGGCTGTGAGGGCTAGAAGGGCGAGGGGGGGGTGAATTCTTCTACACTTGCTTGGAGGGCTTCCTGACGGCCCAGGCTCTGCTGGATAGACCGTTGGGCAACCTTGTCCTCATCTCCGTACACAAGTCTTGGATCACCATCAAGATTGCCCCCGAGTTGTCTTGTGGCCCAGGTACCGGCTGCGACTGTTGGGAGTGGAATCCTCCGCCTCCACGGGTTCCTCGTTGGCACCAATGTTGCTTTCTTCGTCCGCCTCGTTGGGATCCCTCCCGTGGGACCGGACCTCCTTGAACTTCTTGTTCAGGATCTTAGCGACTCCGGCCAGCTCCTCCTCAGAGGCTGTATCTGTGTCCGTGTCCGTGATGGCCCCTGGGCCACCCTCCCGCTTTTTCCTCTGGGGTTTTCACAGGGGTCTTATCGATGGGTTGAAAAGAGGATTCCCTCCACAGTGGCAGGGAAACTCTGGGCCCCGAGGTCGCCTCCACAGGCTTCGCCAGGGCAGTCACGACTCCCTCGATAAAGGCCTTAGCCGGGTGAATCAGGGCCTTCACAACTTTGGACGCACTCTAGGCCCTCACCTTGGGGGGAGGGTCACCACCTCGGTCTCCGTCGGGATCGACTGGGACTTCTCCTGAATCTTACCGGGTTCTCTGATTTCCTCTTCTCAGAGCCAGAGCGTTGGCTCGTGGTTGATGGAGTCAGTGAAAGTGCGCCCTGCCTGGCAACCGAGGAGCCCGACCGATCGGCGCTCCCGGTACCCGCAGACTTGTGGTGCTTTGCCTTTTGTTGGGCCCCCGTCGCCGGAGCGCCCTCAAATGTCTTAGAAGAACGCTCGGACTACTACTTCTCACCTACCGCTGGGCTCTTCCCTTCCAGCCAGTTGGTGAGGCGGATATGCCGATCCTTCAAAGTCCGTTCCGACATGTTCTTGCAAAACGCGCAGATATTCTCCATGTGAGTTTTGTCTTCGTGAAGGTAGTAGAGGCATCCAGGGCAGCTCCTGAAAAGCTTGGATGCGGGCGTCGTGTTTCTTTTGTCCTGGGCCATGTCCACGCGGGGTAGGCCTCAAAGATCTTCCGGTATCCTCTGAGAAGTGAAACGCAATGAAAACTTCGCCCTTGAGGGGCGTCGAAAATTCTGAAACGGGTCCCCGTTGATCAGAAGTAGAAAAAGTGGAGCTTGAGGCTCGATTGACCGAAAAAATGAGATTAAACTCTTTTAAAAATCGTAAAACGCAGTAAAAGCTCGAGAGCTATAGCACAAGGACTCCCAAAACTTGAACATGTGGTGGTAAAAATCTGAAGATGGCTGCCAGAGGAGGGGCTTAGGTAGAGGGCAGACATTGGCTGGGGGCAGTATGACGCAGAGACCAGGGATTGGTTATTAGGAGAAAGACAGTTCAGAAACTAAACTGATTTTTTTCTTTACCGATGATTCCCAGCCTGACTGGGAATATTCATGAGCATTTCTGATGTTGTATCTGCTTAGATTCACATGCTGTGCATATGGTCCAACATCCAGTGGTAACCGCGGAATATTGCATCTCGTCTTTCGGGGACTGAAATGTGACATCGGCATAGGCGTGTCTTTAACACTATCCTCATCGTGACGTGTAGTGTACCCAAAATCCCTCACGCGCCAAGGTCCCTCCAATTGTTTTTTTTCTGCCATGAGGGAGCCCAAGGCTATTGTGAGTGAGTACATGAAGAGAGAAAGTAGTAAGACGTCTATGTTCCTTCCACCCCGAGCGGGGAGGTAGGGAGGGCGCATGTGAATCTAAGCAGATACAATCATTGGAAATGCTATTACGGTAAGTAATGCATGTCTTCTGATGCTTGTTAATCTGCTTAGAATCACATGCTGTGCATAGACTAGCGAGCAGTACCCAGAGTTGGAGGTGGTTTGTGAGAAGGAACAGTAGAAAAAAAGAGGTCTTAGTACTGATTGTCCCGCCTGAGAATCAGACCTAGAATGCGCGTCTATGCAATAGTGTTTTGTAAAGGTGTGTACAGAACTCCAGGTTGCCGCTTTGCAAATGGACTGTAGGGGAACATTTGCAATTAATGATATGGAAGCCCCAGTGCACCGAGTGGAATGTGCTCTAGGCTTGAAGGGCAGTTCTCTCCTTGCAAGAGTGTAACCTTGTGAGATGCATTTGACAATCCACCTGGAGATAGCTGATTTAGAGACAAGATCCCCCCTCTCTACCAGCTGCCACTGAAATGAAAAATTGGTTTGTTTTCCACAGTGGTCTAGTTCTTTCCAGGTAAAACATGACTGCCCTGCGCACATCTAGTGTGTGTAAGCTTCTTTCGGCTATGCTAGTGGGATTCTGGAAAAGGGTAGATAGTTCAATCAATTGGTTCACATGGAAGTTTGAGATGAATTTAGGCACGAATCTGGGATGCGTGCGCAGAACTACCTTATCCCTGTGGACTGTAACAAAGGGGTCTAGAACCTAAAGGGCCTGTAGTTCACTAACCCGTCTGATAGAAGTGATAGCCACTAGGAAGGCTGTTTTAGAAGTAAGGTATTTTAGACCTGCTTTATGCATTGGCTCAAAGGGAGATCCCACGAGCCTGGTTAAAACTACATTTGGATCCCATCCAGGAGCTGGGTGACAAATGGGAGGATAAATTATTTTAACCTCCTCCATAAAGGCCTTAATCACTGGTATCTTCCACCACAACACCTTTTGTTGTGACGTGGTGTAGGCTGAAAGAGCAGCCAGATGAACTTTCAGGTAATTGAAGACCAACCATGTGTTCAACAAATGGGTTAGGTATAGCACAATGTGTGTGGGTGAGCAATCAATGGGATTGGCGCCTTTGGCATTACACCAGATAACAAAATGTTTCCATTTGCTGGCATAGCAATAAAGGGTGTTCGGTTTCCTAGCTTCCCAGATTATGTCCATGCACCTCTGAGGGAGCTGTAGGTGTCCAAACTCTTTGACCGTAGGAGCCAGGCTGCTAAATTCAGAGTTTGTGGGCATGGGTGTAGGGGCTCCCCCCTGTCCTGAGACAACATGTTGTCTGGGCAAGGTAGTTTTACTGGTGGGGAGAGGGACATTTCCATTAGGTGAGCGAACCAAGGTTTGCGGGCCCACATGGGGGCCACCAGTATCATGGTAACTGGTTCCTGGTGTATCTTTTGAACTATCTTGTTGAGAAGGAGGTCGGGGAGGGGAAGGGGAGCATAGACAAATTTCCCTGACCATGCTATCCAGAGACCATTCCCCTTGGAGCGGTTCTGGGGGTACCTGGAGGCATCGCCTTGGCACTGGGCATTCTCCCGAGTCGCGAAAAGGACGATCTCTAAGAAGCCCCATTCTGCGAAGACATTGGACACAATGTCTTTGTGCAGACACCATTCGTATTCTACGGGCATATATTCCTCCCATTTCCTCCTTGGCGGACTTTAACACGTCTTCTACGGCTTTCCCGAAAGCTTGGTAGCTTGAGTCTCAATTTTGAAGACAGACTGGCGCAGCCATGCGTGGCGCTTGATGGGCCCCTCGGCAATAATCCTGCCACATTGTCTGCTGCATCTAGGTTGTTTTTCAGAATGCGGCTGGATGTTGCCTTGCCATCGGCCCCAACCAGGGCCAGTTGGAATTTCAGAGGCTCGGGAGTAGAAGCTATCAGAGTAGTTATCCCGTCCCATTTGTGGCAATTAGAGCTTGCCAACAGCATCAGATTATTGGAGATACTGGTTTGGAAAGCTGCCAAAGTGGCTACCTTTCTCCCCATAGTGTAGAGTATTTTGCTCTCTTTATCTGGAAGTGCCTCTGATGAGGCCAACAGTGTTCCTGCCCTTTTACGGATTGTGGTATCCACAAGGAAATCTGGCTTAAGATGGCCCCTAGAGTGGGTCAGATGGCGCTGGGCAGAAAAAATGTTCAACCTGCGGGTTGACAGCCAGTGTCTGGTTTGGTGTTTCCAGGGAAGGTTGAATCCTTCTTTGGACAGATTGTAGAATAGGAATGAATTGGGTGGTGGGCTTTTTGTCCCCCAATATATCTTCAACAAAGACTTTATCGAGCCGAGTCTCATGGGTTTGGATTCCAAAGTGTTCGGCTGCTTTATTAAGCATATTGTCGAGAGGCCGATTGTGAACTGGCGAATCAGCCAATGACGAGTCCCGCTGAATTGGTGAGGATAGGTTATACACCTCCTCCTCCACCACCTCCTCTTCCTCCTCATCATCATGATAATGATCAGTCTCTTGAAAGGTTTCATTGTCATCAGAGTCTGTGTGAACATCATACGGATCACTTTGGACTGGACTCAAAATAGGAAGAGTATCAGGTTGAGCCTTCTTAGCTGGGAGCTTGAAGCCTCAGCTGTTGTAGGTGTTGTCTGGACGTTCTGGTATGCCTGTGGGTTTTGTTCAAAGAAATTGGCCATAAAGTTCCTCCTAGTCATGACCCTGTCTATGTCTTCGGGAATCCACGTGCCTGTACTTGGAATGGCACCAGGGTACTGAGGAGTAGAGTCCTATCCTAGGGGTGTAGGATAGCCCTGGGGTGTAGACTGGCCCTGAGGTCGAGAGTGGCCTTTGCTCTTTAAGGCTTCTGCCAAGGAACCTTCCTCCTGGGGGACAGTTTCTCCCTATGAGTAGAGGTAGACTTGTCCTGATTAGCCTTTTCCTTACGATTGGGGCTCTTCGAGGAGTGTTTCTTAGAGTGTTTGGACTTGAGCAGGCTCTCATGAACATGTTATTTCACTAGGTGGGACAAACTAGTGATTTTTGCGCTTACAGCTGTTTTTGACGTGAGATGTCGACTTTCAGCAGTGGGGCAGACCGGAGCCTCATCTACCAGCGTTCGGTCAATGTTTTAGGTACAGCATCTGGTTTGTCTTTAGACTTACGGGGCCTGTCATGAGGCGATCAGGACCTCGAGTGCTCAGAGGACAGGGATTCTGTGGACCTCCCCCTGGACGCAGTGTGTGGGTATTTGGTCAACAATGCTGATTCCTTGCCATGGGCTATGTGCTTAGTGCTGGGGATCGTGGTAGTGCTTTTGCCGCCAGATGTCGTCACCATAATGGAGCCGACGGCCCATCTCTTGGGGTCACGGGCCTGCACTTGGGAACCTAACGGTTCCCCATTGTCTGTAAAGACTGCGATGCTGCCATCACTGGAGGCTCCCTCCACGCCCATGGCGGCCTCAGCCTGCATGGTGTAATGGGTCCAGCGTTTATTTCTTTGGTCCCGAACTGTCTTTGGCTTGAAGAGCTTGCAGGCTCAACAACGCCCCTCATTGTTATCATGCGCTAGACACAAATTGCACACCCGGTGCTTGTCTATCCACTGGAATGTTTTATTGCAAGTGGGGCAAAATTTAAATTGAGTGTTTTCCATGTCTATGGGGAATGGCAGCCAGGCGAGAAAGGGAATGGAGGGAAAAATGCATTCTACAATGACCACCCCATACTCTCTCTACTGTTAGGGCCTAGAGCGGTGCAGCCTTCCAAGGACGAAAGGGTCAGTCGAGACTGAAATTTCATTTGACGGTCGTCCTTTCCACCACATCTATGAAGTATTCAAGTGAGTTTGGAAAAAGGACAGAAAGAGTAACTAGTCTTAATTTTTCATAAGCAAATGGCGTTAGCCGAAATGAACTGCACGATAAGTGTCCGTCACAAGGGCGGAAAAAGCAATCTGAGGGACCTTAACGTGTGAATGAACATGGGTACAGTGGACTTCACACTAGGGATAGTATTACTCGCCGCCCTGTCGACGTCCCTGTTAGGCAGAAACCTGTGCAGTTCCCTTAGAGAACACTGCAAAAAGTTTAAGATTACAGGAGTTAGCAGTAAACCCAATTGGTAGCAGTCTGCACCACCCAGATTTTCCGGGTAACTGTGGCTGAGCAGTCAGACTTCTCTCAAGAAGAGTTAGGCAGTATACAGAGCTTACACAATAGGGCAGGTACACACAGTAGAACAAGCAAACACTGACCAGAGCTTTGGTGAAAAAGATATATAATTATTTAAAAAACACATCTAAGAACACACACTGGCACTAATCTCAAGCAAGTTCAAAAACACAGTTACTAAAGTATATATACTCCCTTAAAACAATATTAGACAAGTCTTAAGTAAAGGCCCACTTATTTTCAGACAGCAGTGAGCACTTAACGCAGATGGCACTCTAATAATTCGGTTTAAAAGGGAGAGAAATGCAGAGCATAAATTGAAACAGGTCCCAACACTTTCAAGAGAACACAGCAAGAGAGGAAGTCAGAATCAAACCGTGAAGTTAGAGTTCAGAAAGCCGGATCCAATTTAAGAGGATCAGAACGAAATGTGTCCAAGGTCACACGGTTGAAAAGTGCACAAAAGTCTAGAAAAGGTTCAGAAAGAAGTTGGACCAAAAGAAAGGGACAAGTTAGATGGTCAAGAGGCCAGCCCAGTCTAGAAGGTTAAGGATTTACTGTCACCTTGTAGCGATCTATAGAAAGGGAGGCAGGCGGACACAGTACCTTGAAATGGTGAGAACACTCCAGCAGGGGCAGTTGTTCCTGGCAGCGGATGCGAGTTGGTGCTTCGTCCGGCAGAAGAGAAGATCTCGTCGAGGAGGAAAGCAGAGGGTAGTTGTACTGCCAGGGAAGAAACCAGCCGCAGAGTTTCTCGATTCAAAGGAGCAGTCCTTTTATTCGGGGTTCAGTGGTTAGTGGCTATCCGGTTGCCGGGGTGCTTGGCACGGGCAATTCGACCACTAGACGTACTGGTAGGCGAAAAGGAAAGCGAACTGGTTCTCCCCACCAGCTCAAGGGGAAGAGACTCTCCGGCAAGAAGATCTCCTCTGTCGTCGGGAAGTGGTGAGACGGTTCAGCAGGGCTCCACCGGTGGTGGTGTCGTTTGCAGGTCGGCTCAGCTTCTCCCTCTTCGGATTCTCAGGTCCTGTGGTGACTTATGAAGTTCCAGTCCCAAAAGCCCTGCTTTTATGCAAGAAACCCCCATTCATTCAGCCGAGCTGTCAATCAAACATGCTAAGTGGTGAGCCGGCCGGCTCACCACTTGGGCCAATCACACAAGAGTGCGACTTGAGTTACCAAGGCAACTCAGTCCAGGGTGCCTAAACCCCCTCCCACAACCCCTGTGGTACCCAGACAGAGTGGCACCACTTTTGGAGGCTTCTGTGGAGAAGCCCGCCAAAAAGTGGAACAAAGGGCTAAACTTGGGTTGGAGTCGCAGAAGAGAATACAAACACCATTTTAGAATCGAGTTCTGGCAAAAAATACCAAACGGTGAATTAATATTAAATAAATAAACCGGCGGTATGTTCGAGGCTATAGGAATTAAATAATTAAAGTTGGTAGCCTCGAACAATGGGAAAATCCCATAGAGAGATATTCGCGGTCGAATATAAAGAGTAGTATCCACTGCCACCAGCCAAAACTTGATCAGGGGGGACGGAGACATGCCCCCTCGAACAACAGACCCCGGGGCAATCGAATTGTCCCGACCAGTACGTCCACAATACGATGGTTTGTATTGGTTTCTGTTAATAATTTGGGACTAGTAAAGGCAATGGTGACTTTACATGCCCTGGGAGACAGTAGTCAGTCCCAGGGTATTGAGTCTATGGTGGGGGGTCACTATGACACCCCTGTGTCACTGGACTGAGGGTGCTGTGTAACACATAGTAAAAACACATGAGACCCTATGGAGTAAAAGACCCCATAGCCCATAAAACACATTAGCAGTCAAAGGAACCCCTCAAATCATGTCCAAGAGTGTGAGGAAAAGAGACTCACTCTTGGCAGGAGAAAAAAAACAAACTCCAGAAATCCAGCAAAGCTGCTGGGGGACTCACTAGGTTAGGAAATTCAGCCTAAACAGAGAATTCTCCCCAACAGTCCCTTTTCGAGTTTCGAAAACAACAACTGTAATACTCTGCAGCTTCCACTAGATGTCGGCCTTTGCATAGTATGTGATCTATGCACATTTCAGAAGCCTCAGAAATATATATCCGGCACAGGGGTGTCCTAAGCATTTGGTGCAAATAGGAAGAAGGGAATTGATCAAATGTATTGTGTTGGACGTCTAGACAAAGGACTTGAAGGTAATTGTCATTTACAGGTATGGAATGCGGGTAATAGTAATAATACTGCTATATGATGATGAATTGTATGTTTTCTTTGAAAAATGTATAAAAATTGTTATATAAAAAAATAATAAAAAGGGTGAGGAGTGGTTCAGAACCAGGAGGAAATGGCGTCCGAGAGTTTTGCATGTGGGAGTTTGTGCAAGAGTGTTAGGGAGAATTCTCATAAATGTGCCAATTCCCTTCACCTTAGAGACCCCCAGCAACTTTGCTAGCTTTTTTTACCTGGAGAGTGTGTGAGCCTTTTTTCCCCACTCTCTCATGTATGTTGATGTGTGTTTTACTCTTGTGTTCTTTGATTAAGCAGTTTTAGACAATTCCATAGGCATCATCTTTTCATGTGTGTCACACAGCCCCCTCAGTGCAGTGACACAGGAAAGCCTTTTAGGCTGTCCCAAGGTTTAAGCACCTTCTATGGGATAAACTACTGTTTCCCAGAGAATGTAAAGTTAAATTGACTTTACTAGTCTATTTAAATTCCTAGACCCAGCACACCCCATCTTCCAATAGAGTGCTGGATGGGTTACCTAGTATCCCCTATGTCTAGAAACTCATGTAGCAGTCAAATGCTACTCTTTCCTATCTAAATGGCTGGTGGCAGTAATACAAAGAACTAACATGATTTTTCCCGAAAGCGAACACCGGTAGCTAAAAATCACAGGAGCCATGTTTTTCAAGATGGCGCCTGAGCCCCCTTTTATTAAACAGGACCCGGTGGTCTTTTTTCGCCATTTCTTTTTGGAAAGATCCTTCTAGAGTTTGACACTGCGCGCCAAACCAGATTTGGTCCCTTTGTTCCTACGCCTTTGGCAGGCTTCAGGACTGAAGACTGCCTCTGGCACCTGAGTGTTTGGGGTGGGCAGGAAGTGAGGGAGGTGCCCGAAACTCCCTGTGCCTCGTCTCCTAGGAGACCCAAATGCACTCTGGCGTGATTGGCTGGCCGACTGCCCGGCAAGGACAGCCACCCTGCTGGGTGAGTGGCAGCTAGGCTGGAATGAATGGGAGAAAACTGTTTAAAAGGGGAGTCTCTCGGCTTCGAAGGCAGAGTCGACCACTGGAACGAAAGAACTTAAGACGAGCTGGAAGAGGACGGCTGCTGCAACTCCTGGACCGTTGGTTTGCCCAGTGCAGCCCTGCTGCAGGTCCGAATTGCCAAGTTCATGTCGACAGAGAAGCCCTTCAATGACGACTTCTCCCTTTGAGTTGGTGGGTCCAATCAACTTGTAAGCCACCTGAACACCATTCTCGGAGCTGGTTGCGTTTTCCTCAGAGTGCTGCAGGAAACCGAATAGCCAGGGAGAAGGACACCAGTTTGTGTGCTTTAAGACAGCTACCGGAATCGAAGATTTGCCACCTTTATGACCAGTCCCTGTGCAGTGCAGGAGTTCCCCGATGTCCTCCCTCTTGTCCCCCCGACTGAGGCTCAGGAACAGCGAGATCTGCAGGCACTGCCAAGAACAGAAGCCTTCAGCTGCATCTTTTTTAACAAAAAAAGGTACTGTGAAAACCCGACCGAGCGAACTATTTGCATTGTTTTCAAGTAACTATTATTCATTTTATTAACTTATGCCTTTTTGCTCCTACTTCAAAGTAGTTTAAAAGTTTCAGAACCGGTTAGTGTGAAGTACTGTAGTATTTTTTGTGTGATATTGATTTCCTCCTTTTAGTGAATGTTTTCTAACTGACTTTGTAATAAATTAATAAGTGTTTTACCAAGAAACCTTAAGTATAAGTGTCTGAATACTTGTAATTTTTTTTTAATTGATATAACTGAACTTCATCAGTTTTACAATATTTATCTTACTAAAAACATATTTTACATTTTACATGTAGAATTTCAGCAGATTAAATTCCACTGAGCATACATTAAAATCATTTTACCAATCTGATAAAAAATTATTTCGATCGAGGACGGGAAATGAAAGCACAAAGTAAACCGGCCAGATATACATCGAAATGTGATACACATAATTAAAGGATTTAAGGAGAAAATGTTTGCATGCTTAGATTTAGGTCATTTAGGAAAGCTATAACTGCATTCTCATAGATAAAGTATGACCACAGTAAAGCATCCACCACATAGTATCCGGGCCAGGTTTACATAGTTCCGAAACATCTCCAAAAGGTGGAGCATTCGTTTCGCCCTCAATGTTTCACATTCCGTTAACATATGTCGAATGGTGAGGGGGGGGCGCTGATGCGCACGACGTCGATGGCCGCCTGAAGGGAGAGCCCCAGCCCGTAACATATCCCTTCATTAAATTAATCCTGTTCGGGGCCACCTACACGCCAATAAACAACTGTTATCGACAGCGAAAGACCTGCAGCATCATTCCACCGATTTCCCTGCAGAAACGCTGGCTCAATTCTGAGATATCGGACTGGAAACCTACACCGTGAGCACAGCGGCGACATACCTGGACCACGGTTCCAGAGAAATCACGGGACAGCCGGAATCGTCAGCTTGCCTACAGGCCGGAGGGGGGAGGAGCCGTGCTGTGCGCCTTTTTGCTGCCGGGCACCAGAACGTGCGTGGACTCAACCCAACAGATTTAATTTATGGGCCGAAGCGAAAAGAAAAGTATCGGCCCCAAGAAAACTGGTCCGATGGACTCCTTTGCCAGCTCCCAGCCGCATGGGTCTGCCGAAGCACCCACTGAGCCCCCGGGCGGCTAACCGGAATGTCCAATGAACGAGAGAGTGGACAAACTATGACCGATGGTCCAGAGTGGATTCCTGGCGGTTAAGAGCAAACTGGACAATATAGGGGCCACGGTCAGCTCTCTGAAGGCAAGGGTTGGAGTCAGAATTGGAGTCAACGAGAACTCGATAGCACAACACAGCCGCAATATCGCCCAGTTAAAGGGTGACCTGCAGAAAACCCTGAGTAAGTGCGAGGACTTGGAATCTCGTTCCAGGAGAAACAACATCCGCCTGGTCGGGGGTAGCCGAATCCTTTGGAAAAGGTTCCATGGAACGCCAGGTGGAAAACCTCCTGAAATCCCTCTTGGGCCCCGATGCTTTCTTCGATCCTGAGACTTTCCAGGGAAAAAGGCTCTCTACAATATAAAGACAAAAGGATACACATATATCCATTTTTCAACTAATATGCAAACGCTGAGGAGGTCCTACGAACCGGTCAAGAGACAGCTGAGGCTACGCCAGATCCCATATGCTCTCGTCTTCCCAGCTAAAATGTGCATCCAACACGGAGGCCGAGCACACTTTGAGAATCCTAGAGAGGCCATGATGTATGTCGAGGCCTCCATCCCACTTCCCCCCGGGGAACCGGGAGACTAATCGCAACTTGCCACCCCGGCCGGTGGCGGAACCGGAGGACCATGCTGGCTGATGAGACTTACTCCGCACTGCCTTGCCACAAGTTCAATAATCCGTTGACGGCGAGGTGGCCCTGTCCACCATATGTTGTCATAGGGCCGTGAGCCCCCCCCCCCCCATGGTGGTCGGTCACGTGAGTACAGCTCACACCCCCAGGAGACTTCAAGTTATGGTTGATGGGATACATCATCGGGTTGGAGTTGATGATGCGGGTGGGGGTTGGCGGGGGAAACAGGTAAAAGTTTGTCCTGGTGTTATCCCAGGCATGGTTGGGGATGGTACAAAGTTAAAATCAGGGGACTATTTTCCAGCAGGACTCTTACATCACTTAAGACAATGGCGCCATACTTGGCAAACGCTCCTTCCGATAGGCAACTATGGCGCAGACTAAAAGTGGCTTAAGCATTAGACTACTCTCCTGGAACATTCGGGGTCTCAATAATCCAGTCAAGGCAAGGAAAATTGCTGCATACATTACACGCCACGACCCCCACATCCTTCTGATACAGGAAACACATGCACTGGGAGTATCAATACCAAATTCCTCCCACGATGGGGTCCTCATATGTACTTCACAGTATTCGGCACAGTCCAGGGGAGTCCTGACACTTATACATCCCAAGCTATGCTTCAGGTATCTTTATATTAAGATAGACCCTCTGGGTAGATTCGTGTTGGTATGGGGGGGGGTGGCGGGACGGCAAATATGGAACAAGTTACTTACCTGTAACTGTTGTTCTCGAGCATGGGTCTGGCATGGATTCACATACTCATGAATATTCCCCGTCATCAGGCTGGGAATCCTCGGTACAGAAAAAAAAAATCAGTATCAGTTTCGTTTCTGATCTGTCTTTCCCAGTAGTAACCAATCACTGATCTCTGGGTCATGCTGCCCACAGCCAATGACTGCCCTCTCCCTAAGCCCCGCCTCTGGCAGCCATCCTCAGATTTGGTAGCACGTAAAGTGGCAGTATGACCAAGTGAAGAGCCGCAGAGGGGTAGGCGGGAGGGTACGCATGTGAATTCATGCCAGACCCATGCTGGAGAACAACAGTTACAGGTAAGTAACTTGTTCCTTCTCCAGCATGGGGTCTGGCATGGATTCACATGCTCATGAATATAAGATTACATAGCAGTACACACATGCACAATCACGGGAGGTGGCAAAAGGCTCAACATTAATCAATACATAAAAACAACATTAAGCAATTCTTGCCTCCTCACCAGGCCCTTCAGGCGAACAGGTTGCGCAGCACTGCTTGGCCGACCCTGGACTCCTCCCTGGAATCCCGATCGACGCAGTAGAACTTTGTGAAGGTTCTGCGTCAACTTCCACATAGCAGGCCTGCAGATGTCCAGCAGGGGCACACCAGACAAGAACGCCGTGGTAGCAGCGATCGCGCTGGTCGAATGGGCTCTCGGACAGCCGGGCAGCAGTCGGTTTGACAACTGGTGACAGTGCAGGATACAGCCGAGAGAGACATCTGGAAATTGAAGCCTTTGAGAGAGCCTTCCCTTGATTCACAGGCCCAAAGTTCACAAAAAGCTGTGACGTCTTCCGAAAACTCTTTGTGCTGTCCACGTAGAACTTCAGCGCTCTAGCTACATCCAGCGAGTGCAAAGTCCTCTCGGCCGGCGACGAAGGCGACGGGAAGAAAACTGTTAACACCAAGGGCTCGTTGAGGTGGAAGTCGGACGGCACCTTAGGCATGAAGGAGGGATGCGTCCTGAGCACCACCCTCGTGTTGTGAAAAGTCAAGTATGGAGGCTTGCAAGATAGGGCCTGAATCTCTCCCACGTGCCGTGCGGAGGTGATGGCCACAAGAAAAGCTGTTTTCCACGATAGGAACTTCAATGGTGCCGTATGCATAGGCTCGAAAGGAGCCCCCATGGGCCTAGACAGCACCACGTTGAGCTCTCACGCCGGGGCTGGGGCCTTCACCGGCGGGAATGAGCGGAATAGTCCCTTCATAAATTCCTTCACCAGGCGATGAGACCACAGGGACACCCGTCCTGTTGTCCTGCTGTATCTGAAGATGGCAGCCAGATGTATCTTGATGGAGGCGTGAGCTAGTCCAGCCTTGGCCAACGACAATAGGTACGGCAGTACTTGAGGGGCCGTAATCTGTAGAGGGTTAATCTTCTGTGCCCAGCACCAGACGGAGAACCTCTTCCATTTGTGTCCGTAACACTTGAGAGTTGAGGACGCCCTGGCCTTTGCAAGAACCTCTCTGCAGTCGGCCGGTATATCGTATCCCCCAAACTCTAGTACTGCAGGAGCCAGACCTGCAAGTTCAGCGACTTCGGGTCGTGGTGAAGAAGGGCGCCTCCTTCTCTGGAGAGAAGATCCGCGTCCACGGGCAGTCTGACTGGTGGGGACGCCGGTAAGTCCAGAAGGTCCGGGAACCAGATCTGTCTTGGCCACGCCGGTGCGACGAGGATCATCCTGCACCAGGACCTCTTGAGCTGGTTGACGAGCCGGAGTAGCAGTGGCAACGGCAGGAAAGCAGAGGAACAGGTTGTCCCAGGGGAACGAGAAAGCATCGCCCATGCTCCTCAGTTGGGGGAACCTGCTGGCGAACCTCTGGCACTTGGAGTTTGTCGCCGTCGCGAAGAGATCGACCTGGGGTCTGCCCCATAGCCTGAAGAGTCGATCCACTTGATCCTGGCATAGCTCCCACTCGTGGCACGAGCGCAGCTCCCTGCTAGCAGTCGGCGATGGTGTTCTTTATCCCTGCCAGATGAAAGGGTACCAGAAACATCTCCTGGTCGACGGCCCAGTGCCACAGATCCTGGGCTATCTTGGACAGGACTGGGGATCTGGTTCCACCCCGCTTCCTGATGTAGAACATTGTGGTGGTATTGTCGGTGAAGATCCTCACCACCTTGCCTTTGAGGGACTGAAGGAAAGACCCAAGGGCCCAAAACACTGCGCAGAGCTCCACAATGTTGATATGAAGCTGTTTTTCCCCCGGGAGCCAAAGGCCTATCGCGTGGAGATCTTCATGTATGCGCTCCCCACCCTTCCAGGGAGGCATCCGTCGTCAGCGTTACCTGGTGAGCTGGGGTCCGAAAGTCTGCGCCCGCGGTCAGATGAGTGCGGGTGCCCCACCACCGAATCGCTCGTCGGAAGATCTCGTTGAGCGGCATCCTGTGCGCGAAGCTGCCCCTCGCCTGGGTCCAGCGTGCGTCGAGGAACTCTTGCAGTGGACGCATTCGAAGTCTGCACAGGCGTACCAGATAGATGCAGGAGGACATCATCCCGAGAAGGGATTTGATGGATCTTACCCTGGCTACGTCCGTGGCTAGCAGGCGTTGCACCTTGCCCAGGATGGCTATCGTCCTTTCGTCGGATGGCGAGGCCAGCCGTGCCACTGTGTCGAGCTTGGCTCCCAGAAACAGGGCGACCTGCGAAGGGACCAGGTGGGATTTTGGGAAGTCGATGGAGAACCCCAGGTCCGTGAGTAGCTGGACAGACTTCGCTGTGTGTTCTACGGCAAGCTCCCTTGTCCTTGCTCGGATGAGCCAGTCGTCCAGGTAGGGATAGACGTGGATCCCTTGCAGGCGTAGCCACACCGCCACCGGTGCTAGGCACTTGGTGAGTACCCTGGGTGCCGACTTTAACCCGAACGGGAGGGCCTTGAACTGGTAGTGCCGTCCTTGGACCACAATTCTGAGGAACATCCGGTGTCCTTATAGAATGGGGATGTTGAAGTAGGCATCCTCCAAGTCCAACGACGACAGGAAATCGTCGTCCTCCAGCTGTCCCAGCACGTGCTGGAGGGCGACCATCCGGAACTTCTGAGCCTTGATGTACTACTTGTTTTCCTTCCTGGCCACGGGTGTCACGCGAGGGCACTTCTTTAGAAACTCTAGGGCGTGCCCCTGTGTTAGGCAGAAACCTGTGCAGTTCCCTTGGGGAACACTGCAAAAGATTTAAGACTACAGGTATAGCAGTAAACCCACTTGGTAGCAGTCTGCACCACCCAGATTTACCTGGTAGCTGTGGCTGAGCAGTCAGACTTCCCTCAAGAAGAGTTAGGCAGTATGCAAAGTATACACAATATGCACTCAGACACAATAGCACAAGCAAACACTGACCAGAGCTTGGTTTCAAAAGTATATAGTTATTTATTTTCAAGACCACATAAGTTGAAGACACTCTAGCAAAGTATGGTAAAAACACTTCAAACACAGTTATAATGAAAGCAGTTTCAACCCTTACTCCTATCTAGACAACTCTAGGTTAACACCACATAATTAAAACAGAGGTGAGCGCTTAACGTTAGATGACACTCTAGTAGGTTCAAGGAAGGGATAAAAAGAAACAGAAATGGGTTAAACACACCACTCTAAGGTCCAGAACACTTGCAATAGACTCAAAGAAGCACAAAGTCACAGGTGAGCAAAAGTCACTAGGCAGGGCCCACTCTTAGAGTAGCCGGAGCGAAAATGTGCCCAAGATCACACTGTTATTAGGGATTCAAAGTCTTGCAAAGAGTTAGAAAGAGTTTAGAGTGGCTAAGAAAGTTTAGCCAGGGTGTCCCAGGCACTCCCAGGGTCGAAAGCCGGTGGCTAAATCTACCCCGTACAGTCGGTAGCAAGGGAAGCCAGGCGGAACACGGTACCTTAAGCGGAAAGGATCCTCCAGCGGTGGCAATTGTTCCAGGCAGTGGCAGCAAGGCTCGACGTCGGTCAGGGGAGAAGAAGTTCTCGCTGAAGAGCAGAAGAAGAAGGTCGTTGCACTGCCCGGGAAGAAACCAGCCGCGGAGTCCTCCGGTTAAAGGGTTGTACCGACTTTCGTGGTTGAGGTAAAAGTGGTGGGGTTCCGGTTGCCGGGGTGCTTGGCACTGGCAAGGCGGCCACGAGATACCTCGAGAAGCGAAAAGAAGGCGAAAACTGGTTGTCCCCACCAGTCAAGGGAAGGAGCCACTCCGTTAAGGGTTCTCCTCGGTCGTCGGGAAAAGTGGTGAGACGGTTCAGCAGGGCTCCACCGGGTGGTGTCGTCGAAGCAGGTCGGCTCAGCTCTTCCCTCGTCGGATTCTTGGTCCTGTGGCGACTTCTGAAGTTCCAGTCCCCAAAGCCCTGCTTTTATGCAGCAAACCCCCATTCACCCAGCCTTATTGTCACTCAAACATGCTAAGTGGTGAGCCGGCCGGCTCACCGCTTGGGCCAATCAGGACGGAGTGCGACTTGAGTTACCAAGGTAACTCAGTCCAGGGTGCCTAAATCCCCCTCCACCCCTCCTAAGTACCCCAGACAGAGTGGCACCACTTTGGAGGGCTTCTGTGGAGAAGCCCGCCAAAAGTGGAACAAAGGGCTCCACTTTGGGTCAGAGTTACAGAGGCGAACACCAACGCCATTTTAGAATCAAGTTTTGGCAAAAAATCCCAACCGGAGTTATAATAATAAATATATAAACCGGCGGTATGTTTAAGGCTACCGTAAATAAATAATTAAATGTGTTAGCCTAAAACAATGGGAAATCCCATAGGAAAAATATTCGCGGTCGAATATAAAACGTAGTTTCCACTGCCACCAGCCAAAACTCGATCAGGGGGGACGGAGACGTGCCCCCTCGACTAACAGACCCTGGGGCAATCGAATTGCCCCAGCCAGTACGTCCACAATATGATGGTTTGTACTGGTTCTGTTCAGGATTCAAGACTAGCAAAGTCTTTGGTGACTTTACATGCCCTGGGAGACAGTAGTCAGTCCCAGGTTATGGAGTCTATGTTGGGGAGTCCCTAGGACACCCCTGGGTCACGGCACAGAGGGTGCTGTGTAACCAACATCACAAAAATACATGAGGCCCTATGGAGTAAAAGACCCCATAGCCCATTCAACACAAGGTTTAACCAAGAAAACACACTTCAACAGGTCCAAGAGTGAGGGTAAAAGAGTCTCACTCTTGGCAGGAGAAAAAAAGAAACCCCAGAAATCCAGCAAAGCTGCTGGGGGACTCACTAGGTAGGGAAATTCAGCCTAAACAGAGAATTCTCCCTAACACCCTGGGCCAGGGTTTCCAGCACCCAACGGTCGGTGGAGATGGACTCCCACACGCTGACGAACTTCACCAGCCGGCCTCCCACCGGGGTGCTTCGGTGGGGGCCCCGACGCCACGGTCGGTTCAGTCCTGTTTCGAGGCCGTCTTGACCTCCCTGCCGACGACGGCGGGAACCTCCAGACTTGCCCCGTCCTCTATAGGCCTCTTGCGACGAGGAACGGGCCGCATGACGGTAGGGAGAGGAGCCGCTGACGGAACCTTTGGAGGCCGCTTGCTTGCCTCCGGTGTTCCGAAAGGACGGCTGTCGTTGCTGGAGAACTCCTAAGGCCCGGGCTGTCTCTGTCCGTTTTGATGGCTTGCAGGGACTCATCGACTGCCTTCCCAAACAGGTTGTTCCCGTCGAAGGGCATGTCCAACACTTTGGCTTGTATGTCCTGGCGGAAATCCATCGCCTTAAGCCATCCGCGCCGTCTGAGGCAAACACCATTGCCCAACTGGCAGAAACCGGTGTCAGCGATGTCTGTCGCCACCGTTATGGCGTGGTGCGACGCCACCTCGCCTTCTTGCAAGATTTCCAGGGCCTCTGCCCTCTTGTCGTCCGGCAGGAAGTCCAACAAGGGAGCGATTTTATACCAAAGTTCCCTGTCATAACAGGCAACGATAGCCAGGGCGTTGGCCGCCTTAATCGTCGTCGCCGCCAACGTGATGACTTGTCGTCCCATCATGTCGAGCTTCTTTCCCTCGCCGTCCAGCGGTGAAGTCGATGCCGATGCCCCCCCCCTCCCTGCCTTCTTCCTGGCTGCCGCCGAGACGACTGAATCCGGGGTCGGCTGTGCTCTAAGGCATATAGGGGCCGCGTCGGGGACCCGGTACTTGTTTTCATATCGGTCCCTTTTAGCCGGCAACGTGGCCGGGTTCTTGAGGAGGGAGAGCCCCTCGTCCCAGATGTCATCCAGTAGAGGTACCGCGAGGACCGTCTTCCTCTTGGTCTCTTGATGTTGATAGAGGAACCCTTCCTTCTTTTCTTCGGGGCAGAGCTGGAAAAGCTTGGATGCGCTGGAGATCATCGCATGGAAGGATCCAATCTCATCGGGTGGGGAAGCCCGGGGGGGGAGGGGGACGACGGGAGGTCCACCCCGCCGTCGCCAACCTCGTCGTCCGTGCCCGTTGTGGCCGTGTCCGTGGCAGTGTCATCCCCGCGGACCGTGGACGGGGAGGAGGGTTGAGCAGGCCTCGAGGGCTGGAAGGGTGTAGGAGGAGGTGTTCTTCTCCTCTTGGGTGGTGGACTTCCCAACGGGCCTGCCCCTAGCTCCTCCGTCGGGCCTGGCTCCGGCTCCTCCGTCGGGGGTAAAGGCAATCTAGTCCTTATTTCAGAGCATAAGGATTGAATTGCCATCAAAATGGCCGCCGAGTTGTTCTGCGGCACTGGCTGCGACGGTTGGTCTGGGGCCCCGTCTGCGCCGCCGTCACTTCCGTCGTCCCCCTCGTCGCCCTCGTTGGGATGCCTCTCGACGGGCTGGTCCTCCTCCATGCCCACGTCGTGGCTCTCAGGGACTTTGCCAAGTTCCTCCTCGGAGGTTGTGTCTGAATCTACGACGGCCACTGCCCCCCCTTTATCCGCCGGGGGCTTCGTGGGGGTTCTTTCGATGGGCTTGAAAGATGCCTCCCTCCGAGGTGGCAGGGAGACTCTGGGCCCCGAGGCCGCTACCACAGGTGTAACCTCCGCAGGCTGCGCCAGGGTTGCCGCAACATCCTCGAGAGAGGCCTTGGCTGGGTGAATCAAGGCCTTAGTCACCGACTGCGTGCTTGTGGCCTTCACCTTGGGGGGGGCTCCCCATCAGCCGAAATCTTCGAGATCGACCGGGACCTCTCCAGAAGCTTGGCCGGGTTCTCGGATTTCCTCTTACCCGAGCCAGAGCGTTGGCTCGTGGTCGATGGCGCCGGGGAGGAAGCGCCCTGCCTGGAGCCCGACCGGTGCTTAGCCTTCTGTTGAGCCCCCGTCGCCGGGGCGCCCTTACAGGACTAAGATGACCGCTCGGATTTCTTCTTTTTCTTCTCACCTGAGGGGCTCTTTCCCTCCAGCCAGTTGGCGAGACGAAGATGGCGGTCCCTCATGGTCCGCTCCGACATGTTCCCGCAAAACGCACAGTCATCCTCCACGTGCGTTTTTTCCTTGTGAAGACAGTAGAGTCATAAGGAATGCTCGTCTTCCTTGAACACGTTCTGCAGCTGGCATCCAGGGCAGGCCCTGAACAGCTTCCCTGTGTCGAGCTCCCGTTCTCCTGGGCATGTCCGGGGTAGGCCTCAAACTTCTGGAATCCTCCAAAAGCATCTTTCGACGAAATCTTCACCCTTGAGGGGCGTAGAAACTTCCGAAACGGGTCCCCGTTGATCGGATGTAAAGACGGTGGAGCTTGAGGCTCAATTTAACCTAAAATTACAATTTCTCTTTAAAAAAGCGTGAAAACGCAGCAAAAGCTCGAGAGCTATAGCACGAGGACTCCCAACACTTGAACGTGCGGTAAAAAACTGAGGATGGCTGCCGGAGGCGTGGCTTAGGGAGAGGGCAGTCAGTGGCTGTGGGCAGTATGACCCATAGATCAGTGATTGGTTACTACTAGGAAAGACAAATCAGAAACAAAACTGATACTGATTTTTTTCTGTACCGAGGATTCCCAGCCTGAAGACGGGGAATATTTATGAGCATGTGAATCCATGCCAGACCCCATTCTGGAGAATACTGATTAACACATACGGTCCTAATATAGATGATCCGCTATTTTACTGCACAATCCTTGATATGCTGTCCCCATCGGGAGAGGCGCAAATAATATGGGGTTGGGATTTTAATACGATACTTGATCACTCCCTGGATCGCTCATCTACCTCCCCCAGGGCCCCGTCCAAAGCGCCACTTACTGTTAGACAGATGATGGAACAGACCGATATAATTGACGCATGGCGCACGTTACATCCACATGAGAGGAAATTCACTTTCTACTCATCTGTTCATGACTCCCACTCCCGTATAGATTATTGGTTCATTAGTTCAACCCTCTCTGGGGCGATCACTGACTGTGCAATACACCCTTGCACCCTCTCGGACCACTCGCCGATAACACTAGACATCATCTTAGATGACTCCCCACCTCCGGCTAAAAGGTGGAGAATGCCCTCTGCGATCCTTATAGACCCGAATATCTGTGAGACACTACTTATTGAAATTGAGGAATTCCTGGAGTTGAACAAGGTTTCGGTGAGCACCTATGCTACCCTATGGGAGGCATTCAAAGTTTGGATTCGGGGTACTATACTGGGTAAGTCTACGGGTATGCTGAAAGCAGTGAGAAGGGAAATGGGTGTGGCCGAAGCCACAATAGACTCATTACAGACGGAATATAGCACCACAATGAACAAGGCAACCCTATCTAAGATTCACGCTTCCCTTAAGGAATTCAATGAGCTAGCCAACAGGGAAGTCTTATACATGGCTGCCCCGGCTAAGGCCTGCAGGTACGGGGAGAGTAATAGAGCGGGGAGGTTTCTGGCTAACATGCTTAGAACAGACAGGCACATTAACCCAATCGCTAGTATTCAGAACCCTGCTGGGGTCACGGTCAATAAAGAAAGGGACTTCAACTCTTAATTTTGCTGATTTTTACTCTGCTCTGTACACTCTGGTCATGATGTCAAAACCAGGGAAGACACGTTCAGGTACCTAGCCACCCTCGATCTCCCAACACTTACCCAAACAACACGAAACATTTTGGATCAACCCGTTACTATCGAGGAACTCACTGCTGCCATTAAATCTCTATCCGGTGGCCGCTCCCCCGGCTCAGACGGCCTGACCGCCAAACTGTACAAAGAATTTCAGGGTGAGCTGGCCCTACTATTTTTGAAAGTATGGGAAGAGGCTATGAATCATGGTATCCTTCCAGACTCGATGCGTGAAGCAGTCATTACGGTCCTCGTGAAGCCACGCAGACCAGCACAGGATATGGCCTCTTACAGGCCCCTTTCCCTAATCAACACTGACGCGAAAATCTTCGCCAAAGTGCTGACCACCAGACTCCTGCCGTACATGCCAATCCTGGTCCACCCTGACCAAGCTGGCTTTATACCAACCAGATCTACAGCTTTAAACCCGAGATGATTATTTAATGTTCTGGCGCAAATAGATCCGGAGGTAAAAGAGGCTGTAGTGGCCCTAGATGCCGAAAAGGCCTTTGATTCCGTCTCCTGGACATACCTTTTCCTGGTACTCGAGAGGTTTTGATTTGGGCCATTTATTATTAAATGCGTCCGGCTGCTATATACCCAACCATCTGCAAAGGTCCTAACTAATAACACCTTGTCCTCTTCTTTCCAATTACACAGAGGGACCAGACAGGGCTGTCCTTTCTCGCCCATTCTCTTTGCACTCACTATTGAACCGATGGCAGAATACATACGTCAGCACCACTCGCACAGAGGTCTCAGGATGACTGGCCCTCCCCAAATGATATCACTGTTCACGGATGATACATTGTTATATGTCCGGGACCCACATGAGAATCTGCAACACATTGTGTCTGATATACACGAGTTCTCGGAATATTCAAGATATAAAATCAATGTCCCAAAATCTGAAATATTTCCATTGACCCCTAATACAGGTGACCTATCTCATATTACGGGGTTTAAGCCTGCCCCCACGCAGGTAAGATACCTGGGAATCATGGTGGCCAGAGATAGACAGCTGCTGTACTTGCATAATCATGGCGACATACTTCTCACCCTTACGACCAAGCTCCAACTATGGGCTAATCTCCCTCTGTCCTTATATGGCCGAGTGGCCCTACTTAAGAATTGTAGTTCTACCCAAACTCTTATATTTCTTCAACAACATCCCGATTTGACCTGGTAAACCCTTTTTTGCGAAATTTAAATCATTGGCGTCTTCCTTTATTTGGAACGGGAAAACTGCTAGGCTGGGCCGGGACAAGATGGTGGAGCCATACTCACAGGGTAGGATTGCGGCACCTGATTGTGAATCATATTGTATAGCAGCACAGGCACAATTTGTGAAACATTGGTTTGACCCCGAAGACACAGACCCACACATTCTTCTTGAAAAGCATGCAGTCCGCCCTAACGATATACAATCAGTCCTCCTGAACCCCACTTATGGCAACATCTGCCCATTCGACCCGGTATACACCACCGCACAAGCTTGGTCCAGGGTCTACAGGAGAATTGGACTGGAGATCCCCTATGACCCAGATGAACAAGTTACTTACCAACTGTAACGTTCTTTCGAATGGATGTTATCTCCAGCTTCGCTGCTTCGGGAAAAAAAAATTCTCGACAGAGGGCGCTGTGCCTCGATGGTCTCCGTACCGTGTCGACGTCACTGATGGTATAAGTAGCTCGAGCCACGCCCGTTGCTCCAGTTCTGTTTTTTCAATGAACACATATAGGAGGAACACCCAGACGGGCCTCATGACTGATGCACACTTCGTGAGAGGAAAGTGTAAGAAAACGTAAACTGTACTGCGGGGTAGGATGGGAGGGTCGATGAGGAATACGTGGGAGGAACATCCAGTCGAAAGAGCGTTACAGTTGGTAAGTAACTTGTTCTTCGAATGGCTTGTGTCCTCCCACGTATTCCTCATCTTATGATAGACTCCCATAGCAGTAATAATTTTGGAGGTGGGAGTATTAGTTTTCAGTTTTCATGGACAGAATGCAGAACTGCCTTGGCAAATAAACCCTCATTAGAGGAGGCAGTATCCAAACAATGTTTTACAAAAGTGTGTATTGTTTTCCAAGTAGCAGCTGAACAAATATCTGCTGCCGGGTCTCCCCTCTTTAGAACCGCAGAAGTAGCCATACCCCTTGTAGAATGGGCACGAAGCCCATCTGGTGGGTCTTTTTCTGCTAACCTGTAGCATTCAGTTATGGCTAAGATGATCCAGCGGGATATGGTCTGTTTTGTTACAGATAATCCTAGTTTATGATCAGTATAACCCACAAATAGTTGGTCATCTTGCCTCAATTTAGCCATTCTTGAGATATGGCAAGTAAGAGCCCTCTTGGGATCTAGTCTGTGCAATCTCTCCTCTTCCTTTCCCAAATGAGGAGGAGGATAAAAAGTTGGTAATATTATCTTTTGCGACAAATGGAAGTCTGAAACTACCTTTGGTAAAAAGGAAGGTTTAACTTTATCCTTATAAAAAGTAGTAAATGGCAGTTAGCATGAGAGAGCCTGAAGTTCGCTAACCCTGCGGGCTGATGACAAGGCCACAAGAAGTACAGTTTTTAATGTTAAGAGCCTCAATGGGCAGGAGTGCATAGGCTCAAAAGGTATACAAGTCAATAATTTTAGTACTAGATTTAAGTCCCAAGTTGGGACATGAAAGGGTACTGGGGGGTATACATTAGTAAGCCCCTTTAAGAATTGAATGATCAATGGAATTTTGAAATATGAAACCTCTTCTGAGGTGCGCTTGAAAATAGACAGCGCAGCAAGGTATCCTTTAATTGTCCCTATCTGGAGCCCCAGATTGGCTAGATGCAGTAGGAAAGAAAGCACCATTGGGGTGCCACACTGAAAAGGGTCCACATCCTTATCTTTGCACCAGTTACTGAACTTGTTCCAGCGACATCGGTATAAAGATTTTGTTGCTGGCCTTCTGGCCGAAAGCAAGATCTCCACTACGTCATCCGGAAGATCCCAATCCTTGTATCTCAACCTCTCAGAAACCATGAGTGAAGGTTGAGTGTCTTGACCTCTGGATGGAGAAACCCGACCTTCCTCTTGCCAAAGAAGATCCTCTCTTTGCGGAAGACGTATTGGAGGGCAGATGGACATGTCTAGAAGGTCCGGGTACCACATTCTCCTGGCCCAATCCGGGGCAATTAAGATCATGGTTTTCCTGAACTTTCTCAACCTCCTGATTACTTGAGGAATCACGGGGACTGGGGGAAACGCGTACAGCAGTGGAAACTTCCACTCCACTACCAATGCGTCTCCCAGAGCTCCTCTTTGAGGAAATTCCCTTGAGCAGTACTGATCACACTTCCGGTTGGTCGCGGTGGCGAACAGATCCACTTGAGGGGTTCCCCAAAGGGCAAAGATCTCTTGAAGGACTTCCTGAGCTAGCTCCCACTCGTGGGAGACTGTGCTCTGCCTGCTCAGAGCGACTGCCGCCGTGTTTTGCTCTCCGGCTAGGTGAATTGCCGATAGAGAGATTCCTTCTCGTATTGCTCAGAACCAGAGCTGCATTGCCTCTCTGCACAGTGGTAGTGACCCTACTCCTCCTCTCTTGTTGAGGTAGTACATGGCCACTGTGTTGTCCGTCATTATCAGGACATTCTTTCCCTGTACAGAGGGCAAAAAGGCCTTCAGCGCTAGTCCGATTGCCCTCAGCTCCAATAGGTTGATGTGTAGTTTGGACTCTGATGGAGACCAACGACCGCTGATTGTCAGATCGTTGGTGTGTGCTCGCCACCCCGCGAGTGAGGCGTCCGTCACTACTGTTATCTCCGGCCATGGTTGCCAAAAGGATTCTCCCTTGAGAATGTTGTCGTTGCAAGCCCACCATAGTAGATCCTGAGCAACTGCGCTCGGGACTTGCAGAAGATCCGACATATTCCCTGAGAACTGGGACCACTGAGTTCCGAGTGCCCATTGAAGGGATCTCATTCTCAACCTGGCCTCTGGTACTAGGAAAATGCAGGATGCCATGAGGCCGAGCAACCTGAGAAAATCGAAGGCCGTTAGATGTTGGGCATTCTGAAACTTCGTTACCATCTGCTGGATGTGGAGAGCTCTCACTTCGGGAGGCGAGGCTTTTCCCGATGAAGTGTCCAAGACTGCTCCGATAAACTGGAGTTTCTGGGTTGGTATCATGTGGGTCTTCTTGAAATTGAGGGAGAAGCCCAGTTTGTGGAGGAAGTGGCAGGTGATCGAAAGATGTTCCTGAGCTTGTTCTGGAGAACTTGCTCTGATCAACCAGTCGTCCAGGTAGGTATATATGTGAATACCTCCTCGCCTGAGACTTGCTGCCACAACTGCCAACAGTTTGGTGAAAACCCTCGGGCGGAGGTCAACCCGAATGGAAGAACTCGAAACTGATAATGAGAATTGCCAATCGCGAACCTCAGGTACTTTCTGTGCCCTGGATGGATTGGCACATGAAAGTAAGCATCCTGAAGGTCCAATGATACCAACCAGTCTTGGAGTTGTAGAGCCTGAAGGATCTGAGAAAGGGTCACCATCTTGAACTTGTCCTTCCTGAGGAACTTGTTCAAGTTTCTTAAATCCAAGATGGGTCTCAAACCTCTGTCCTTTTTTGGGATGAGAAAGTATGAGGAGTATCAACCCCTGTTCCTCTCCGCTACAGGTACCTGTTCTATGGCACCTTTCTCTAGCAGGGTTAAAATTTCCTGCAACAGGAGGGGGTCTGGAATTTTTACGGAGTTGGCTCCTGGTGGATGATTCTGAGGCCTTTTTCGAAAGGGGAGACAGTAACCTTGAGCTACTGTTTCCAGTGCCCAAACATCTGAGGTAATGCCTTGCCATTCCTTCAGATGTTGCGAGATCCTACCTCCCACTGATGTCTTGTGGAGCAAGGTCTCAGAGATTTGGAGGCGGCTGCAGGAGTGGCTGAGGGCAAAGATGCCGCTCCCGAGGCTGATTTTGCACCTCTGCCTCGTCCACCACGAGGGAAGTTTTTTCTGCCTCTTTGAGAAGCCTGTCCTCCTCCTCTACCAAATGAGGAGTAGTACCGAAAAGAACAACCTCTCCAGGAAGATGATCCTGAATAGGTTTTCTGAGGCTGGTGCATGAAGGCACTAAGAGATTTAGCTGCCGCCTTCGAGGTCTGGAGTTTTTCTAGGCTTTCGTCAGCCTTACTGCCAAATAGCCTCGAGCCAACAAAGGGCATGTTAAGGAGTCTGGATTGCACATCCTGTGCAAACCCAGACTTCCTCAACCACGCAAATCTGCGCAACACAGTGCTTGTAGCCATGGATCTGCTGATGCTATCAGCAGTATTCAGTCCAGACTGGAGACATTCCCCTATTGCCTCCTTTCCGTCTGAATATATTCAGGAAGCCTTCCCTTTCCTCGCCTTCGTGAATATGCTCAGCCGCCGCCGAAATACAGTCCCACAGGGTATGGGTAAACCTGGCCAGGGTACAGGTGACATTTGTCGATTTCAGGGCCATGCTACCTGAAGTGAAAACTTTACGGGCCCACGCATCAACTTTCTTGTCCTCTCTATCCGGAGGGATAGTGGGATATGCAGTTTGTTTTGCTGTGCATGCAGCCTGAATAACCAGACTTTCTAGAGTTGGATGTCTGTTTAAATATTCAGGATCCGTACCAGCTGGTCTGTATTTCTTTGGGAAATTACTATTTGTAGCAGCAATGCTATCAGGATTTTCCCAATTGTTTTCTACTGTTCTCTGAAGAGCCCTATGAAAGGGGAGAACTGGGTCTTTTTGAGGACCTTTGACAATTATATCTGTCATGTCGTCCTGTTCAAACACGGGTGAAGTGTTACCCCAACCCATGTATTCTACTACCCTGTTCATAAGACCTCTGTACCCTCAGTCTGCATGATCTGCAGGGGCAGGTTTGGCAAATTCTAACTCTGGGGAGGTGTCAATTCCACTAGCAGAGTGTAGAGTATCACTCAGGTCTCTCATTCTAGATTCCTGATCAATGAGTTCCTCAGGAAATTGTCTTGTGCCATATGAAACTCCAAAGGGAGTGACTTCGTCTTCCTCCGAGCCAGATTCCTCAAATTGAGGACATAGCTTTAAAAAAAAGTCTGTTCTAGGCAACATAGTAAATCTCCTTTCTTCCTCAACAATTTCCTTCGAGGGAATAGAAAAATCCTTCGAGGTTGTTGACGGGAACTTCGAAGACGACTTCGATACAGGTGTCGAAGACGCTCTTGGCTTCGATGCTGAAGCAGTCGACGCCGATGGCGTCGAAGCCTTCGATGACTTGAGCTTTTTATGAGGCACCGGAGATGTGCTCGACTCTCGAGGAGTCTTCGACGACTTGGCGTCGACTCGAGTATCTTCGATACTACTGGCTTTTACCAAGGTAGTTCTCGACTTCTCTTTGTCGTCCAATGGAGCGACCTTAGAGGAATGGCTCGTCCGAGGTTCTTTCGAGGGGGTCGGGGCCGCATTCTCGAAAACCTCCATCTTTTTACAGAATTCCTCACATTTTCTGGGGTAATCCGATTTTGTCGGACATCGAATTTCTTCGGTCGACTCAGAAGATGACGATGAGGGAGATCTATGTCTCCTCTTCAGTTTTTTTGACGAGGAAGAAGTGTCTCGATCTACTCCTAGATCGAGATCTCTTGGAGTGTCTATGTCGATCCGATTCTTTCGAATCGGTCGCTTTCTTATGCTTTTTGGACACAGCCTTCTTAGAGGCTTTCCTCCCCACCGACAGTTTACCTCTCCTTTCACGAAGGGCCTTCTCGGTCATGGACTGACAGGAACCACAGTCGTCGGTTCGGTGACTAGAACCGAGACACCCGAGACAAACTCGGTGAGGATCAGTGATCGACATTTTCGATCCACAATCGATACACTTCTTGAACCCAGTCTTGGGTGTCGAAGGAGTTGAAGAAGATGACATTTTCACGAAGAAAATCTCGGAGCGCGCCGTTCACGATAGCAAAGCGATCGGAAAAACGGAACTGGAGCTACGGGCGCGGCTCAAGCTACTTATACCATCAGTGACTTCGACACTGTACGGAGACCGTCGAGGGACAATCGACGCCACGACCTCGAGCACAGCGCCCTCTGCCGAGAATTTTTTTTTCCGAAGCATCGAAGCTGGAGAGAACGAATTATCATAAGATGAGGAATACGTGGGAGGACACAATCCATTCGAAATACCCCTGTGGAACTGCTCTAGTGTTTCCCCGACCTTTGACAAGGCCCTTCAGCAAACCTGGGACATAAACTTTTCAGGATGCGAGACATGTTCCCCGATGGCGTGTTTTGTGAACTCACAGATTTCCTGGGTGCAGTCGGGGGTGGCCAACTTAAGCGCCTTCAATACTATCGGAGGAGAACAACTTTTGCTGCTAAATGGCCTTCCTTCCCGGCAGAACCCCAGACACACAAATGCATTAGAGCTGTGGTGACGACGGATGGTCATAATAAGGGAGTCTCGTCGCTATACACCTTGTTGCAAACGCATTCCCCCTCACGAAACACTATTAGAGAAACCTGGGAACGGGATGTGGGTACCCAGATTGATGACGTGAAATGAGCCCGATATTGTCAACTCACCAAATAGGTCTCTATGAACTCAGGACTCCGACTGATTCAATTTAAAATCCTGAATCAGTTACATTACTCCCTGGCTAGGCTGGCTAAGTTTGTAGAGGGTTGCACAGGGACATGTTCGAAATGTGGCGCCCCCGATGCTGGAGCGTACCATATGTATTGGTCGTGCCCTGTTATTGCAGACTTTTGGCGAGAAGTGGCTGAGCTCCTTGAGGAGATAACGGCGATCCCAGCCGCTCTATCCCCCCTGAAATACCTTTTGGTGACATTGGAAAGGTGAAGGAAACCACAAGAAGGTTTTTTTAATATCTCATGTGTTATTGCCAAACGCTGCATCCTTAAATGTTGGAAATCCGCTGCAGGGCCTACCCGATCCAACTTCCTGAAAGACTTATGTATGGTGAATGACGATGAGGAACTTTTTGTCTCATCAGTCCCAACGCCCTATCGTCCCAAAGATATATGGTCGCTGTTACGTCTGAACCTGTGTGATCTGATGCTGATGTAACACCTACTCAGTCACCTTAGGTGACGATGCCTGCCTCATTGCCATAGCTATATGTCATTGTCGATATTATGCTCATGCTATGTCGCACTGCTTATGAGAATTATCTTGCTGTGAACCGTTCCCTTAATAAACAAAGTTTTTTTAAAAAAAACATGTCGAATGGTCTCAGGTTGATCTGCTAATTCACAGAATCTGCAAAAGTTGTTTTCAGCAGAAATCAACTTCCGTCTTACATCTAATTGTTTAGATAGCTACAAATTAAATCTGAATCGCATGACTTGTTCATGAGGAAAATCCAATGGAAGCAAGTAATCCACAGAAGCAGAGGTGATGGCAGAGGAAGTGCAGGTACTTCACATATCTCTCACTCCTTCGAATGAAGTGGCAGACAAGAGCAAGGTCTGCCTTTGATCTTCTGCAGTCGTTGCTGCCACACATATACCGGACCGAACTCTGGATGAAAAGCATGGTATGCCTCTGCTCAATGATGAGCTGCAATGCATTGTTAATTTACCCTCTGTTGGCACAAGTGTTGGCAAAGAAAAACCTAAAAATACTGGTGCAGGCAGAGAGCAACAATATTAGTAGGGCAGAAATAATAAACTGAGAACAGGTAACAGTGTCTAGAGTAAGCAACTATCTGGGTCACAAACCTAGGATACTAAAATGGGTGACTAGATTCATTTTATAAGCTCTATGTCGTGTTTCCCCTCCAAGAATGATGGTCTTTCAGTTTATACTTTCTGCTTCTCTATTTGGAATAAGACGAACAGCTCACTTTTATATACAACTTTCGAAAATGTTCTCAAGGATACAATTAGGTGTTATTCTTGCAGCAGACCGGTCTGAGGCCAAGCTTGGTATTGCCATCTTTAGTTTACAGACTATCATGGTTAAGAGCCCATGTGGGCCAAAATAACAGAAAGCCACTTACCGGACTGCAGTCACAGTTTTGATTGTGACCATGGAGTACTAGGGTAGATGCAGAATGCTTCCTCCAGATCAGTTTATCAAACAGATTATTCAGGCCTGGAATCAACTTGAACTCTGCTATCATTTTATGAACCTTAAAGACAAATTACAAAAAAAAAAAACAATAATTAAAGTCAAAGCTAAAATGAGTTTCATGTACATGTTACAAGCTTTCTGACCCAGTAAAAATGTAATGAAGTAGGTCACACAAGTGACAAGACAAGGGTCCCAAAGTAGCTCAAGCCATATATTAAAATAAGCATTAACAGTACAGAGGACAATGCAAATACTGGTAATTAATTGCTTTCTCAAGATATATATTCTTGTATTGAGATTTTAAATATTGTTCAAAAGTAGCCCCAATCCGTTCTCCTGCTTGGGACCTTTCTTGTTATGCAAATATTAATGTGAAAAAACAGACGTTTGCAAAAAAGATAAGAGTTAAAGATTTTACTTTGACAATTGAACATTCTTACAAACAAGGATTTTGCTTGTAAAATAATGCATTGTCCCCATTACATGGAGGCCATTTACTAGCAAGTATATTCTATGATTGAATTGCAGCACAGGGTTGCCTTTGCTGCAGGTGCGAGGACCAACCAAGTCGTACAGTGGAAATGTGGACGACTGAATACAGACTGCACAGGATGTTGTGCTGGTATTTCGACACATTTTCAATACCGAAAGAAGACAGTTCTGTGCTACTTTTCAAACTTTAGGGAAAAAGAAAGATCAGACTTTTGTGCTACAAATACAAATGCATGAAAATAAGTACACGAGAGAGTGAAAATAAAAGAAAAACTATTGGCTTAGGGTGCGACAAAGGGAGGCCTGCAGGACCGAGGGATTGGGATCACAATCCACAAACAAAAGAGTCAGGCTAGGACGGTAACAATTTATTCTTTGTTAAATTACCTTGTAACCCCTGCCGCTAAAAAACTTGACACTACGGCCAACTACGCTTGTTAACCTGACTTACACACCGGAAGGCTGATCTACATCACATTTGGGTCCCAGCCACACCTTTGCCTCCTCTAGCCTGTCCCACGCATCCGACTGCCTAAGTGTTTTGCCATAACGCTCTATAAGTACTGCGTATGCTATTGTTTCTGATATTGCGTATGTTATTGCTTGATTGCCTTGTACTGCCATTAGCTACCAACATCACGATTCGTCACCTATACTTTTACCAAACAGCAAACATAGCAGTAGCCAGCAACCTACTTCCCTACTAACGCTATGCGTAATCTGCCACTGCATCGCTTTATAGCCTATGGGTACTCCATCTCTGCTATAGTATTCTGGTCCTGTTCTTCGATGTGCACTGTGTCCTGTTACATATTGCATCTATTGCTTACCTAGCCATTTGTATCACCCTGTAATGCCTCCTATGTGTGCCATAGCACCTGCATTTGACTATTGAACCATATAACGTCCCATGCCTCTGATATATATGAACAATGATTTCATCGAGCCTAACATACCTGAAGTACCTAAAACCCGGATGCTCCCTCTGTGCCATATTAGGTTGATCTTGCTCGTTGCCGTGCATATCGCATCTACTGATTACCTAATTACATGCGCTGTTACACATTGCATTCTATGTGTGCCCATTACGTGTTACTCGACCAATGACACTTAGAAAAACCTACTTGCCGTACTGCTAATTGTGGTGCATTTTGCCTTGTGCTTCACCTTGCATTGTATACTAATTAGGTGCATCTCGCCCATTATGTTCCTTACGCCTCACAGCTACTAGAATTGTGAATGGTGCTGCGTTCCGCCCTGTATGTCAATAGTGTGCATTTCACCCTGTATTTTCCGTATTGCTCATGGCTCTGCCAACTCATGAGTCCACTACTGTAAAACGTACCTACTGTAGCCCTACGTCCGCACTACAAATTGTTCTGTATTCTGCTTTGTTTTCCCTTGCTGCTAACGCCCCCCACCTCGCTCTGATCCACGTGGCGTGCACATTGGCAAACTATAACAGGGTGAACTAGCCTGCCCCATGCTAATGCTCCTATGCGGACCGCAAAGCCAATGCTAACTCACAAAGTGTATTTGTCCAATGCTTTATCCACCCGGACACTAGCCATGCTGCCACTACAATTAGTGCTCTTATTCCTAGTTTACGGCTCTACCCACCTTCACATGTCCAAAACAGTATCATTGATAGGCTCCCCCAACCCAAAACACATGGACACCCGTCCGGGTCATAGCGTCACCATCACATGTCTCACCATGACAACTACTCTTCCATGCTCTGATTACATCCCACCCTCAAAATGTTCACAACCATGCCTCGACTCCAGTATGCTCGCACGCCACAGTAACTAAACCACATGCTACACTACCATCAGACGATACTACGACCCAGCCACTCCAGTTACCTGGATTTATCCCTTCACCAGGCATCACCACCACTTGTCCGTTAGCATTGAGAAACTACAGACTTGGCTCCAGATCATCATGCCAACACCTTACACAGTCTAACAATGTTTTAGTTACCACCTCTACTGACAATACCATTATGCCACCCATCAGACTGGTTAAGAAACCAAAGTCGCAGGCGCACACACTCAGCAGCTCAGCCACCACCATCAAAGCAGGACTCATTAATGCCAGATCTCTCCAAGCACATGCTCTGGATATAGCTGACACCATAACACTTCACAACGTTTGCCTCATTGCCATTACAGAAACATGGTTAAATACAGCATCAGTCACCGCTCTATCCCTGGTCATTACAGATAACTACTCCATTCTGCCCTCAGACATGGATGGGAATACATACAAGGAAGGAGGAATCTCAATCATTTACAACAGCGCTAGATCTAAGAATGACCAACAAGCAACACTTACCGACTGCTGAACTACTATCCATCAAACTATCCACATCCACTATCACTATGCATTTGATTTAATGGACCCCAGGCCCAACCACTACCTTTGAAAATGACATATCACATTTATTGTCTACCAACACCAAAAGTAATTCCCAAGTCATTATTTTAGGAGACTAACTTAGGCCTCCATGATCTGAAAGATTCAAAAGCTTCTGCCATTAAGGACACCATCTCCGAGCTAGGGTTCTTACATCGCATAAACAACCCTACCCATAGCAAAGAAAGAACGCTATATTGGCTAGCAGACCTGAACTGCAACATTAACATACTTGCCAATAACCCCTGCACGTGGACTGATCATTTAATCAAATTCACCATCAACAAGGAAGCACCTTCTAGCCCACCAACTCAAGCTCCTGCTATGATGACGAAAAGTCAACGGAATCTCACATTAAAGAACTTCCTACTTCTACAAAAACCAATTACTCATTCAAGCATACTGCACGCGGACCGAATAGTCCTAGTGAACATATAAAATGATAACATCCTCAAAGCCGTCAACACCATAGCACCCTTGAAACTTCAGAAATCAAAACCTCGCGCTCACATCAATAAGTGGTACACCCCTCAACTCAAGATCCTAAGGAAAGTGAAAAGATGGTCAGAATCCACTTGGAAAAACTCCCCCTCGGAGTCCAAGAAGGACAACTTAACAGCCGCCACATTCAACTATAAAACAGCCATCGTCCAGGCTAAAAAAGAATTTCAATGATCGCATAGCCAAAGCCAAGTCCAGTACAAAGGAATTATTTAACATTCTGAAAGAACTTGAATTTCCTGCCCCCGCACCCGATACTTGTACTAAAGACAACCTATGGTGTACTAACATACAGAATGCGCTCCAAGATAAAATTAGCCTACTCCTAACAAAATATAATTTTTAAAAAACGTATTGATACTGCCATCCCACAAGACATGCCCCCTCCTCCACCAAATTGAATATACCTCAATTTAACTTCAAGCATCTCACTAGTAAAGAAGTGGAAACAATTATATTAGCACACAAACCATCTAACTGCCAGGCCGACACCTGTCCTGCCTAGCTTATCCAGGAGGCAGCCAACGTACTTGCCCCCTTCATTACATCTATTAATACCTCATTTAACTCAAATACTGTGCCCAATAATCTGAAAGATGCCTGGGTACTCCCACAATTAAAAATAAAACATCCCTAGACCTTAACAACCCATCAAACTATAGACCCATTACAACGGTCCCTTTTATGCAAAAACTTCTGGACCATGCAGCCTACCTCCAGATACAGCAGCATCTGAAAACAATCTGCTAGTACTAAGACAATCAGGATTTAGCACCAGACATGGGACAGACACACTGCTGATTGACCTGAAGACACAAATTCAGAGGTAAATCTGCCTTACTCTTACTACTTGACCTATCTGCGGCATTTGACTTGTTGAACCATAAAATCACATGTAAACACTTCTCTACGGCACACTTCTGGGACCAAGCCAACGCTTGGATTGAATCATTCCTTAGCAACAGGTCCATGAGGTTCTTCGCACTCTCTGCATCTACCCCAACATCGCCAGCAACTTGTGGGGTTCCACAAGGATCCTGCGTTTCCCCAACTCTCTACAATGTGTTCGCTAAGCCTCTTTTCGATATACTTGATTATCTGGGTATCACGTACACCAATTAGGCGGATGATACCCAGATACTCATACCTATCACTGGTGACCACACCGTAGACAGTAAGATACTCAACGATATTTACAGCACCGTACAAATATGGATGGCAAAGCACAGTCTTTGTCAAAACGAAGAAAAGACCGAACTGCTCCTTCTTGGATCTCCAACCAAACTGAAAAAAGTAGGGGCCATATTCATCTCTCAACATAGACGGCAATAATATTAAAGTTGCCAATGATTTAAAAACCCTTGGAATCTATATCGACTCAGCCCTCTCACTTACGAGACAAACTAATGCCTTAGCATCCTCCACTGCATACACATGCAAGCTCATCACGGCCCGCCGTCCCTACCTGACAACTAATTGTATTTCAGTAGCGAGAGCATTAGTCTTATCAAAACTTGATTATTGCAATGCGCTCTACTTGGGCACCTCTCAACAAAACATCAATAAAATGCAAGTTATGCAAAATAACGTCAGATCGGTATGCAACATTCCCAGGAAACATCACAACAACTAGACAGACCATAAAGTGGCTTAATATTAAGCAAAGGATACATTGGAAGTCACTCTCCCTCACTAGTGTCTCTACAACCAGCCGCCCACTTACCTATCCGACACCTTTTCACGCAACACATCGACGCGACCTACCAGAACTGCACAAGCGCACTGCGTCTCCATCTCACGATCTAACCAACAAAGTGCAAGTGGAGTCAGTTTCCCAGTCCTTGCTGCAAAGAAATGGAATGCGCTCCCTATCTACATTAGAAAGGAACAGTCCTTTGCACGATGCCGTATGAAGATTAAAAATTGGTTCCTTGAGAAGGACCTCACCCATCCGCGCCTTAAAGTAAAATGCTTAACATTTTCTCCGCCATTCAATTCCTTTTGTAAATATCTGACTATAATTTGTGCAAAGTAATTTGAGTAAAGTGTGCCATATCTACGTCCATATGTATTGCCTGTTTATTCATGCATGTGTAACCCGCAAGATTAGGGCCCAGTTGCCTCAAGGCTCTGCTGTGCTTTACAAATAAATAAATACAAATACAAGAAAATCAAACAAAAAGGTGGCAGAAAACATTTGGATACAATGGCCGGTAATCACCCCCGACTCCTCTTCAGTACGGACGATTAAATAAATATAGCATGGCTGGGCTCTGCCGTCCCATGTACAGCTTCCTGCTCCCACTCCACAGCCAACTACTGCATGGGGAAGGATGAGGGCGGGCATATTTGGGAGTAAAGCTGCAATGTTGCTCACTTTTCCGGCACTACCTTTTCAACGGCAGAATCCCTGCTCTACTTATAATTGACGCATGGAATACAAAGCTAGCTCTGGGTTCTCCCACTGCTCACATCCTTTTTGGACAAGACCAGTGGAATACAACACAGTGCAGCCTGCAGAGCCATGGAGTAGCAGTGGTTTGCTGTGGTTCTCTTTCGATGTTATCAAGGAAGGAGAAGACCGAGTAGAAGAACAAGTTACTTTCTTACCTGGTAACGTTCTTTCGATGGGATGGTCCGACGACGTATTCCATATCTATGACATGTAATCACCACAGCTGTGTTGCCTCGGAAACTTTTTTTCGGCGTCTGCGTCCTGCGTCGATGACGTCGATGCGCCGTCGTCGAGGACCTCCTCCGACGTCCGACGTCATCCGATGTGATAAGTAGGACGCATGACGCCCATAGCCTCAGTTGTAGTTTTTTCCCCCAGAACGTGTGACACTAGTCAGCTGCCGGTCAGACACAAAGCCTTGCGGAATGTAAGCTGCAATCGCAAAAGGAATTCTGCAGCGGGGAAGGCAGGGCGGGAGCGATATGGAATACGTCGTCGGACCATCCCATCGAAAGTACGTTACCAGGTAAGAAAGTAACTTGTTCTTCGAGGGGATTGGGTTCTCCGACGTATTTCATATCTATGACAGACTCCCAAAGCAGTACCAGAGCAAGGAGGAGGGAAAGAATTTAGAATCAAAATTTAGAAAAGCCAATCAAATAGCAGAGCAAAGGACCGCCTTGCCAAAGGCCAGATCCTGTGCTCGGATGGAATCGAGGGAATAGTGACGTACAAATGTATGTACTGAAGCACAGGTGGCTGCATCACAGATGTTGCGAATAGGAACACCCCTCTGCAGGGCAGTAGATGTAGCCATACCCCTGGTAGAATGGGCCCGCAAGCCAGCCGGTGGATCCTTACCCGCCAAGCGGTAGCACTCCCAGATGGCCAAAATAATCCAGCGAGACAAAGTCTGTTTCGTCACAGCTTGCCCTAAACGCTTTCCAGCGTAACCAATAAAGAGTTGATCGTCCACTCTGACCCGGGACATGCGTGAAACATAAAAGCTTAAAGCTCTCCTAGGATCAAGCCTATGGAGCCTCTCCTCTTACTTACAAGGATGCGGAGGAGGATAGAATGCCGGAAGAACAACCTTCTGGGCCAAATGAAATTCTGTCACTACCTTCGGAAGAAAAGAAGGACGAACTCTAAGGACAACCCTGTCCTTGTGAAATACAGTGAAGGGTGGCTTAACTGAAAGTGCCTGTAACTCACTCACTCACTCTACGAGCGGAAGTAACCGCAACTAAAAACACAGTTTTCAGAGTTAACAACCTCAAAGGGCAAGAATGTAAAGGCTCAAACGGAGCACCCATAAGAAACTTAAGAACAAGGTTTAAATCCCAACCGGGCACCAGGAAAGGTGACGGAGGGAACACATTAGTGAGCCCTTTCAGAAACTGTGAAATTAAAGGGATTTTAAAGTAAGAACACTCTTCAGACGAGTGCTTAAAGATGGACAGCGCCGCCAGGTAACCTTTAATGGTACCCACTTGCAAGCCCAGGCGGGCCAAAGAAAGTAAAAAGGACAGAACCATGGGGATGTCACATGCAAAAGGATCCACATTCTGAACTCTGCACCAGTCGCAGAACTTACGCCAACGGTACAGAGACTTTGTTGCTGGCCTTCGGGCCGAAAGCAACACCTCCATCACGTCTTCAGGGAGGTCCCAATCCTTATACCTCAACCTTTCAGAAGCCAAGCGAGAAGGTTGAGGGATCTGACCTCTGGATGGAGAACCTGACCCCCCCCTCCCGTGAGAGCAGATCGTCTCGGTAGGGAAGACGACGTGGAGGGCAGATGGACAAGTCGAGAAGGTCCGGGTACCACGTCCTCCGAGCCCACGCCGGAGCAATGAGGATCATCCGGGAACCGAACTTCCGTAACCTCTGCAGCACTTGCGGGATGACGGGGACTGGAGGAAACGCGTACAGCAGCGGGAATGACCACTCCACCACGAACGCGTCACCTAAGGCTCCTTTTGGAGGAAATTCCCGCGAGCAAAACCTTTCGCACTTCCGGTTGACACTGGAGGCGAAGAGATCCACTCGAGGGGTCCCCCAAAGGGCGAAGATCTCCAGGAGAATCTCCTGAGCCAACTCCCACTCGTGAGAGATCGTGTTCTGCCTGCTCAGAGCGTCCGCCGTCACGTTTGTCTCCGGCCAGATGAACTGCCGAGATCGAAACTTCCTGCTGGATGGCCCAGAACTCAGCTGCATCGCCTCCCTGCACAGAGGAAGTGACCCTGCCCCCCCCCCCTTTTTGTTGAGGTAGTGCTTGGCCACTGTGTTGTCCGTCAGGATCAGGACACTCTTTCCTCGCACAGTCGGCAGAAAAGCCTTCAAGGCTAGCCTGACGGCCCTCAGCTCCAACAGATTGATATGGAGTCTGGACTCCGACGGAGACCAACGACCGCTGACTGTCAGCCCGTTGGCATGAGCTCCCCATCCCGTGACGGATGCATCCGTCACAATCGTCACCTCCGGCCAGGAGAAGCCAAAATGGAGCCCCCTTCATCAAGTTGCCTTCGACGGCCCACCATAGAAGGTCCTGGGCGACCGAGGGCGGCACCTGAACCGGGTCCGACATCCTGCCGGAGGACTGCGACCATTGCGTCTTGAGTGCCCACTGCAAAGATCTCATCCGCAGGCGAGCCTTTGGCACCAGAAGAATGCAGGATGCCAGGAGGCAGAGCAACCTCAAGAACTCGAACGCTGGGAGCGTCTGGGCATGCTGAAACTTGTGCACCATCTGCTGAATGTGAAGAGCCCTCACCTGGGGAGGAAAACACTGCCCCAGGGAAGTGTTGAGCACTGCTCCGATGTACTGGAGCCGCTGTGTTGGCGTCAAATGGGACTTCTTTAAATTGAGGGAGAAGCCCAGCCTGTGAAGGGAGTGGCAGGTGACGGACAGATGATCCAGGACTTGCTCGGGAGAGCTCCCCCTGATCAACCAATCGTCCAGGTAGGGGTAGACGTGAATCCCCCCTTGCCTGAGATGCGCTGCCACCACCACCATGAGCTTGGTGAAAACCCTCGGGCGGAGGTCAATCTGAACGGCAGGACCCGAAACCGAAAGTGCGAGTCACCAACCGCGAACCTCAGGTACTTCTTGTGCTTGGGATGGATCGGCACATGGAAGTAAGCATCCTGGAGGTCGAGTGACACCAACCAGTCCTGAAGCTGAAGGGCCTGGAGGACTTGAGAGAGAGTAACCATCTTGAACTTGTCCTTCCTGAGGAGTTAGTTCAAACCGCGCAAGTCCATGATGGGCCTCAATCCCCCGTCTTTCTTCGAAATCAAAAAATAAGGGGAATACCATCCCTTGTTCCTCTCCGCTACAGGCACCAGTTCTATGGCGCCTTTCTCCAGCAGGGCTTGAATTTCCTGCGCAAGGAGCGGATCCGGACTCTGCAAAGAGAGGTTCCCCGGTGGATTGTCGCAAGGCCTGTGCCGAAAGGGAAGAAAGTAGCCGTGGGTTATGATCTCCAGAACCCACACATCTGAAGTAATGGCTTGCCACTCTACAAGATGCTGCGGCAGCCTTCCCCCAACCGGCGAACCATGGGGCATGGCCTCACGACTGAGTGGGAGCGGCTGCGGCGTTACCGGAGGGCAAAGAGGCAACTGCCTGAGCGGCCTTGGCACCACGGGTACCCTGTCGTTCACCTCTGGTACCCCTGCATTGGCCTCTGACTGCCAGCTCCTCTCGCTTTACTAAAGGACGAGTAATAGCGAAAGGAACCACCCCTCCACTGCCGTCCCCTAGGACGAAAAGGCAGAGGTTGGCGAACTGCAGCGCCCAACGACTTCGCTGCAGCTTTTGAGGTCTGCAACCTCTCAAGGCTCTCGTCAGCCTTGCTGCCAAAAAGGTGTTCACCGTCAAAGGGTATGTTGAGGAGCCGGGACTGCACATCAGGAGCAAACCCCGACTTCCGCAACCACGCAAACCTGCGTATCACGGTGCTCGCCGCCATGGACCTACTGACGCATTCAGCTAAGTCTAAACCCGACTGAACGGACTCACACATGGCATCCTTACCATCCTGGACCATAGCAAGGAAACCATCCCGTTCGTCCCCTTCGGGAATATGTTCAGCCGCTAACGCAACACAGTTCCAAAGAGTGTGTGTGAAACGAGACAAGGCACAAATGGAGTTGGCCGCCTGAAGCGCCATACCACCAGAAGAAAACACTTTCTTCGCCCAGCCATCAAAACGTTTGTCGTCCCCATCAGGAGGGATGGTAGGGTACGACGCCTGCTTTGCCGGGGCCGTGGCCGCCTGCACCACCAAACTCTCCGGAGTGGGGTGCCTGGTCAAGTAGCAGGGGTCGCTACTGGCTGGACGGTATTTTCGCGACAAGGATCTTCCCACCGCCGGGAGACTCTCCGGAGCAGTCCAAGCCGCCGCCACCCTTCTCTGTAAGGCCATATGGAACGGCAGTACCGGATCAGTTGGGGGACCAACATCAAGGATTTCCGTCAGATCATCCTGCACAAACTCCCCTGGGGTAGCAGACCATCCCAAGTACTCAGAAACCCTAGCCATAAGGCGCCGGTACGAGGAATCGGCATGAGAGCCAGGCTCAGGCCTACAAAACTCCACCTCCGGAGAGGTGTCCAGTCCACTGGCATCATGCAGTGACTGTCTCAAATCGTCAAACTGACTATGGACCGAGACAATTTCATCTGGAACCTGACTAGGAACCAGGCCATCAGAATCCTCATCCGCCTCTGAAATATAGTCCAAGTGGCGAAAAGAAGGCACCCGAGAGTGCTTGCTCTTAACCAGAGCCTTCCTAGGGGGTTCTCCCGTGCCACGGGGTACCTCCGACACGAAACGCGTCGAGCGAATCGGCGCCAGCGTCGAGAGAACCGGCATCCGCGCCTAGAGGATCAACGTCGAGGAAATTGGCGTCGACGTCAGATGCAGCGCCTCCAGCATCGGCGGCGTCGACACAGCCCTCGAAGCCGGAGCCCCGAGCGTGTCCCTCGCCGACGTGAGCGTCGACGGCTTCGACGACTTCCTCGGAGCCGGAGCCTCGAGAAAGCCTGTCGACGCCTCAGACGTCGATGTCTTCCTCGAAGACCTCACAGGTGCACACGGTCTCGAACGCGTCGAGGACCGGGACCTGGAACTGGAACGTCGAGAACGAGTCTCCTTGTCCAAACGGGACCTCTCCCGTGACTCGTGCCGACCACTCTTGCGAGCGGTGTCTCTCGACCTCTCACGACCGACCCCACTCGGGGGCGCGGACGGCTTAGTACCCTGCGACTCAAGAATCGCCAGCATTTTCTTCCCGAAGGAAGCCCATTCCTCCGGCGTTGCACGGCTGGTGGGGTAAGAGACGTGCCGGGCAGAGTCCTCCAAAGAGGACCTGGAAGACGACCGGTGTCGGTGCTTCCGAGAATGCCTCGAAGAGGCTGAGGAGTGGCGAGACCGACTCCTAGAAGGAGACCCACGAGACTTCCGACGATGACGCGGAGAGTCACCCCTCGAATCATCTGTCGAAAGCCCCGCAGACTTCGACTTCCTGGGCTTGGACACCCGACCTACCGACAACTTCTTCTTACGTTCGCGTAAGGCTTTGGACGTGAGCGACTGGCAGTCGATACAGTCATCCGGGTCGTGGGCCTCCGCGAGGCACCAGAGGCAGGCGTCGTGCGAGTCCGCCACCGACATCTTGGACCCACACTCCCCGCACTTCTTGAAACCCGGACGCGGGGTCGAAGACGAAGTAGAAGACATCTTCACACAAAGGATTTTCACAAAACGAACAGGTTCGAAGAACAGAACTCCAAAGAGTTGAGGCGTTAACCGAGATTCACGAAGCAACACGTTCGCGGAAAAAACGCAACTGAGGCTACGGGCGTCGTGCGTCCTACTTATCACATCGGATGACGTCGGAGGAGGTCCTCGACGACGGCGCATCAACGTCATCGACGCAGGACGCAGACAAAAAGTTTCCGAGGCAGCACAGCTGTGGTGATTACATGTCATAGATATGAAATACGTCCGAGGACCCAATCCCCTTGAAGGTTGCATCACTTCAATTCAACTAATTAGCAGTCTAGTGTGTGTGTGTGTGCAGTAGACACATGGTTAGGCCTGGTGCAAATGAGCAAAAAAAGAATGTGTGCACTGTCCGATGCACGCCTCAACCCATTCGCTATAGCCCGGGATGGACTGTGAACCGAGTCTCTGGATACATTTTTCAAGTGGCCCTTATTCCTTTTCTGAGATGCACCCAGAAGAGGTTGTAGAGACACTTCCAAAACTGTCTTCCACCATAATGTCTCAAGGTAGAAAGGAGTTGCAATCAAGCATCCCTCTTTCGTTTTAATTTCGGTCTCAGTTGCTTATTTTTTTATATGGATTATGTATTTGCTACTAGAGTACATTCACTACTGGGGTACATTTTATGTAATTTCCACATTTTTATAACAGAACTTTGAATATCTAAGGATAACAGTGTGTAGTTCTTTGTCGGGGTTTTCATTAAATGTTCAAGTTCTAGTTTAAGCAGATCTATATGGGATACATTACTCACCGTAATCGTATCTCTGATGCTTGTATCTGCTTAGATTCACATGCTGTGCATAGGCCGACATCTAGTGGAAGCTGTGGAGTATTACAGTTTGTTTTTCGAAGTTCGAAAATGGGCGTCGACACAGGGCGTGCCAGTAATACTATCCCTAGTGTAACGTCCACTGTACCCATGATCCCTCACGCGTCTAGAACCCTCAGATTGTATTTTTACAGACATGAGGTAGTGTGAGTACAGATAATCCAAGCAGATGGATAGATAAGACTACAAGCATCCATGCGCCTTCTCTCTGAGGGGAGGAAGGGTGGGTCGCATGTGAATCTAAGCATATACAAGCATCAGAAATGTGATTACCGTGAGTAATGTAGCCCCTTCTGAGGCTTGAGGAATCCGCTTAGATCACATGCTGTGCATAGATTAGCGAGCAGTGTTAGAAGGAGGTGGGATGTGAGAAGGTCATGCTTGTCCCACTTGAGTATCTGTCTTGGAATGGGAGTAAATGCAGTAGTGCTGAGTAAAGGTGTGAATAGAGCTCCAAGTAGCTGCTTTGCAAATGGTGTCAAGGGGTACATTTGCGATGAAAGCCAGAGTGGCCCCAATGTCTCTTGTAGAGTGGGCTCTTGGCGTGAAAGGCAAAGTTTTTTCAGAAAGGGAGTAACTTTTTTTATTTATTGTGATATAACCACATTTGTTTTTTTTTTACACATTCTTTGTTTAAAATTAAACATATTAAAATATATAAACATCACAATTACAAAATGTAACATATTCAAAGTGATATTTCGCTCATATACCATTAAAAAACTAATTCATTACAATCTTGCAACTTTAATATAGTTTTAAATAGATATTCATTACAAATGAATATCAAAGGTATTTATATTAAAAAGACTTTACCCATCCATTGAGATAGTCAATTACTAGTAGTTTTGTGGTATAAAACCTGTAAATTGCAATACTCTTAAAACATTTAAAGTCAATTTGATTTCATAGCCAGCAATCATTCTTTCCCAAAAAGCGTCAGAGGGCAGCCGATCAAGTGAACCTACTAAACTCCCCAAGTATTCCACCCTGATTTCCCAGGTACCTTTACATAATCTTAACAAATGCTCTAAAGTTTGTTTACTTGGATCCAAGCATTCTGTACATAAACTCTGAATTCCTTCAGTAATACCCCATTTTATTAATACTGAACCTGTCTTGATCAGGTTCAGACGTACTCTCAAAGTTCTGTCTTCCTTTTGAATCTGGGAACTTTGTCAGATATCTCGGTACAAAACCCTGTTTTTTCCCATACTTCAAAAACGATTCGGGGATGGAAGATGATCTCACCATATCCTCTGTAGAGATCCAATCTCTTAGGGACAAGGCTTTCTTGACCTTCACTGGATTTGTGATTAATGTAGATTAATCAGATTCACAATGAATCAACAGGTTTTCTGCTGTCTTTCTAAGTTCTCTGAGGATTAGTGAGGTATCAAGATTCATGTTGTCCAAAAGATTTTCGAACAGTGTGTTAGTCATAGGCTCGATGATGGATCTATACAAGGAGAGGAGTTTCCAGTCGACTGCAAACTTGAGAGATTTTAAACCCAACTCATATCTAAGTGTTGCCATATGCAGTCCTTTAGGCCATCCTAGTACCTGTTTCCAGATATAACTTGCTATTTTATGCCAATCTACCGACCATAACAGAGGTTTTGCCTCAATTCCGTACATTAGTACGGGAATCACTTTCGCAACATAAAACTTTATTACTGGCAAGATGGAGAATTTACCATACAGACTAGAGATCTTCTTCATTTGAGCTATTAGTTGTGTGCCTTTGGCCAAAATTTCCCCATACTGCATCCCAACTGTGGGGGCCGCATGCAAAGTGATGCCTAGATATATTACTTCTTTTACCACAGGTATCAGATGACCGCCAATTGACCAACAGTATTTAACATCTTTAAGACCTTTTCATTCAAAAATTACGACCCTTGATTTTTCCGGGTTTACCACCAGGTCATTTAATTTCATGTACGAGTCGAGTGCCCTCAGTAGTCTTTGCAGACCGACAGGAGTCCTATCAAGTAGGACTATGTCGTCTGCATACATGAGCCATCTTATAGCCAATGATGCCACCCTTGGACTTACCAATGATGAGGACTCTATGGCCTCCCCAAAATCTCCGAGATAAAACTTAAAAAGAAATGGTGCCACCATACAACCTTGTCTGACTCCCCTATTTATGCTTATGAACTCTGACAATGTCCAGCTGTATTTAGTCTTATCCTCGCTGTGTTTCCTTCATGAAGATTTACTAATATGTTGATTAGAGTTTTCGGGGCTCCTTTCTGTTCCATTTTACTCCAAAGTTTATCTCGGTTTACCATGTTGAAGGCACTCGACAGATCAATGAATGCGCCATAGAGTCTTCCTCCGTTTTTTTAATCTTTATGATTTGTTAACGAGGCGAGTATGATACCGTTCAAAGAGGTGGAATGACCTCTTCTGAACCCTGTTTGTTGCTTGGGTTTATGTTTTTTTTCCCGCCCACGTTTCCAGTTCTCCAAGTATTAGACTGGTGAACAACTTACTCTCCACATCAAGCAGCGTAATTGGTCTATAACTTGTTGGATTTTAGCGATCCCCCTTTTTAAAAATCGGTATTATAATCGCAGTCTTCCAAGAGGATTGAATTATTCTATTATTAATCACTCCCTTGTACAGTGTGTACAGAATTTCTCCCCACAGTGTCCCATTTCCTTTAAGGACTTGATAAGTTAAACCATTTGGGCCCGCAGATCTTGACGCTGAAGATCTTGTGATCAAGTTCAAAAAGTCCTCTTTATCAAAAGTCAATCCCCAATTTCCATTATCCCCCTTATATTTTGGGGCTCCCGCTGGTTCCCGGTATTTTTGACTAAAGTGAGTTAACCAACTCGCTTCTGACACGTTGTTCGTTTGAACAATGTCTTGGTGTGTTTGGAGTGCGTTAATTAGTGACCAAAAATTTCGTGAGGAATTATTTAGCAATGCACAGAACATTTCTTCCCCGTCCTTCTGCCACAACTCTTCTCTATGATGCTTGGTCTAACTCTTTAAATTGTTTTTAATTTTTTTGTTTCTATCGATAGTTCTAATGGACTTTTTGTCCATTTATTTACAAGTCTTAACTGTCTCTGTGTCTCGCGATTTTTTGCCCAAACTACTTCATCAAAACTATGTTTGTGAGTTTGTTGAAAACCCCTCTGGGTATTCGGCGGTGGATCGATTGATCATAAGAAATCATGAAACAATAGCGGACTACTATTTTGATATAAAATTTTGGGATCTCCCCAATTATAAAGTCCATCTAGGCCTTTATTTAGCCGTCCCCTTCCCTCTTATATTTCACCAACCGGTTTTTCTGAACGTTGACAGCCACTTGATGGTCCCAAATCTCTATTGTACCCCCACAATGCCAATTTATTTGTGTGACTAATCGCTTATGGTCACTTGTTCCACCATCTTCCACTGAAAAATGTGTGCAATTCCCAAAGCAATTTGTTGATAGAAGCATATAATCCAATGTTGACTCTAAAGGCCCCCTCTCCCACGTTGTGGCCGGTGGTACATCACCTTCTATGGATCAGTTTAAAAGTTTTAAATCCCATTCATCAAAGAAGTTCAACCACTTTCTACCATTAGATGTTATTTCTTTTGTTTTCCCTGTATGGGATTTAGATTTAATTTTTATACATTGCGAATTTAGATCCCCAGCAACCAATATATGGGCCCCAGGGTATATTATCATGATATCACTAAGAGCCGCCGAAATTGATTCTAAAAACTCCAGTTTTTCCCTGACAGGGTTCCAATACAGATTCATAATTATTATCTCCTTGAATTGATCGTTTTCTAGGGGAGTGACTGCTCTCACCACCAGAATTCCTTCTTGTTTACAAAATAAGGTTGTAATTTCTTTAAATAAGATCTTTCTACAGGCGATCAGTAAACCTCCCATCGGCCTACCCTTGGCTTTACAATGTGCAGATTGTGTTATCAATTCAAAGCCTTCGAGTTCTGGGGTATTTACTAACAAAGTTTCTTGTAGTAAGATCAAGTCACTCTCGCCAAATACCAACGCTCTCATTTTATTATTTTTAAATGAGCTGGACCCTCGTGAATTCCAACTGGTAATCCTTAAACTTTTACTACTAAAGAGACACTTGCGTTACACCCAGCTTCTGACAAACTTGCATAATTATTTCTGTTAACATTGGCCAGGATAACTTAGAGATGGCACCTTTAGAGACCCGATCTCCCTCTTTGCCTGTAGCTGCGGAGACACACAGTTGGTCTGTTTTCCTTAGCGGTCTGGTTTTGTTTACATAGTATAGGACTTCCCTACGCACATCTAGGGTGTGTAGTTTCACCTCAGCCGAGCTTTGAGGGTCTTGGCAGAAAGCCGGAAGCTCGATGGACTGGTTCACGTGGAATTTAGAAATAAACTTAGGTGAGAACCTAGTGTGTGTACGTAAAACCAGTTTATCTTTATGAACCGTTAAGAAAGGATCCTGCACTGACAGCCTGAATTTTGCTGACCCTTCTTATAGATGTAATTGCTACTAAGAAGGCTGTCTTCTAAGTCAGGTGTTTGAGGCTGCTTTTATGCATGGGTTCGAATGGGGGGCCCATGAGTTTAGATAGCACCACATTAAGGTGCCATCCTGTTGGTGGGTTAGAAATTGGAGGGTGAAGTCTCTTTACTCCTTCCATGAAGGCTTTAACCACTGGTACTTTCCACCACAATACTTTGTTATGGGAGGTGGTGGATGCTGACAGATCTGCCAGGTATACCTTCAGTGAATTAAAAACCAACCCTGCGTCCAGCAGGTGGAGCATGTATGTGACAATTGTGGAAGGAGTGCAATCAACTGGGATGATTTGCTTATTCTGGCACCAGATAACAAATCTTTTCCATTTGTCAAAGTAGCAGTGCCTCGTGTTTGGCTTCCTAGATTCTCTTAGGATGTCCATGCATCTCTGTGGTAAATTGAGATGTCCAAACTCTGTGACCTCAGGAGCCATGCTGCCAGGTTCATTGAGTTGGGTTGAGGATGCACTTTATGACCTCGGTGCTGGGACAGTAGGTTGTGCCAGCCCGGGAGTTTGATGGGTTCGCACACCACTAGTCTGCGTAAGTGTGGGAACCACGGTTGTCTCGCCCACATGGGAGCAACTAGGACGAGCGTCATCGATTCTCTGTTCATCTTGTTGACCACCTTCCTGATTAGAGGAGTTGGTGGAAAAGCGTACGCAAACATCCCTGACCAGTTCATCCACAGGGCGTTCCCCTGGGAGCCTGGCTGGGGGAACCTGGATGCGAATCCTGGGAACTGTCTGTTTTCGCTTGTGGCGAATAGGTCTATAGTGGGGAAACCCCACTGAGAGAAGATATCCATTACGATTTCTCTGTGTAGACACCATTTGTGTTCCTCTGGGAGGGGATCTCTGCTCAAGGCGTCCGCCAGAGAATTTAGATCCCCCTGGAAAATGTTGAGATGACAGGAAGATGTTCTGCTGAGTGCCCATATCCAAATGTTCTGGGCAAGCTTTGACAGATTTGGCGAACGAGTCCCCCCTTGCTTGTTCAGGTAAAACATGGCTGTAGTGCTGTCCGTCCGGATCTGTACTGACAGGTTCAACAGGGAGGACTCTAACGCTTGGAGTTCTCTGAATACTGCCAGAAGCTCTAGCAGGTTGATATGATTCTTGGCCACCGAGTGAGACCAGAGACCCTGAGCTATGTGGTGGAGATGGTGTGCTCCCCACCCTGACAGGCATGCGTCTGTTGTGACTACCGCCTGTATCTCGGGATCGTAAAAGGGTTTCCCCTTGGACAGATTTTCTCTTGTCCACCAGTGAAGGCTTTGTACTAGTGTTGGCGAAACGACCACTAGATCGTCCCACTGACCACTTGCCCGAGACCACTGTTTCACCAACCATTCCTGCATGGGACGCATGCGCAGGCGCGCCTGGGGGACCAGGTAAATACATGACGCCATCATGGCCAGCAAACGCATTGCTTTGCGTACCGTTATCTGGCGACCAGCCTGATATTGCAGAATTTGCAGCAGTATATTCCGAATTCTTTCCTCTGATGGAAAGGCCAACCCCTCTTGTGTGTTTAGGACAGCTCGTAGGAACTGTTTGGAGGTGCTTGGCACCAGACTTGACTTTTTCTCGTTTATTGAGAAACCTAATTCGAAGAGGTCGATCGTTCTTTGAATGTTTGTTCTGCAAATTACTGGGGTCTCCCCCGTGATGAGCCAGTCGTCCAGGTAAGGGTACACTGGGATTGCCTCAATGCGTAGGTGTGCCGCCGCCAGTACCTTGGTGAATACCCTTTGAGCGGAGGCTATTCCAAAGGGCAGTACCTTGAACTGGTAGTGCCGACTGTCCATCTTCAAGAGCAAGTATCTTCTGTGCGCTGGGAACATGGAAATATGAAAATAGGCATCTTTCATGTCCAATGTTGCCATGTAATCTCCTTTTTTTAGGGAGGGAGGGATGGATTACCTCTTGGCGAGTAGTCATCCAAAACTTTTGGGGCTTGACATACTTGTTTGCAGGCCGTAAGTCCAATACTGGGCGGATTGTCAAATCTTCTTTTGGCACAAGTTGAATAAATACCCTTGTTTACCTAGTGTCCTGGGCCGAGTTCTATCGCATCCTTTGCTAGAAGATTGGCAATCTCTTCGAGGAGGATCTTCAGGTGGTCTAATAAGTGTACTTTTTGTCGTGGAGGGTGGTTTCATGGATGCTCTAACAGTTCTATGCAGTATCCTGCAGACACTGTGGACAGCACCCATCTATCTGATGTGATCCCTTCCCAAGCTTGGGTGAAGTTGGAAATGCGTTCCCTTACTGGGGATGCGTGAGAAGGGACCCTGAACGGAACGTCACTGTTTCGTGGGAGGCGTGCCGCCGCCTCTACTGGGGCTGCCTATACCCTTACCACAACCCCTTTTGTTACCCCTGCCATAACCCTGGGTAGACTGCTGGTGGTTGTTCCATGGTGTACCCTGCCCATGGGAATAGTTGGAGTCTTTCTGGGAATTTTGGCCGCGTGGGCGATGAAAATTGCCATTCCCCCCTTTGATTCGGGGGTTTGTTGGTTAATTGGCCCAGGGATTTAAGAGTCTCGTACTCATCCTTGGCATTTTTTAGCACATCCTCTACCGCCTTGCCAAACAGTAGATCAGGCTCCACCGGTTTGTCTATTAACGATGCTTGGGTCTCGGGTTTGAACCCAGATTGCCTTAACCAAGCATGTCTTTTGATAACAGTGCTCTCTGCTAGCAATCTGCCGGCGTTATCTGCGGTATCAAAGGTTGCTTTTAAGATACAACCGGACACGGCTCTTCCCTCCGACGCAACCCTTGCCACTGGCTTTTTGAGGGTTCTTGGGCGGAGTCTACGAGTGCCGCGACTTCTTCCCACTGGTGGCAGTTGTAACTCGCCAGTATGGGTGGTGGAGTTGGCAATCCTTGCCTGGTAGGCGGAAGTGGAGGCTACTTTCCTACCCAAACCATAAATCTTTTTGCTTTCCTTGTCGGGAGGAGCTTCAGACGATGATAGGGGCGTTCCCACCCTCTTTCAGGTGTTTGTCACTACCAGGGAGTCCGGTTTCAGATGCCCCCTTTTGTACAGTGGGTCTGATTGGGCTGCCCTGAATAGTTTTTTCGATCCTGGGGTTTACCGCCCTGGTGAGGTTAGGATTTACAAGGGAAGGGTCTATTCTCCTTTGTATAGATCTGAGGATAGGGATGGCCTGGGCAACAGGTCTCCTTTCTCCCACTAATTCTTCGGCAAAGTCCCTCTCTTTCTGTGCTCCCTGGGTGTCAGTGTGGAAGTGTTCTGCCGCTCTGGACAAAACTTTTCAAGAGAGGTTGGTTGTCGACAGGGGAGTCGGTAACCGGGGGCTCTTTGTCTACTGGGGAGTCTACCCTTTAAGTTTCTGGGTCGTCCTCGTCCTCCTCATAGTAGCCCGTCCCAGTTTGGTCTCCCAACGTGCCCAAATCTGGATCCTCAATAAAAAGTGGATCCTCATTATATTGAGAGTAGGGCTGTATACAAAAAGGGTCCGAAGACCGACCTTGTGTTGCTGTTTCAACCTGGGACTTCTTATTGGGGGTATCGGGTCCCTAGAGCCTGAGGATGTAGCCCCGTCAGGGGTATAGGAGATGAAGTGCACAGGATTCTTGGCATAGAAGTCTGCCAAGGCTGACATCCTAGACATAACTGTCTATGTTGTCACTAGACCATTCCTTAGAGCTGGGAATAACTCTTTCCTGGGAGAGTTTCCCTGTTTTATCTTGACTGGACCTATGGCCTTGTGCAGGGGTCTTGGATAAAATGACAGAAGGCTGAGACTTGTCCGTCTGTTTTTGTGGAGTAGAAGACTGTGACCTGTCTGACTGCTTCTGTGGTGTAGAAGGTTGAGAATGCTTCTTTTGTTGTTTTCCCCCCTCCCCGTGGGTGGAAGAATGTTTCCCCGGTTTTTTCGCCCCTTTGGAGCTTCGACGTCGAGATTCGGGGGTAGTGTCCCTATCTCTAGGAGGTCGGGACTCAGGAACAGCCGTCACGCGGTCTGTTGATGCCGACTCCTGGAGTGCGGCCTGGGGATAGAGGTCGGCTTCGTCTTCCGACGATCGAACCTCTGTTACCCTAGGGAGCGAGGCACTTCTGGCAACATTGGATGGCTGCCTGGAGTCATGAGGCGTTCTAGATCGAGAACGCCCAGAGGACACTGATTCGGTGGACCTTTCTGTGTGCCTCTTTCCGACAACTCGACGTGCGCGTCGAGTCTCGGTGGGACTTTGCGTGTTTGGTGGAAGTGCTGTGAGTAGCACTCATGTCGCTGGGGGTTTTCCCCATAGCTGTCCTGCCGGACAACCTTCCGAGGTCAGGGACTTGCGCTTGGCTGTCTCTCAACGCCACATTGCCCTCGCCGTCCGAAAGCAGGGTGTCGCTGCAATCGCTGAAGGCGCCCTCCGCTGCCATGGCCTCTTGTTGCCTGGCGTGGTGGGCCCAATGTTTGGTCGAACGGTCCTTAAGGGTTTTCGGTTTAAATTGACTACACGCTCTGCAGTTGGCCTTGGGGTGGTCCCTCGGCAACCAGAGTTTACACGTGGCGTGTCTGTCAACCCAAGGGTACTTGCGGCTGCACTTGGGGCATAATTGGAAAGGAGTACCCTCCATAGGCACCCTGTGGCAACAGGCTAGTGTGTGTAGGAATATATAAGAAATGCCTATATATAATTAGAGTGTAGAGTATGTACCACCCCCCACTCTCCTTACTTGCAGGGCCGAGGCCAGAGGCCTTCCGAGGCCCAATTCCGTCGTGCAGCTCTCGATGGTGGTTTTTCTTCTCCGTCGGCGTCGAGTGTCGAAGGTCGGTGACTCGACATTGGGTGGAGAAAATGGTGAAATATTACGATGTTTAGCAAAATTATGGCTAAGGCCAGGGAACTCCGCGGGATGCTTCTGACCAATATGGCGTAAAAAAAACGATCTGAGGGTCCTAGATGCGCGAGTGATCATGGGTACAGTGGAAGTCACACTAGGGATAGTATTACTGGCACGCCCTGTGTCGACGCCCATTTTCGAACTTCGAAAAACAAACTGTAATACTCCGCAGCTTCCACTAGATGACGGCCTATGCACAGGATGTGATCTAAGCAGAATCAACAAGCCTCAGAAATATTATATGTTTCATCAGGATGTATTTCTCCATGACACTTACACAAAGGCCTAATGCATGGTCCCGATTCCCCTGGTCATCCAGTTTTATTTCAGATGGCAGAATGGGAAATTAAATGCGTCTTTTCTGTGACTATTTTTGCTCAGGTATGAAATCCTTCATGGTAATAAACCAGTAGCCAATAATGGAATATCAATGCGGTTTTACAAATGTAGCTTTACCTGGACTATTGCCTCAGACACCACAAGGTATACAACATGGGTGCAAACAGATTTAAAGTTTTAAGAGCGTCACCTCACATTTACTTCCTTTGGT